>NW_027223329.1:2078772-2608922 GCF_030449975.1 Polyergus mexicanus | reverse complement strand
AAGCAGTGGTATCAACGCAGAGTACTGAAGAATATGCAAAGCGCCCACGAAGTTGCACGAGATAAAGGGATGGGGAGAGAAGAAGAAGAAAGGAAGAGATATACTCTTCGATATTGTTGCGAGACGCGAAGGTCGCGAAGAAGTCCTCCCCCCCCCCCCACCCCCACCCCAGTTGCCATGTCTTCTGTGCGGTATGCGATGCGCGATAAACGCCTACGGAGAGAGAGAGAGAGAGAGAGAGAGAGAGAGAGAAGAAGAAGAAGAAGGAAGATAACACCTAATGTCTTCGGAGCGCGCGCTGCGGGATTTTATCTACCGCGCGTGACATGTAAACGCGACATGCGCCTAAAATGAGGTAACAACGAGCGAGATGTCGTAGCTCCCCTCTCGTTCTCAAGTCTTTTAATGAGGGAAAAAAAAGTTACCCTGTCGCTCACCATCCGAGAAACAATTGAGTATTTTAAATAATATAAATATCAAGTTTTGAAAATATTTAAGACTCTTAAGATACAGTGCTAACTCTCCGCGTCAGCAACTAATAAAGCTGAGAATCTTGACAGATCTTGACAGATACAAGGATTGGATATAAGAAAATGTGAAATATTATCTCGAGTCTCGTTCTTGAAAACGTGACATCTGGAAAAAAAAAATCCGCGTTCAAGAAATTATATTGCACGATCTCTCTTTTTATTTAGATCCTCTTTAATACGTATTGTTAAATCACGATCATTGGTTTAAGATTCATGACGCTCGTAGAAGTTTAGAGAAAAGTCGCGTTCGAGAATTAATGGGCGTGTCAGCGCAACCGGGGGGCCCGCATTATTATATATCTCGTTCTCGAAAAGTTTAATAAAAAAAATTGATATCAAATGAGAGGCGAGAGTTACGTACAAAGAAGCCAATGTGAACCGGATTTCTGTTCCACGCCGAAGCATTACCCCGGCGGGGTTCGCGTTAACTACGGGGGTCCGCATTAACACCATCTTCACCGCTCACGATTATGATATTGAAGATCTTTCTGCTCGGAGGCTGCTTGTGTATATGGGGTGTTCCCGATATTGCGCATTTTCTAGGAGACGTCAAAGATTACAAGGAGGTGTATTCCTTTCTAATAAAAAATTCAGCGATAAATAAAAAAAAAATATATATTATATTAAAATTGAATAAATTTTATATTGATTAAAAAAGTGAATATTTTGGAATAAAATGTTATGGGAGAACAAATCGAATTAATAAACAATACAAATTTTATAATGCGATAATTGAAACTTGAATTCAATATTTTTATACGTACAAAATTAAAATCAAATATATCTGAAGAGAGAAAGATATGATAGTAAATTGAAGAAATGATGGTGCATTTTTATTAAATTAAAAAAATTTTTAATTTCTGATGAAATAATGGATTAAGTAAGCGATTATTTTTCTTCAATAGAAACGAAATATTAAAATCTTTCTAGTTAACATTATTGGGAAAGAAAAGACGCGATACTCGGGGGAACACCTTGTATATAATCGTAACTGACGTAGATGGAGCGTAGAAGTAAAAATACGCTATCTGCTTCCGGGTGGTTAAGAATGGTCTAGATGGGTGACTGTAGATGATTAAGTCTGTGCGCGAGTATCTTGATTGTAATAATTACTACATGTCGGCATATGCGGTATATGACGGTAACATCAATAAGCTTGACAATTTTAATATATATATATATATATATATATATATATATATATTGATTACGAGAAATAAAAAAAATAATCAAAGTACAATGTGATAAAAAATACTCTTGCTAAAAAAATGTATATTTTGGTATCTTAACTTTAATAAAAATAAAATATAATTAAAACGGAATCATCTCGAATCAGTGTATCCACACTATTTCTTTTTTTTTTTTTTTTTTTGATACGTCAAATAATTTTTAATTTATAGTCATGTTAATATATTTTATACCTATTGTTAAATATATTGGGTGATTGCATAAGTTCGTGCCCGATTTAAATATAAACTTCAATAGATTATATTTTAGAGATAACACTTATTAATCAATTATATAGTCTCCATTCTTTTCTACAATGGTTTTCCAACCATCTATAAGCTTGTCGATTCCATTTTTGAGGAAAGAACTTGGTTTTTCTTGAAAAAAGTTTGTAAGGTGCTTTTCGACAGCTTCCTCGGAATTGAGATTCTTGCCATTTAAACTATTCTGCAAAGACCGGAACAGATAAAAATCTGAAGGCGCAATATCTGGAGAATATGGCGGGTGCTGCAGAATTTTCCATTGCAACTCCTGCAATTTTCCTGCAGCTTATTCCTTTCAGTCAGGAGATGCGGCACCCACGTATCAAGCTTGGAAATGTATCCAAGCTTTTTTAAATGACGAAAAGCGGTTGAATTATCGATGTTCAGCCTCTCAGCAATATCCTCAGTTGTAATCCTTGGGTTTCTTTCCACCAAGGCATGCACAATGTCATCATCGATGCCAGAAGGCCGTCCAGAGCGGGGTTGATCCTCCATGTTGAAATCACCATTTCGAAATCTGCCAAATCACTTTTTGACTGTTCGGAGAGCAGGAGCGCGGTCCAAATAAACGCTTTGAATATTTTTTTCTGCAATCCCAACACTCACGCCTTTCCGAAATTCATATAGCATTACATGCCGCAAATGCACCTTTTCGTTCTCCATTTTTAATGATTTCTCTTATGCACAAATGGACTTATCTGAACAATATCTGACGCTAAATTGACATAAGACAACGTCATCTATTCGGTGTAAGCAATAATTACCACACGAAAACAATAGAACTCCGCCATGCAGTAACTTAATGCCATCTATGAAAATCGAGCACGAACTTATGCAATCATCCTATATATATATACTTTTCTCATTTTATAAAACAAGGCTCAGCAGTCGCGTGTCAAACAATTCCGTTAACTACCCCCCATCCAATGGCTAAATTGCTACGTTAATAGTGCAATAAATAAAGAGTACATGTCGATCTTATTCTCGCGTGCAGCGTATACGGTGCTGCTTCTTTTAATAAGTGAGCAAGTGTCGAGAAAATAGAGCGAACAAAGGGCATCGGTATTCAAGCCCTCCGAGACGTGACGGGACGGGACACGCAAAGCCTCGACCGGGGGGTGGGGGGGGAGGGGGGCAGATCGAAATTATTCCTTTCCGTCCGACGTCGGAGAGAGTGAAAGTGGTCCGGAACGTTTTACCATCTCGACGGAGGCCGAGAGAAACGACGACCGGATCCCAGGGTTGGGGGTGGGTACCCATGCATAACTTACGCGGAGGCGGCAAGACGGTGCTGCTATCCGTGCACGATATACACGTGTCTCGCGCGCCGTCACACTTCAACGGAATAAAATTTACATGCGCCATGACTCGATAAATCCCGCCGAGCGCGAGAACTTCGGCCTCTTACAAGCTTAAGAGACGAGAAGAGAAAGATCGATAAAAGAATTTTTGCTCGAATGAAAAAGGCCGGTCCTATCGTTTGTTTTTTCACTTCAATTTTCCGACACACTTTTTTGAACTTTTAAAAAAAATAATTCTGATAGTTAAAATTGTCGGAAACTACTTTTCACAGACACCCAGATCTAAAAATTCAGACAAAAGTGTGGATAAGCAAAAAGATTCATGCTAGCCATTTAATTCAAAGCTTAGAAGCTAACAAAAATTGGATAGAGAATATAATGTGATGGACATTTATTTTACATGTATTATATGAGCTTTTTGATAATTGAAATGTATCTATTTGTCGATATATATATTTGCCTCTACTTAAAAAAAAAAATAAAATAAAATAAAATAAACAAGATATTATATACATTATTTTTTATTCTCTCAAAATATTTTTCAATATAACAAATTAAATATAAAGAGATTATAAATCCATTTTTAAAAAAAGGCACACTAAATCGATACAAGCAAGTATTGTTGCTTCTTCCCCTCCCCCCCCCCCCCACCCCCAATTATAATTACAATTAATTAATATACAATTGTAATTAGAGTACAATTTCCAATTAATAATACTATCAGTATCAAAAAGATATATCCAATATATCCAATAATGCAGATAATTTAATACTGATAGCATTTACGAAAGTTCAATAACAAATGTTAGTTTTATTTACATAATAAATATAAATGCAATTTTAAATTTATTAAAAAAGGGTGTGGCATGTGTATATATTTTGAAAATTTATTATAATCAATTTTAATTTTTGTACAGTTTAATTTTTTTAAATTTTAATTGTAGAGAAATGAATAATTTTTAATTTTAATTTTTAATTTTAATTGATCCTAATAGTCCTAAACCTTACTTTACTGGCTAAACCAGCAGGAACTCGCGATTATCGATATTTGCGGGAGAGATTTGTCCTAACTGCGTGCCCTACTCGCGTACCTTACTCGCGCGTTTTACTCGCGTGCCCTAATAGAATGGCACATGGTATATTGCTTCCGTTGGGCCAGTTAGACGTACCTTTTGTTGATCCTGGCCATATTCATTCTGGCTATATCTAGCCAGAGATGTAGCTTCAACCACTATCAGAGGACAATGAAGGAAAGAAATTCCTTCCGTTGCCGGTGCATGAGCGTAATTTTACGCTCGTTGACGGTCATAATACGTTAGGACCGTTTGTCGTATGTTGTTTTAATATATTACTTTGCTTCAACTGATATACAATATCAAATCGTTAATTAAAAATTATGAGTAATATAATATTAATCTTATAATACAATTTAAAATAAAATAGAATTAGGTAAACATTTTTTTCACTATACTTTTACTTTACATACTATTATTATTCACTTATTTCTTTAAACGTTACATATGATTTGATCGATCGATTACTTAAATTCATATCAGTCGAAACAAAGTTTTCTAATATGCTACGCTACATATATATAGATGGATAGACTACAAAATATTAAAATAAAATCATGTGCGTTCATTATTAAATAAATAATTGATAGATAATTGATCGCACAGAATGATAAAGAATTGAAAGTTTTTCCATATTTCTTTATTTATGTTTTAGTTTATTTCTGTAATGTGCTTTAATGCAAATTTCTATTTTGAAAAATGTCAAAAGTTATGATGTAACTTTTTCTTTATTTAGTCCATCCATTTTAAGATAACGGATCCATCTATACAATCTACAAGCTACGATCTACATCTACAATCTCTAGAAATCCGTTATCTTAAAATTAAAAGAAAGTTTGTCGCTCACCGGCCACCCGATGCGCAACAGCGGAGTCGTTGGGCTTGGGGCTACGTTGTCTGCAACATGCAAAAATATAAAATCCAAATTATAGCAAGTAGTAAGTTGAAGTAATATTAAAATATCAAATTAATATAAATATTCAAAAATTATCATTGCACGCACCGAATTTTATATCCGATGCGCGCAATAATAAGCAAGTATATATTAAATACGGAATAATTTTATAAGATTTAAAAAAGAAAACTATTTTTTTTTTTTTACAGATATTTTTATATAAGAGATTTATATGAGTTTTTCTCTTTGTACGAATCTCTCTTGTTTAAAGTATTCAAATAACAAAAATAACCTGAATTGATGCATGTAGGGGATTTATAATGATACTCACCCTTAGGTTGCTCCGCCGGTGCAGGATGCCATTCCTAGGCCTCCTCCTCCTCTCAGAATGTTGGGGGAGGGCGGGGGGGGGGTCGCTACGTTGATCTGTAACATACAAATAAAAGATCCAAATTGTAGCAGCGCTCGAAATAATTAAAATTTCAAAAAATTTATTGTACGTATCGAATTTTATATTCAACGCATAAATAATAATAAGCAAATTAGTAAAATAGTTTTATAAATTTTGAAATAAGGAAATATACTATTAAATTCCTATATAAAAACTATAATTTAAAAGTAAAAATTTTTACAAGATTATAGCATTCATATCACAATCTCTTTTTTAAAACATATTTATAAAAAATCAAATTACGCAGTTAATTGCTTAATTCAAATTGCACGTACGTAATTAATAAATAATTAATATAAAATAACAAATCACTCTTACCACAGGGTTGTTCCACCGGTGCCCGATGCTTTTTCTAAGCCCCCTCCTCCTCTCAGGTTGATTCACACACGATTCAATACTTTAAACGGCACTCCCGCACTTTATCAAAAGATATTACTTCCGCACTTGTACGCGCGATACTTTGAAACGACACTCCCGCACTTTCGAATTTCGGCACGATCGAACCCCGCTTCACGCGAGAATCACACTTGGAGTCGACAAGTCGGGAATTCACCGATTACTTCGAGCAAAGGTTAAGCGGAAGCGGAAGAAGACGAGATCGATCGATGGAATCGACGCGAATGGGGTTCGCTCGACTCTTGACCCGCGCCTGCTCCCATCGAGGGCCGATTTGTACTTCGTTAGGAACGATTTCATACGAACCACCAAGTCTCTATCGTACAGACCGAGCCGGGTTTATCGTAAGGCTGATAGACGGGTCGAGAATGAAGATACCCACCTTCTACGTGCTAACAATCTAGATCACTTCGAAAGCGGGAGATCAACTTCTCTAGCGAGCGAAAATCGAACCTAATTAATACAGCCGACTCCTCAAATGCCAAACATGTTAGTATCGCTACAATGTGCTGTTAGACGGTACAAGAGAAGGGACCCATTAACGACGATTCCAAAACAATCGACCGAACTCTAACCGATTCGGGCCGAACCGTTCGTCGGAGCAGAACGTGCCCTCGACAGCCGATTCTCGAACCGAAGTTCAAGATTAACCGCGCGAACATGCATCTATACTATGCACGAACATACGTTGCTACGCGGCCGGCATTCACCTCAGCCGCGACACTGAGGCGTTTTAACATTGCGCCTACATTAATATATCAAATTTATTAATACATAAATATTTATATAATATATAATATTAATATAGTATTAATATTAACTGATATTAATATAAAATTAATTATATTAATAGGTATTAATATATTAAAGATTGCAATGCTGAGAGACATCCCATTTAGCCGGCAACCAAGTATGATTCTCGATGACAATCGTGAAAACGAGATAAAAGTCCAACGCGAAGACGCGACGACGCGAAAACGCGATATCGCGACAACGCGACGCATCGTTGCTCGTACGGCACGATGACGGCAACGACGACGCACCAATGTGCGTTCAACGCACAAATGCGCGTGCCACATATGAGCCATTGTGCGACTCGTGGCAATGCTGCGTTGACACGCGACGCGGAAGACGCGAAAGCCGTCCGCGGCACGATGACGGCACCGACGACGCACCGCTACTTCGCTGCTCGAGTATCGCCGCGCGAATGATAACACGTAAGAAAGGAATTTGAGAATGTCTCGCCCCACTACCGTTCTCTCTCTCTCTATTCAAGTATCTTTATATAAACGATAACAAGGCCACGATACATAAACAATGTTTACGCGCGCCAATGTTTACGCCGCCAAGGCTAATTACCATATTAGGTATTATTCTAAAATTCGCTGCCGAAATATTTTATATAAAATATATATACGAAATATTAAATTATATAAATATTTTCTTTTGAATTATAGATCAACTATTTATTAAACGATACATATAATGTATCACGGAGCTTATCGTTATATTAGTTATTCAATTTTGCGATTCCATCGTTTTACAGCATGTTCTTGATTATCAAATTATATCTAGATCGTCGAAAAGTCAAATGCTACAGCATCGTGGACAAAATATATTTGACTCTATGTGTTGTTAAAGAAATAATTATTGTCCGTAAAGATCGCAACACGGAATGATAATTTATAATTTGGTTTTTTATTACTTTAATTCTTATTTAATTAAATTAATAAATTACAAAATATGTGATTCAAGATCTATCGACGCGATATATATATGTAGTTACATATTATTTATAAATGTTAATTAATAATTAATAATTAATAATTAATTTTATTTAGAGTACTGGCTAGCATCCCACGGGATACAAAAGAAACTTAATATTCTTACGCTCCAATATTACAAGAGATATCGCGATTTTTTAATCATTTTTGTTTATTATCATTAATGAAAATTAAATGGCACGTTTTATAAATAATATTTCATATATGTATAACACATACACGCATATAATATTCTAATAATATTCCGTGAGCAGCTCTCATTGAGATATCCACTTTTAAAAAGGCGTAAATTTTTATTTAATTTATTTTGAAAAAATAAAAAATTAGAATTAATATGTGTAAATAATTATACACGCATACAGACGAAAGAAATGACGCGAGCTTATAGCGTTTTATCGTAGTAACTAAAAATTTCGCAGATCAGTTCAATAGACGTAAATCGAGAGTCCGTTATATTTATTCGCTTGTGTGTTTGTTTACTTAATCATAATTTCAATCTCATTAGTTTCATAATTATCATATTACATGAAAAGAAGTTACCGTTAGAATCACATAAAACAAATGGTAAATTATTTATGAAATGAAAACTTTGCAAGATAATTATCTTGGGTGGATCCGCGGTTAATAATATACTCAGTGCTCGAACTCTAAAATGTTGAAAAAAATCGAAATCGCGAGAAGTTGCACATCTCGATTTGGCACAGTACGTTGAATCTTCACCACCGGCCTCACAAAAGTAAAGTCCACTATGCGACCACGTGTTTATCTAATTACCGAGAGACAGCGGCCAGATCGTTATCCCTATCGTATGGACACGCGTCGTTGTGCGAGTTTGCGCAAATTGCTAATTAAATATATATAATTATACGTATACGTGCATTTAATATCACAGTTAATGTGCAATGTACCTTTAATTGAAAATAATATTTTTTTAGGAATATTTTTTTATTATATATATATATATATATATATATATATATATATATATATGTTTTTTATAAATTTTTTTTAGAAATATCTTTTTTAATTAAATTTTTATTAAAATTTTATAGATGTAATTTTGTATTTTTCTTCTCTAAAATTCTCTCGCCAATATCAATCTGTGATCCTCGTGCATTTTTCTCTTTTGGCGAAAACGTATTTAAGTACAGGATATTAAAGCAGATACAAGATTAATGCGCGAAGAGACCACATAGCGCAAGTCTCATCCACCGGAAGTAAATATCATACGAGATAGCGGTTTTGCATTTTAATATCATTTTTTATATGGCGGAGGAAGCGAACCGATGTCGGGGTATTTTACGATCCTATCGTGTCACAGGGCGCGTAGCATCCCCTATTCACATAACTTTCACTAATATCCGAGATCGTGTACGTCCCCCACTGTTTCTCTGTCCCATCTTAACATCCTAACAAAAATCATCATCTCGGATCCAAGAACGAAAATATGATTTTGTATAATGTAAACGATAATTTAGACGCTCTCGGAGACTTAAACTTTCTTTTATCTCTCATAAAAAAGAATGAAGAATATAAATGCATTTTTCATATTGGATAATAAAATAAAAAAAGACATATTTATTATTATCTATTAGAAATCCGAGCCGATCTAAACTTGCGTTAAAAAAAAATTTAGATCAGCAGAATTGTGTGATTATATTTCAAAATAATTTTTTTTTTTTTTTTAATTATAACATTTTAATTGAAGAACCTTCGATGAATCGAATCGTCGAGTAACCGCGATTCAGTTTACGCTTAAACATACATTCCTTCTTCACATATGTTAGTTCGGTTTATCTACCATTAATTCAAACGTTCGATAGGTTTATACCGCATTCCAATGGATAAAAAAAACTTGCATTTGCATTTGCGGAATATCGTCTTATGATTACACCTAACGTAAGAATATATAATTTGTAAATACTCACGAAAGAGAGGAAGAGAGAGAAAAATACGCCCCCTTTAATTTTATCCGTAAAGAAGCACCGGCTTATATGTTAATGGAATATTATCAATGTACGTGTTTATCGCGCGAGTTATTCTCTTTGCGAACAGAGAAATACGCGATCTCTTAATCTCAGTGTTTGTATAAAATCATCACGATGTTATTCAGCATAACATGGAATTATTTAATTAAATTTCTAATTCAGATATCTTAATATTAATAACGAGAATCTTATTTCTAATTTCTAAACTCTTCAATTAATATCTCTTCAAATGCTTTAATGTACACATATGCAAATTATATTACTATTGCTCATTAATTTCTTCCTCGTGAATCACTTGACGCGAAAAAATATGTCATCGACGATCATCCCTCTCGATTGCTCTTCTTGCTTTCTCTCTCTCTCTCTCTCTCTCTCTCTCTCTCTCTCTCTCTGTCTCTTGCGCGTTGATAAAATAAAGTATATAAATTTGCATGATATAAATTCGTCGAACGCATTCATCGAAGGCACGTATAGCCCAGCCAAAGAATAAATCACAATTGATCAATAACTCCTATACTCTTTAACTGATTTTATATAGATGTGAGCTATTACTCGGCCGTTCGTAAATTATGGAAAAGTCCATAACTGGGATCACCCACACTATTAAACCATTCATATTTATTACTTCCGTGTCTAAAAAATATGTATCTTTTTATAAAATAAAATATTTAATAAAAAATTTAATATCTTTCTATAAAGGAAATTAAACATTCGATTATCAATGATCGACGAGTATTTTGGTTTATTCGCGGAAGCTCGTTTAAAAGCAATTATTCTTGAAGAAGCACAGATGAACATTGAGCACCCTATACATAGCAGTTTAGTTAGACGTAGTTGGGATTAACCGACGACCCCCTAAGAACGCGCGCGATGATGGGACCGGCTGAGTATCACGACGCCTCTCGGCCAGATGTCATTACACCCGGTCTAATGCGGTTTCCATTGGATTTAACGCGCGTATGAATTGAACGGGATCAGCTCATTCCGCGGATCGCTATTCTTAGCCGCTGCTCATCGAGAAGCAAAAGCGCCGACAAGCAGCATCGCGCCGTAATTTTCCGCGGTGGATCAATACGGTGACATGGAAAAAAAAAAGAAGAAATTGCGACGAAGGACGGTCCTCCGATCGTAGATAAAAGATCGCGTGATTCGTTTTATAACGTCATTAAAAATCATTAATACTGGAATACCAGAAGCTTCTCGACAAACATCGTAATCGTGCCCGCGTGTTGCGATTACAAAATTTCCGTAACATTGAAATTTTTTTAATTCTTCCATAATAGACGTTAATTAAATAAATGAAGAAACCACTTAAGATATTTCCGAGTTGGTTAAAAATTCATCAAATGTGTTATTCGTTGAAAAAAATTTTACTATATAATGATCAAAATAATGTACTCAATAGTAATTTTTTATCAAACATCTTGGTATCTGCTATATTTTTCACCCTTTTCTTATTATGATTGGTCTCTTTTTCTTTAACACATTTATTTAAAAAATTCTTTACCGATTATTGTCATTATTAGCAATTATTGTCAAATTTATTAGCAATCATTTTCATCATTATTTTATATAATAAGAAGTTTTATATCGTTTCTTAAAATATTCTTTGTTTATAATCTATTTATTTATATGATAAACAACTTATATATATATATATATATATATATATATATATATATATATATATATATATATATATTGATGGTAAACATCTGTATTGCCTAATATAGCGTACTGATAGTATGTTGCTCTTGAGGAATATTGATTTAAGTAAAATATGAAACCTGTTGCGCCGGATGTTTTGCTACTTGCAAAATCGTACGCGGTTTAGTACATAATTTAACAACGTGTAGCGATGTAATTTTCAACGTACGCACGTACTCGATTTCAATAACCGCCGATCGAACGGCGATAAAGTCTCGCCCAAGCGAATGGTCAATGAACATTATTAAAGTGCTGACGGATGATTAAATTTAATTTACTTAATCTGCATAAACAAGCTAGTATATATATATATATATATATAATGGTCAAATTTCCATATTTTATAAAGATAATCGAAGAATGTACTTTTATATTCCTGTCGTTTTTGTTGAAGAAAAATTCTCATTATTTATCATCAACAGAATCATTCATATTTTATAGCAATCAAATTTTTTATTTTTCTTTTTTTTATTAAAAAAGAAGATAGAGAAACGTATTATTCTCTCTCTCTCTCTCTCTCTCTCTCTCTCTCTCTCTCTCTCTCTCTCTCTCTCTCTCTCTCTCTCTCTCTCTCTCTTCTCTCTCTCTCTCTCTCTCTCTCTCTCTCTGTCTCTTAATCTAATAAATATAAAACATTTTTATTTTGATTATACTTTTGCCAAGACAAACAGTTTTAACAATTGATTAACTTACGCTCTCATTCTCACATATCAATACCAAATGACTTACATATATAATTTCTAATCGATGTATATAAAGGATGTATATAAATTTCTCAAAGAAAAAAATTCATTTTAATAAGATTTTATTATATAAGGATTAAAGTAATGCTCTTAGCAAGAAGGAAGAAAAAAAGGAGTTCCAACTTGAAAAAATTAAGCGAATATCCTTTAACAAATATGCCAATAAATGGATATAATAATAAAGAATAATATTAAAGCAATCGCGTTAAATACTGCGTGTGCGAAATGATTAATCATAAATTAGCGGCTCCGAGATGTAGCGTACAAACGAGGCGGGTGGTTACATGCCTGTAACATGCAAATCGCCGCGGCCGCACGTTACGAGCATGATGTCGGACGCACTTGACTTTAATAATCGTCGATCGGTCCGCGATAAATCGCCGATCGGTCGGTGAGAATCGAGACAAGGACGCTCTTCTCTCCGGTGTCCAATCAGCCCGAGTTGAGCCTAATTTAGAAACTGCGACGTATAACAACGATCCGCGGCCCGCGGCAACGCAAATTTGGCGGGGCCCGGCTCTTGAAGCGGTTCAGGGTGTACCTAGAAATTACGAGTGTGTATCTTCGAATGCATCTACCTGCAATGGCCTCGCCCTCCAATTTAACGGCGCATCAATTTGTCATTTAAGCCCTCGGACTGTGCCGGGTCCGGCCTCATCGCAAAATGCGCGCCTCATCTCGCTTGTTTAATATCTTTAACCCACGCCCGCGCGTGAATTATCTCAAAGCTTTATTGTACGTTGCTAATTTTATTGTGTTCCTGCATACATTAATTCTTTGGATGATTGCATAAGTTCGTGCCCGATTTAAACTTCAATAGATTATATTTTAGAGATAACACTTTTATTAATCAATTATATAGTCTCCATTCTTTTCTACAATGGTTTTCCAACCATCTATAAGCTTGTCGATTCCATTTTTGAAGAAAGAACTTGGTTTTTCTTGAAAAAAGTTTGTAAGGTGCTTTTCGACAGCTTCCTCGGAATTGAGATTCTTGCCATTTAAACTATTCTGCAAAGACCGGAACAGATAAAAATCTGAAGGCGCAATATCTGGAGAATATGGCGGGTGCTGCAGAATTTCCCATTGCAACTCCTGCAGTTTTCCTGCAGCTTATTCCTTTCAGTCAGGAGATGCGGCATCCACGTATCAAGCTTGGAAATGTATCCAAGCTTTTTTAAATGACGAAAAGCGGTTGAATTATCGATGTTCAGCCTCTCAGCAATATCGTCAGTTGTAATCCTTGGGTTTCTTTCCACTAAGGCATGCACAATGTCATCATCAATGCCAGAAGGCCGTCCAGAGCGGGGTTGATCCTCCATGTTGAAATCACCATTTCGAAATCTGCCAAACCACTTTTTGACTGTTCGGAGAGCAGGAGCGCGGTGCAAATAAACGCTTTGAATATTTTTTTCTGCAATCCCAACACTCACGCCTTTCCGAAATTCATATAGCATTACATGCCGCAAATGTACCTTTCGTTCTCCATTTTTAATGATTTCTCTTATGCACAAATGGACTTATCTGAACAATGTCTGACGCTAAATTGACATAAGACAACGTCATCTATTCGGTGTAAGCAACAATTACCACACGAAAACAATAGAACTCCGCCATGCAGTAACTTAATGTCATCTATGAAAATCGGGCACGAACTTATGCAATCATCCAATTAAATCGCATTAAATTCTTTATTGCGTTCCTGCATGCATTAATTCTTTGAAACGATGATAAAAATGTTACGTCTCTTGTGTATTATCGAAATAAATATTAAATTTTATATTTATTTTAATTAATAAGCAACGCTTTTTCATCTATTTTTATTAGAGTCCTCTAATTTGTATTGTAATCTAATTACATGATTATATAAATATAAACCCATCATAAAATGCGAGAGCTATAATTGTTAAACAGACCGAAACCTCACTAAATCAACTTGATCGATAGAGATATATGGCTACAAGTCGAGAAATAAGATACTATGATTCATCACCATAGGATGACTATTGCCCTTGCAGATTGGTAGCAATATGCGTCGTGATAATTTAAATAAATGTTTATCGCTCGAGCATCATTTATCATCGGTATCCGAAAGACCTACCGGCTCGCAATAACGATGCCTCATATTGGCGATTATTCGTCGTTGATTATTATCTCAAGATTTCGTTCGGTATAAGTCCCTGATACGTTTGATCAGTAATCAGTCGGCATCACGTGGAAAGTTACGGTTAACGAGCGCATTTCGTAATTCTCGCGAGATAAACTTTCCTAACGAATCGTTCCAATGAATCCTAAGTTCAACGGCACGCCGTTGAAAGGATCCTAAATCCGGCGCGGAGCGTAACCTGTGGCGCTCGGATAAGTCGAGGGAAGAAACGTAAGCCGATCGATGGTGGTGGTGGTGGTGCTGCTCTCCTCGTGGCCGGCGCTACATCGGGTTAGGGACGCGTTCCTTTTAATGATGCATTAGTGTCGTGTTTTGACACGAAAGAGCGGTAACCGGCGGAGGTCGCATTCTTCTCTCCGCCTCTTTTCTCTTTTTGTCCATCGCCGCGAGACCGGCTTTAATTTCACGCACACGATCCTCCTCTCTCCCTCACCCGTGCCGCTGTTGCCGGTACTCCCGATGTCAAGAGCCCGTAGGAAGATTTCGGTGAACCACTTAACGCTCCGGATCGCGTAACCTTCAATTAATCAATCTCCGCGCGGACCGTTGAACCGAGGTTGTATATTTGGACAGCGATGTGTGTCGTCGCATATCGGGATTTATACAGGCTATTAAAAGTCTTTGGAAAATAGAAAACTACTTTTCGAGATACATCAAATTAAAGCTGAGAAATTGGAGCAATGTTTCCCCCCCCCCCCCCAGATTAAAGCTAATCATGTATATATACAGATGATAGTTTTATCTTGATAACTTTTCCTTTTCGAAAAATATTTATTTGTTTTCCAAAGAGTAGCTACTGCTCAAAATGATTCTAAGCGTGAGAAGAGATATAAAGATATCACGCGATATTTAAAATGTAGTATTAAAAATCTTATTGGAAGAGAGAGAGAGAGAGAGAGAAATATTTGATAAAATATATTTTATTACGGAAATTAAAGCGTTTTGTTAAGAAAGCAATAATAAATCGGAGTATCGAATAGAGCGAAATACTACGCGGACGAGAAGATTAGTATCGTAAACGACACATCGTCGAAAGGAAACATAGAGAAAGGTATTTTTATTGCGTATCATATATTTAACGTTGAACGTGTTAAATATACTGTTCAGTTCTGAACTCAATCAAAGGTAGATCGTTCGGATTACCTGTTACAGAGATTATGCCAATAAACGCGGACGTTACGAGCGTTGATCCGGGAAATCGGTGTACATGATTCTTATCAGCGAACTGCATCTATCGTCCAGCTAGAAAAATCTAGCCCAATGCACATCGTCAGGCGCCCTATGGTTCACGTCTTTTTTTTTTCCTTTTTCTCCGTTTTCCCCGGCAATCTTCCCCCGAAAAGAGTTTACGGATACCCGAGAAGCACACACCTAGCGTGCCTCGACAATAGACACACAGGGGCATTTATAATGGGCGGTTCGGAGTGTGAGAGTTTTATTTTCTCCTTTCCTCTCGCCTTCCCTTCGACCTCCTTCTCCCTCTTTCTTTCGTTTCCCGCCCTTTTCTCTCCCCGAAACTAATATACGTGAGCCCGGGCCCCGAACGCGCTATCTTTGCATACATTAATCACGGGCGAAGGGGTTGGCACGGGAATTGTTTCTTCTGTGGCGATCGCGTGGGTCACTCCCGTCTTCTCCCCTTCGGCGACAGTTCCGATGCCCTTTTATCCTGGGAAATTCTATACCTATCCCGGAATGCCGAATTAAACCGCATTTAGAGGCGACCGGGACGATATTCTTCCAGATTTTAAGATTCGAGAGACTCTGATCTTATCCGACGCAAGACATTTTTGTAGATTCGAACATTCGGCAGACGGGATTTCGTATTATTAGAAAAAAAAGTCGTGTAATTAAACTGCGAGTAAAAAAGATGTTGAAAATATTTATTTATCAATACGTATGACATTAAATTTATTATATTATTTATCGTCAAAAAATTTTTTTAATATTTTAAAGAGATAGAAATTTATCCGTCCGCAAGAAAATCCTACCACTCCACCTGGATATACCAATTTTTATAACACTATACATATTCTATCGTACGATTTTCATAACTGTTTCTTATCCAATTCGTTATCAGTTCGTACGTAATGAGAACGAGAACCACTGTATGTAACGAGATATAATTTAAATCCCGAAAGGCTAATTCGGAAATTCTTACGCCACCCGCGGCCATAGCGACACAGCGTTAGTCGGTCGACCCGATTGACCGATCGGTTTCATCCATCATAGGTCGCGAGGGAAACCGAGGGCCGAACAATATCTGATTTCGACCTGTGTGGCGTTTATGGGACGCGTTGGGTATCCGAGCTTGCCGGGGTCTCGAGAACTCGGGTGGTGTGGAATCGAGGCCACCCCTTTTAGGTTCTTTCCAACGGCGCGCGACAACCTGCTTCTTTACGACACCCCGGTTCTATTCAATAGGATCGTCTGAAGCGTAACAATGTAAACACTCGCACAAGCAACTTGGGTATAATAAAATTAACTTTATGGCGCTCGTCAGAGCGAGTGACACGTGGCACGTTCCTCATAAATTCTTCAAATCTCTTAAACGGATTAAATATCTATTAAAAGAAAAAAAAGAATAGAATAGAATTCAAATAAAAATATCGTGAGATGTTCTCTTCTCTTCTTAAGCGCAAAGCGTGCAGATTTTAAAAAGTGTGAAGCAATATATTGTAACATGTTCTTTGTTAGAAAATATTTCTATTATGTATACGAAACATTTCTCTCGGAAATGTATAACGACGAACTTGAGAAAAAAGAAAGGAAAATAATCAAGATGGATTCGTGCTACGGGCGTTTGATTATTCCGAGATGATGATTTCCAAGTAGCACCGCAATCGCGTAAATCGAGCACGAAGGCACGAAAAGTCTTCCCATTATAATGACCATGATTAAGGGTCGATAACCATAAAGCATTGATATACAATGCGTGATCTTAACTATTGTATTAATGGCTTTATTCCGCAATCGAGAATGCACGCCGCGCGTGAAAAAGAAATTTAAGGATGAATTAGAGATTACACGCGGGATCGGATATAATTATCTAAAATGATCAGAAACAAAATGGACACGAATGACACGAAATGGCCATAAGAGAGAATTTTGATGAATGATTATTTGTCTCTCTGAGACAATGTTTTTTTCCTATAAAATTATATTATATTCATATTCGCGCGACTACGATCGCGAAATTTTTCTCCGATAAATACAATACAATATCTGCCATAAACATCTGCGTAAATCATAAATTATTGAATAATTTTCGCGGCACAAATTTTCTTTTTATTTGTGTTTTTCCTTTTTACTTCTCGTCTTCTCTCACACTGTTTATAAAAACATAAATTGCTTCAAACTTTCTTTTCTTTCAAACGTTTCTTTATTTTTGAATAATTGCTAATGCTTGATTAAAGGGCACATCACGCTTAAAATAGATCTTATCTCAGCCAATAATAAGAAGCGTCTATCATCTTCGCTTTATAATTTTTATAACGATATGCGAAAGAAACTCGTATGAGCAGCTAATGAATTGATTTCTCTAAAAGCTTTGGTATATATCGTAAATCGGTCAGAAAACCAAATAAAAAGATTCATAAATATGCTACTATATTTAAAACAATAAAATTATCGAGCGTTGATTCTCTATGCAGAATCTAACTCATAAAATTTTCAACGAGAAGATCAATTTAGATAAGAAGTAAAAAATATATTACTTTATGTAAAAAAAAAAATTTAAATTATACTTTCTTCCAAAGGTGTATCCATACTGGTTACTGAAATGTCTAAAGACACGAAGTGAACGAGAGTGGCCGTGAAACATTGGATCGTTTAAATTGTGCCGGGATATTTGCCTTGCGTAGGAAACGGGGCCCTTATCAAAAAAAAATCGGGCGAGGATAATCAGTTAAGGGGTTAATCTTCTTACTCGGGCATGCGCGCCCCGTTCCGACTTCAAAGTCGCGCAGGTGAACCGACCGCGTAATCACTGTTATTACGATAATCGTTTATTACGAGCGAATAGAAATAAAAATAGCGCCTGGAGCATATTGAATTACGCTCATCCACCTCGCTCTCGTACGTACATGCGCGCATTACCCTTACGTAGCACTCTACGTCCATACGAAGGCCTTTTTAACCACTTACGGGGCCCTCGGCAACCGTTCGCGTAGGGCGCGTCTTTTTATCTTTCTCGAATTGCACCCTGGTTGTCTTCCTCGCTTTAACCAGGATTTTCAATCGACGACAACGCTTATTCAGAAACAAATGTTTGGTATGCTTCGTGTTTGATAATACGCGAGTATGAATGATAATTCAAATCAATATGTGAAAGCGAGATTACACTTTATCAGAAACGTAATCGTAAAATTCTTTCAAAATTCGTACGAAATATTTTTACATTAATGAATAATTTAAAGATCATATTATTACGATATAATCTAATCTAATTTATTCGAAATGTGTTAAATTATTAAAATTATCTGATCAATAAAATCAGTTAATAAGATACAGAAATATTTCTTTAGCTTATCAATTTTAAATTTTTTTAAATAAATATTTATCATGAGAAAATGATAAAAATCTATCTAATTATAAGTAACTAATATAATGATCAAAATTATCATTTGATAATCCATAAATGTGTCAATATTAAATATGCACGCGCGTATTACATTAGGAAACTTTATTGCCAGCTATGCCCGTCATTACCACGTTTATCTTTATCTTGTGAAAAGTAGTCCTAATTACGGATGCTGAAAATGAGATTTATTAGCGCACGCATTACGATGTTATCGAGATGCTTCGCTACACATCGCCATCTAATTATGAAATCTTACGGACGTACGTTTGCCTCTGCTTATTGAAAAACGATGACACGTAAAAGCGTTCATAATCTCAAGAGGAATATAAAATTTCGCGTTATTATGCACTCGTACGTTACGCTTATTAAATGCATTTCCTATGTTATTTGCGACAGTATATACTGTGTTAAATAAAATTTATATCTCAATTCGAATAATTAATATATTTAGAAATATAATATATAATTATCACGAAAGTGTAAAAATATTTTATTACCTCATGGAATTTTTAACATTATTTATTTATGTGCATATTATTTATCAGAAAATATTAATAACAAATATCATAGGCCTCTCTAACTCTAAACTATCGATTATAATTATAAAGCACGGCATATCCAATGTAAACGTACGAAATACGCGACGAGATGCCCGCCGGCTCAAATTATCCTTCGATTATTCGCATCCGGGGGATGAGCCGGGACACCCACCCCAATCGCCTTCGTTCGTCGCACACACATACAACGATGTCTCCTTCTTGTTGCGTCTTATTTCGCCCATACGCTCTCCTCTTTCATCATATTCCCTCATTCTCTTCGTCTCTCTTTCTCGACTCGCTCGTCCGTCCTCTCCTATAACCGTGTCTTCGGCTGGAAATCAGGGATGCGATAAGCAAACACTCTCTATATCCGCGCACCGCTCTATTATTAAAATATAAAATCCCGGCACTCTTCATTGGCGCAGAAGCCCTCGTGAACGTCACTGAATTATCCTCGCCGGAAAAACGAATCCGCGAAAACTATGGACGAGATTTAATTAACACTTAACACTCGCATAAAATTTGATCACTTCGTGGAGGTTTATAGCTGTACTTGTGAGCACGACGCTTTTACAAGAACCGCTTGTGTGTCATTTGCATCGCTCGTCTGTGCGATTAATATTTCTCGACTAATGTCACAGAATTTATTTAGAATTAAAATTATCAGATTCAAAATTACACATTGGAAAACTTTTTATATATTTAAGTAAAATATATTGTAAAATCTCGTATATATATATATATATATTTCTCTTAGCTATTCTCGAATTATAAATTATCGTTTATATTTATTATTTTTTATCGCTTATAATTGTTTTAAATATATGACATATAAGTAATATATATATATATAAAATTGAATCAAGGAATATTTTTATAAATGGAACTTAATTTTGGATCAATTGTATATCGACATATCATTTGCATAAATTTGATACCACGCCATTGCATTTGTGTGCCTCCCCTTGTGACTTTATTCTTTTGCTGCCACGGCCCGATCATGCCCTTGTATTCAAATGTCTGTTAGCGCCGATGATTATAATATCATCCCGATGAAAAACCCTCGGGCTTGTTATAATGCATAAATACAAAAGCAATGACGCCCCTCCAATTAAGTGATCCTGGTTCCGTATGGAATGATGATCCGTCGAAGGAAAACGCAACACACAGACATAGAAATATATATTCTACATCACGGAAAATTCGTGTAAAGCAACGAGTTTCACGCACTATCGATGCATCGCAAATTTGTCAGGAAAGTATTTATTTGTAACATTTATAAATGAATTATTAGAAGCGATATATTTGTGTCCCATCAAAAATTGCGTCATAATGATTATTTCTTATTTAATCTATTAATCTATTTATTTAATTTATATTTATATATCTTATTTATATTTAATTGTATTATTCATGCTAAAGTGTAATGTTAAGTTGATAAATTAAATCTACAAAATAAATACAAAAGATTACTATTGTAAATATGATCTATGATATTTGTAGCATTATAAACACGATTTTTTGGATCTTGGAACGAATCGATAATTTTGCTACGCCCTATATAAATTAATCCTTAATATTTCGACTATGTTTTATTTTTCAAGATAAAGGCAACTTACTCCCGTGCTGCTCTTATCATCAAGTCATCTCTCTCGAGGCTCTTTCACACAAACTTAAAATATAATATCTCTAGATTTTGATGTAAATAAAATTTGACTATTTATTTTAAATTTATTTCGAATATTTTTTATTATATATATATATATATAATGTATTTATATTGTAACGTAAATAAATTTTTTTCCTTTTGTTAATAAACTTGCTTTTATAAGCAGGCATAACAAGCCCGGCTAGCTCAGTCGGTAGAGCATGAGACTCTTAATCTCAGGGTCGTGGGTTCGAGCCCCACGTTGGGCGAATTTTTACTTTTGCTTTCGGGTTTCATTGTATCTATACATAAGCTTTTAAAATCAATTACATTTTATCCGAGAAGATAGACAAAAGATTTTTCACGACTTACATTCTCTAAACACACATAGTTTAGCTATATCTTAACAGAGCTACCGAGCTCGAAGCTACTTTATTAAAATAAAATTTACTTGAAGTTTTTTGTATTTTATATCACGATATAATTTTTGTACGCGCAAGTATTGTATGTACATCTCGATATAATTATGAGAATAAGATGTATCTATCCTTAGCTCTGTCCGAGATAGATGAATAAATAAATTTATCGCACTATATTTCACTTATATCATCATTTTATTTACCTATCTTTCCTCTCCCTCGCACAGCATCCACACTGGCTTTCATTCTGGTATTTGCGCAGCTGCGATCAATGACTTTCTAGAGAGCAACAGCGATCATTAATATTTATTAAGAGAACGTCGAAAAATCGTGTCTATCTATGTATTATATTGTGTTTGATATAACATTCGATTCTCGCTATTATGCATATATTATTATGTAAATAGATTTACGTGACTCGTCTCAATTTTGTCTGACACTTAAATTGCAACTTAATAAATTCTAATATTCGCCACTTTCATCACTCTATGTTAATAAACACGTGCGATAAAAGTCTGTAAGAAGTGATCTTTTTTTAACGGATCAGTACTGCAAAGACTTTCCGGAAATCTTTTTTCTTCAAATTTCTAAATACAAAAATTTTTTTCTACATTGTTCTAAGAACAAAGGAAACGTCTATCAATAGTGTCGCTTAATCTCTGACGAGTTTTCTTAAAGCTGATTCCTGAGGTTCGTTGTTAAATTTTCTCTTTAGAGAGATTTGTCAGAGATCCATCCATCTTCATAAGTGACTCGATATCGTTATCTTCAAGCAGACATTCCCCAACTAATTCAGAAACAATTGGGGACTCTATAACTGCACGAATACCTTTCAGGTATTCGCAATAGCATCTTTATGGTTTTCTCGTAAATTTTCTTCTGTCAAGACAAATTTCAATTCTACGTTTCTTTTTCAAACTCCATATTAGATTATCCTCCCAATTAAAATTCCAGTTTAAAATTCCGTTAAGGAAAGGGAAATTGAAAGAGAAGCGAAGAGTAAAATTTTATTATTTACGTGTATTATTATATTGTTCCTGTACTTTTATTTACCGTTTTACTTGGATGTTGAAAAAAATGTGTTCCAAAATGTAGAGTAACGCCTGTAAAACGCCTGTGGATTACGTGATAAATAAAAATGTCAGAGTAGAGACTGAAAAATGTCAGCGTGTCTTAATCTTCGATATATTTCTTGGAAAACTCTCTGTCGCAGGTCACTCGGGGCTCGTTTATTTCATTTTTTCCGCTATCTGGACGCCTTTCCTATCTTCTCGTATTTACGAGCAACGCGGTAAGAACGATTTTAAATGACTTAGCGTCGTGTTCAAAGACTAACAACTGAATCGCAAAACGACGAGTAATTGGACCACCAGAATAGAAAATTCTTCATCTTCCTATCGCAGTGAAGGAATATTGTCTCTCGAGATATCTCAGATATATCAAATCATCTATAAGATATTTCAGATATACCAAATAAGGGTCGAACAAATTGAAATAAAGTATCTTATATTGATAGTTTCAAGATTATTTAATATACTTTTTTATATATTTTTATATTATTTTTTAATCGAAGATACATAATCACGCATTTTACTTCAACGGTTATTGGACAAAACTTTATTGTCATACATGTATGTATATGTTGAAAATTTTAAATAAAATTAATTTGCGACTAATCACGATTACATAATTCTATTATTGAAAGAAAATCGATAATCCGGTCATTTTTATGGTGTATATACCCTATACTCGCGTCTCTCCTCGTGTGCACAACATGCCCGACGATATCGGAAATATGACGCGTAACTATAAGAAAAAGTAGAAGACATGGACATCGGAAATGCATTCGTCGTATTGCATGACGAGAGGTATCTCTCCATTATCTTCCGCGGGGAAGCGCGCGGATAATAAGCAGACATTTCCACTTCTGGAGTGCGCCGACGAGTTTCCTCCAAGTAACGGAAGACTATAATATGTATATCGTTTGTCGATCAATCAATCGATCGCGCACATGCTTTTACATGCGAAACGATTCAATTTAGCGTCATAAGTCATTAGTTAGATAGTCTTCAAATTTTGCGAAAAAGAGGGAGAACGAAAGAGAGAGAGAGAGAGAGAATAATGAGGCCATCTTTTCAATTAAATAGATAATAAATTATTCTCATTCTTAATATTAAAAGTTGACTCGTTAACTTTAATTTTACTTGAACATAATGATCAAATTTGTGTTTTCAGAAACTTAAAGCATATCGTTTAATCCGGACGACTTTCGATCTCCAATAAGAGAGGATGGGAAGAAGAAAGCAGCCGCAGGAAACGAGTAGCGATTGCAACAGCATCCGATCGTATTCCAGTCGCGCGTGTATGCCGGTCGATGTGAGAGAAACTTCAAAAACCGCCCTATCCAAAGGTAGAAGGTGGAAGGTGACGGCAGGGAAGATACATAAAGAGGAAGAGGGAGAGAGAGTAGGAAGAAAGAAGGAAGAAATTCTAACATGGGCGCGCTATTTACTTTTTAAAGTTCGCAGGTATTCGCATCATTCACGGCCCTTGCCGCCGATTGTTTTCTTCTTCCTGCAACCAGTGACGAAGCAGTAGGCCCCGATCGTTCTCTTACTCCGCGATTTGTACATGGAGAAAGAGAAACAGAGAACAACGTTGTTCACGTTACTGCGATAGACCTGGGATAGATTAGGCGGATTAAAGGACGATCCGCGATGGAAGAGAAAAGAGTGGAGTGAAAGAAGAGAGGAGAAAGATAGACGAGAGAAGAAGTCGGGACAAGCGAGCTGCCGAGAGGAAGAAGAAGAATAAAACAAAGATAGGAATAAGTCTTTTAACGCAGAAGACAAGAAGAAGAGATTCTATCCAGCTCGTAAGAAAAGAAGAGGGGATAGAAAAAGTTGCGGCGCGTGGTGGTAGCGATGGTAGTGGTGGTCCCGACGATGGTGGTGGTCATGATGGTGGTGGTGGTGATGATGGTGGTGGTGATGCTAGCACGGTAGCGAACATACACGTCCAGAGCGAGCGTCCAGATCTGTCGCGTGCTGCCGTGGAATGGGACGGAAGCGGGACAGGCAGCGAGACGACGATACCAAGCGGAACGGAACGACGACGACGGCGACGACGACGATCTTGACGCGACGAAACGAGACGGAACGACGACGACGACGACGACGACGACGACGATAGTGACAACGACGGCTACTAACTATATAACCGGCCGGCTCTTTCAGCCGGTGAGAGCGGGATGGGATGAAACGGATGCTACTACGACGGGCACATTTGAGTAGAGCCAACCGAGTCGTGTGTCCCACTGGTAGCATAGTGTTGGTGGTTTCACTCTCGGCTGCTGCCTCCACCGCCGTCGCCACCGCCGCCGCTGCCGCCAACGGCCGTCGCCGCCGCCGCCGCCGCGCCGGTTCGGTCTCTCTACGAGAGTGAACCGAGGAGCGTGCCCGAACCCGGCGAGCCGGGGAAGAGAACCGCGGTACTCGTTCAGTAGTTTCTCGGACGCCGCACCGGCATCATCCGACCCTGCGAGATAACCCCGCGCGCGCGCGCCCCGGCCGCGACCCCCCTGTGACAATTGCGTGTGTGGTACGCGTGGGCCCGGCTCCCCGATACTGTCTCGCGCCAACGTGAGATCGTCTGGCTCTCGTATCCCCTTCCGAAACTGAGGGAAAAGATCGGTAGCAGACGCCGGTCTATCACGCCCGATGAGCTTAAAATATTTTCGGAATATTTTTAAGGATGTTTGTCGAAGTACGTGATCGGTTTTACAGATCAATTTCGATTTTCATCCCCTCGTTGTCATGTGAATTGGTGAAAGTTTGTGACAGGAATATTCTATCGTGAGATGTCGATTGAGAGAGGAGGAGGGCTTATGTTCTTTTCACGAATGGTGATAACTAATCGTGAAGCAGTGTTAGTGCGTTACGTGGGGATCTACTAGCGTCCATCTTTTGCGGGAGGATTGTTCCGTGCGTGAAAATCGGAAAGAACGGAAATAGGTGAGACAAATTAGCGGAAAGAATCTGGCGGAGAAAAAAAGAGAAAGAGGTGAAAAAGAGAGAGAGAGAGAGGGAAACCCGTTAAGTGAGGTAACGCGTCTTAACTCTCGCCGATTAATAGCAACGTGGAGAGAGAAAGGAGAGAGAGAGAGAGAGACGAGGACCGAGCGAGATAGTCGAAAGTAACCGGTAACGTCAACCTGCATACCCCGACAAAAGCGTTCAAAAGAAGATCGACCACGCCGATCATCGTCGCCGAGAGCCGATCGGATCAATTCACTACCAGGATCATTCGCAGTGTGTGTCGAGTATCCTCGGCGATATATTCTCGAATTGTAAAACCCGATCTATTTTTTCCGATCGGTTTATCCATCGTAAAATTCGCGAGGTAGTATCGTCGATCTAATGTCGTCCCGTGACTTGATAGCTTCTCATCCGCGATAGGTCATTCTGGGATTCGACGATCAGCTGGATCGCGACATCGTTACTGACGCGCGATCGGCGATAACTGACATAATGCAAGAGTGTCGAAAACGTGAGAACGATGCGTGGACGGTAACGGTAAAGCGACAGCCGGATCCCTTATTCTTCGCGATCCACGTCTCTCCGAGGCACCTTCGGATGACGGGAGTGACCGGAAATCGGCTGTGATGCCAGCTGGCAGCGCGCGCGGCCTTCATCGATACCGTATCGACGAGGAGGGCGATAACGAAGACGACGATAAATCTCGATCGGCGATAAATCCTACGGGAAACTATTACCACGCGGCTAAGGTGGAGGAGAGCAAAGAGACAAGTTGTCGGATGAGACCGTCATGCCCGCTGAGGTTGACACGGGCGGGCATTGGGTGCTGCACTGTGATTCCCGTGCCGATCGCCCGACTGCGATTCGCGTGTCGATTTTCCCGAGACTTCCGAGGATCGACGAGGATCGTGGACGGAGCGGGACGAGAAGGAGAGGTCTGAGAGATCGGCGACGACAGATCGGAACTCACGCGAGAGAAGCGCGGCCGACGTCGAATCACCGCAACGGGAAATCACTCCCCGTGCTCGATTCATCCGCGAGGATTCCGAGAATCGGCGACCGGGGGGAGACCGTTCTATCGACGGATCGGGCACCGAAGCAATCGTCGCGTCGAAGACGAAGAGGAGACGGACCCCTAGCGATCGAGAATGCTCGCGAGCGTCTCCAGGTCACGTGGAAGCTACAGGAGAGCGAGGAGAAAGAGCGAGCGGAATCGCGGCTACGCGACGTCGAGACGAAACAATCCGACCCGGCGATAGCGGGCTCGATCGCGGAGCGTCGAAGTCTCCAGGATCGATCCCAGACGAGACACTCGCGACCCGCGGTCTGCGACAGGAAGAATCCCGATGCTGCTTATCGTACCGATTATCCGGCAAGGACGAGGATAACGGAAGAAAGTTCTCATCTCTCTAGTCACCGTTCGCGTATTCGCTCGAACGAGCGATCCTTCGAGGATGATCTCCAGGATGTTGAGGGACGATTTGACGACGCGCCACCGGACGAGAAGGCGCGATCGAGTCGCGTTTCGGGAGGAGGCGACGTACGCTCGGAGAAGCGGATCGAAAGGCTCGGCCGGGACAGGAAGAGGATCGGAAACAGGCGCGCGTACCGCCTCCGCTCGTTCCTTCAACTCGCCTTTCTTCTCATCCTCGTCGCCTTCGGCCGATGCGGACTCGGCTCGTCGGGTGTGATTAAGTTCAGTGCGAGACCGATCGCGAGTGTTCTCGGCTTCGGCGCGATTATTCGTGCAGTGAGTGCAGGCACGATCGATCTGACCGGCGACGCGGGCGCCCGCGCCGAAAGATCGGCCAATCTCTCGCACATCACCGGGGCCTCGCGAAAGATACAGATGTACATTAAGAATCGTCACCTACAAATCCTGCCGGATGGCACGGTCAACGGCTCCAATGACGATACCTCCGATTACAGTGAGTATTTTCTCATGCCAACTCGCTCGATAATTAATTAATCGTTGAAAAGTTTAAACCCGAAAAGAATCTATTATCTCTTAAGAAATCATCACTTAATCAACGTACTCTAATTCGCGTTTGAATAATACAATTAATATCTTTATCGATACTGAGAAAATATTAAGCGAAACAAGACCTATGTTATAAAATTAAAATCCCAATCGGCATTGGAATATATATTATGAAAATAAGGGAAAGAGAGATATTTTTACTATAATTGAAATTATTTTAGAATTATTAAGCTTTGAAATTAATATTCATATTATTTTGATTTTCAATTTCGAACCTTTAATATTGTTCTTTAAGACGAATCGTCGAACAAATAATCGGACGATCAGCTGATCGCAGCTTGATATTTCTTATTGTTAGATTTACGAGACGCACATTATTCTATTTAAAGGAATCAAAATTATTAATCTCCATCTCACAAACATCGTTTTACGCTCGATTTCGAGTTCTAAAGGTCATCTATCAGATAATCTATAATTTATGATAAGATTTTCAGGATATTTATCTACAATTTGATATTCTATCTCTTTTTCTTTTTATCCGAATATTTTTAATTAAACACCTTGCGATTGATTTTTCTAAAACAGCGTCGGTTCTTTAATAGAGTACAGAATTTCAACGCGGACTATCGTCGTTCAAGAGATTCGTGCCATCTGTGATTAACGAATGTGTAATCAAACATTATCCTTGGACCGCGTCGCGGGCTGTCTATTGGATACTAATTTTATACGATATACTCGGTGTCTTTCGACATCCGAAACTCGCCGTTATTCGATTTTTTATCGACATTCTAATTCGTCAACGTGCCTCTTATCGTTACCCCCTATGATTTTATCTAAGCATTTGACGTTGCGTTTTAACATTTTATTCTGATTCTTGAAAATTTCGCAAGGCAAGCGTGCCTGCCGAGCAATTGATCTCGTGTCGGCTGCCATTTTACTGGAACTTGACTGGTATTCGATATTTGTCCTAAATTGTCTATTCGATAAAAAAATCTATCGCTCGTTTTTGCTCCGAAAAATGAAACCGATAGAGATGTAACGCCGCCCCTGTCGCATATCGGTAATACCGTACGGATGATTGAACAAATTCAATTTGATGCGCTTTAATTCGTCGCGTTTCATATAAACGATCACCATTTCTATAACAAGATGAGAATTATAAATATATTTATCACAGATAGTTCAAATGACAATCTATATGAATATATATCTCTGATTAAAAAATCGTGAAATATATTATACCATACGACGGTCTATTTTCCTCCTGTTACGCAAAAATTTTTACAAAGAATCCATTAAAATGTATTTAAACTAAATTAATGTTAATTAAATCGACTGAGGCTATACTTTGATATTAAAAGTACTCAGCGTAAAAAAAAAAAAAAAAAAAATACTGACGAAAGGAACAGTTCTACTGTACACTAAATCGAGAAGACGGACGTTCTAAGAATACCGTTCTCGTAACTAGACCACACTGACCTTTGTTAAAACTTTACTCGTTTAACCGCTAAGAAGTGCCATCCTATTATTTGCAATCTCGCGCATTTGTTTGTTCGTGTGAAATTGAATTAAAGGGAGGTAAAATTGGGTTAAGGCAAAGAGAACGTGCAAATGAAGTGTCTATCTAAAGTTTAACTATAAACTTCGAGTGAAGTCTGTTTATGGGAAACACTTTAAATAAAACTGTCACCCTATCTAAAGTTCTCCGTATACTCTGTACACCGGTAATAAAAGACACTATCATACACGCAATTGAATAAAAAAATATATTGGATTATATTTGATTTAGCAAATATAAAAAATGAGAGAGCTATATACACATATGTTAGAAAAAATTATTCCATGTTTTAAATTTTATAACCAACATAATCAGATAATATTATATGCTATTTCGTGTAATAAAATACATTTAAAAAATTATTTTCGTAAAATTGATATTATAATAATAAAATTGTATAGGGCATATTACTAATCAGGTATAGGATTAGTATTCACCTGATCCTTATAAAGATTATTGAAAGACCCGAAGAAACTTTAGAGCTGCAAAAAGTTATACCTTAATTCTTTCATTATTTGTCATAATTTGTCGCAATTATAATTATTGATCATGACAATAATATTTCTACATCAAGAAAAAGCTATCGATAAAATTATCAAATATGCCGCTGTGTGTCAATCAATTTATATACCGATTACTATAATAATAAAATTTTAAAATTATCCTCAAAATTCGAGAAAGATACATGCGGATATGCAGAGTCCTTCGTGTTCTTGAACAGAATGCCGAAGAGCATTGAACGCATATAAATACGACATGTCGTTGACGACCGGCTTAATTATTGGCTCGCGCGCGCGCATGATCGGCATTTACATAAATCACGTAACCGGCGGCGCTTTAAATTATCCTATAGGCATCCATTCCTGTTCGCCGACATCGTTTCCGCGCATTATATTCGCCGGGCGAATCAACGAACCATCTGCTTCCGCCGCACACGTCCACTTGTTCACCGCCTAATTGCTTTCTTTGCGTAATGCGCCTAAAGTGACCGAGACGACCGAGAGTATCGCTGCTTGGAAATCGCCCAAAATCAATGCGATGCCCCAACGACGACATCGGAACGTCCTCGATAATGGCGCAACTACTTTAATCTCAGTCCCGGATAATTGAAGTTATACATTCCGTGCGATCGCGCCGCGACATCAGGCTACATCCTACCGTCCAGAACAATCATCGAGGAATTCAACCGGTAGAATCTCGTTTCTGGATTCGTTCGTCTTCCTTTACCAAGAGAGACTTTAGCTAGGAATGTCGATAGCATTCGTGATCGGATGATGATCGACGCGCGGAGCGAACTGCGGATGATTTTCTTGTTTACGGATTCGTATACATGTATTTTTCGATAATAATACGGCGATGTTATCCGCAATACGTCGCGATCAATAATAAAACGAGACGTAACTGACCGAAGGAATAAATATTCGTCGACTGTTGTCGACGAATATCAGGAGGAAATGAGAAAAGAAGAATGCGAAATGACTGTGTTGATCGGAAAGCGCGATATAACTGTAAAACATGTTTCTACTCTGTATTTACCTCTTGTCTTCTCTAAAACTGTGAAAACAACAATGGATAAATTTGTGAATTTAATGATCTTATTAAGAGAGTCCGCTATCGTATGTAAAAGAAAACGAAAGATTTATTATGAGAGAGATTATTTTGAGAGAGAACAAAATTTATCCTCTACATTAATTAATGCATACTGATGATATTGTGCTCTGTGCTCTTTAAATGTTTTAAAATTAAAGCTAATTGCTTTCAGTAATGAAAATGCTCTTCCAAAACAGGAAGGAAAAACGTATGAGAGAAGCAATAAATCTGTCGCTTAAGTCTGATAATGACAGAAGTTTCAAAGAAATCCGCTGCTTCAGATAATATTATTATCAATAGAAGAAGACGAGAATTATCTCTGCTTAATTATAAGCAATGTCGGAAATACTTCTTGCAAGATCGTCACCCACATTGGCATGGGATAAATTTTTCGACTCATGCACGAAACCTTGCGAATGATAACAAGAATAACACACATCGCGATTCTCTGTCTGATAAATATAGACCGTAATAAGAACGGAGATAAAAAATTTTGCCGACACCGGAAAAAAGAAAATGTTTTTTTCTTAAATTATAATTAACTCGTGCTTTTAATGACATTTCTTGTCTTTAGACAAGAAACAAAATCTAAAATTAGCTTAATCTTTTGATGAGGTTTATGGATTTCGGAGTACATCAGAGATTTAACTCTATAGGAGAAAATTATAAATTTCTACAGTGTCATTAGATATTTAAAAATTACATACCGTACGTGACGTGCGTATTTTTACGCTCGTTGCAACGCGATGTCATTTTTCCCCTCTTCTGTTGATTTTATACATTTGTGTCATAATTAAATGAGCAGTGTTAGTTAAAAGTTCGTTATCCGCGATATTTTCATTCATAAACATTATTTTACGAGCAAATGACATCATAGATTTGCACACGTTATTTATAAACAAGAACCGCGTAACCGGTTAGAGTGTGGATATCCTTGAAGAATCCTCGATAGAGATGCGAAACTAATCAGAAACAGATAATTCAGAATTTTGCTTTATAGCGCGAAACGAAACATCTTATTTCGAACTCGATTTAAAAGAATGCAAGTATTTCATAATTAACAGACATTTTAAGTTCGATTTGTCGAGCTACATCGGCGAGGATTATAAGGATCGGATACTTAAGCGACGACAGCTTAGGGAAAGGAAATCTGGCGCCTGACCCGGCGAAATTCTAAATTATCGTGGCTGATGATAAAGCCTCGAATATATATATAACTTTAGCACACAAGGCCATATTTGACTGTGTGTATTTTATTGTCATTCTTGTTTCAATTTTGCAATTTTTGGCTTATAAATGAATTCTTGAAATGATCGCATATTTAATTAAATATTTCAATATCGCATCGAATACTTTACACAAGTGTGATGTCTATTTTTTCTGATAATCTTTAAGTTGTTTAGAAATTTGACACACATATATATATAATATCGATAAAAAAGTGGCAATATTTTTAGAGCGCAAATTAAAAATTTTATCAACCTAATTGCGCGATTATATTTATGTATTAATATATTTATTAAATAAAAACCTGTAATTCTAACGAAGAAATTTATTCTTGTTGACGTATTAATGAATAATTTTTGGCATGTCTTTTTGTGAAATTATTATACGGTCTTCACCTGCTAAACGGATCGCGAAAAGCTTTAAAAATAAAATATTGTTAGAAATTGCTTATCTTTTAAATATTGTGTTAATAAAAATATTTAATAAAGATCTTAGAAAAAAAAAATATATATATATATCACAGGATATTTAATAGCCTTTGGTATATTTTTCGTTCTATCGCATATATATCTCATTCATCGGCAATTTTGCACAAAGTTTCGAGAGAGAGAGAGAACCCCAAAGTAAGATCAATTCAATTTCCTTACTCCACATTAGAAATTTACTACGCTGGCTATCATGGCTATCCTTTTATAAACTTCGCCGACGTATCGCGGGTGGTCAAGTCGAGGCCGTCGGCTAGACAGGGCCTGAGAAGCCGTGTAAGAGCAAAAGGTGCGCGGCGAAACTATTAATAAGGGAGCACGAAAGCTAATGGCGCCGCTTGCACGTACGAAAGGGGTCCCATTTAACGTCCTCGCTCGAAAATCATTTTCGCGACAGGTCAATCGCCTTCGAGTCTTAAATCGCGATATGAAGGATGATACGGTCACGAATCTGCTTATAAATAAACGCAACTTCTTCCTCCAAGACTAACGATGAGTTGAAAAATGTGCAACGAAAATCGCGCGAATTTAATAAATCGTAACAAATCAAGTTGTACATTTATCGTAAATGATTACACTAATACAGCTTTATCAGAACTCCTCAGAAATCAAACAACGCACAAGCAAACAGCGAAGAAATTTCATATTTATAGCAGTCACTTATTCCTTTATTCATTTCATTCTATTTTATTCCTTAACCATTTTTATTATTTAATTATTTTCTACATTTAAATTATAGTTTTTAATTTAAAACTTAAAACTATATATTGATGAAAATTTTAATAATAAAATTCATAGAGAACGCGATAAATGTAAAATTATTGAAAATTTTCAAAAGTGACTTATTTTCTAAATTTAAATTATACCTTTAAATTCAAAACCCTAAACTAAATATTTATTAAAACTTTAATAATAATAAAGAAATAATAACAAATCTAAAATTATCGAAAATTTTCAAAAGAAGCTTTTAATACAAATAATCTTCGCATAATCTAATAATCTAATCAAGATAGAAATTTTTTTACCAAACATGACAAGTATATTGTGACAGATAATAAGTATATAATAGATGATAAATGATTGATATGAGTATTGAATTAACATAAATGACAAAAGTAATTTCAACGAGAGATACGATCAAAGCAACAATGTATTAGTAAAATTAGGAACTTCCTTCAAAGATGAGACGGATACAATATATATTGCATTAATAGCGTGAATTCTGAGTCGTGAGAAACGTAATCGGAACAAGCTTTCGACTGGCTTCAAACAAGCTTGTCGGCAAACCGGTGAAAAATTGAGGCTCCTCATCGATGATTTTTATTCTCGCTATACGGCACGCGCGTTCATCCGCTTCATTAGTAACGCGCTGAAGGATAACGATAATAAATGATTTTCTTAAGAAATCGGGATGAACCCAATGATTAACGGGAAGAACCGGCATTAGCGCTAAATCAGTCTCAGTCAATCGATTACGTCGGGAATGCGTATTTCTCTCATATATGCAAATCTTTTCAGCGATAAATCGACACACTCCAGACGATTCCATAATGATATTAAACTAAGATTATCCATCTTGAAATTATCGCGTACCGATGCGATATTGCTGGTCGATTTCTCACGGTGTCATTTAATATGATACGTTAAGAAATAAAAAAGAAAAAATGTTATAATTTTTTATTCTTACAATTTCTCGTCTCATAATGAGTCGCATTTTATGTCGCGTCTACTGAAACAGTAATCGCAGCCATTATAATCGATGTCTTGAAAAAAGAGAGCAGCTTCACGCTACCTTATCCGCGCAAGAACAACTCGATTCGGTATCACTGGGAGCGGCTATGGCGTTCCTTTTTTTTTTTTTTTTTTCTACGGCACCATTTCGTTCAGGTTCAAATGCTGATCGTCGGACCAAGAAAGGGACACTGCGCTCTCTCGCGTGTCTCCCGTACTTCCCTGTTACGGTCGTAAACCGCAAACAGACCACCCGATTCGAGACGTCGAACGTAATTATGAGCGGCGACGCGGTTGCGTGCAATTAATACGCGATAAATTTCATCGCGACGTCGTCCTTTTGGCTTCGAGTCCGCAAAATGATGAAGCAGGACAAGGAATTACAAACTAAAATCTACACCACGCTGCGTGAAACGCGTACGCTAAATCGCCAAGTTAGTTTCTACCTCTTTCAATTCGGATATGTTTTCGTCAGAAGCAGATCATATTTAACACATGTATCTTTTTTCTCTTATTTACCGTAAGTTGCAGCAACGCTAACGAGACGCAAACACAACTTTTTTACTATAAATATTATCGAGAATATAATATAAAAGATGCAAATATACGTATAATTAACAAAATCTAATGTCTTGTAACATTTTTTCGCGCTTAAATTTTAATTAGATATTTCGATAATAAATTATATCAATCGAATAAATTATTGCATTGATTTACAATGTATTTTTTTAAACAATTATTTGTTTTTTTTTTTGGCATTAATTAATTTGTCTCATTATTCTGTACATAGAAGTATTACGGTAAGATTATTGAAAACTAAATATTTTACGAGATATTTTATTTTTTATATCAAAATATGTCAGATTAAAATATAAAATAACTCAAAAAGTACTTAATAAAAAAATACTTTATTATAGTGTTTTGGAAAGCTCTCGATGTCAGCTACAAGAATACTAAATAAAAAATGGGAGTTTCTATTTAAGATTTTAAAGTTGACCTTCACATGACCTTCAAATGATTTTCCAAGGTCAAATCATTGCCACCATCTTACGGCCCCCTCGAAACCAAACAACTTTTGTCCGAAACATTTTTCTCTTCCGGGCTTGGTTTTCGAGATATTTGCCTGAGGAGATTAAAATGGGACACCCTGTATATTAGATAATTGAATAGAGATATAATGAAATGGGGCTGCTCGTGATGTTAAATGCAGTATTTAGAAATAATTGTTGCAGCATTCTAATTAAAAAGAAGGTCAAATTGACGTTTTTACAAAAAGGAGAAAATGTGTGAGAACAAAAGTCGAGGATTTAGAATAACTATAGATTTGAGACCGACACGAATAAAACTCCGGAACCCCTGCAGCTGCATAGCTCCCAATGGCACACGTAGCATGCTGCGCGGTTGATTAACCCGGTGCTTTTAATTGAAATATCCCGGACGTAGGTAACTCAAACGAACGTTAAAGAAATGCTGACGCGACCGTTTAATCGATCACGTGCTGTTACACTCTCGTAAGCGGATAGAATTTCTTCTTTTAGCTCTTTTTTTTTTTTTTTTAAGGGCGCGAAAGAGACGATCTAAGAGCGCATAAAATTACAATGATAAAATTTCTGAACATATTAATTAATATTCATTTTATATCCTGTTCCTCTTGAAAAAATGAGAGAATGAAACTCCGAATCGCAAATTGTAGCACGAGATAAAGGATGTGTAATTAAGATGTTCGCGAATCTATATATATATATTTGACTTCTTGTCTCAAATTAATATGACTATCGCGTGCGAGAATACTGCTGTGAAATTGTTATTAAGTAATTTGATGTACACGAGTAATGCTGGAAATCAAGGAGAAAGAAAGAGAGAGAGAGAGAGAGAGAATATTAAAATATAATATTACACGCACGATTAGCAAACCGTCGATTTGCGAGCTTCAATGGAAAATTGGCTACGTAAATCAAGATATCTTCCAGATTATTATAATAATTACCGGGCACAATTACATTACTTTTCATTTATTGCTAAACGCTTACGATATGCGTTATAGGAATGCCGATTCCGCCTGTACGTTATCAGCTGTTACAGACGAGTGACTAAAGCTCCTATATATATATATGCCTGCTCGCATACATGGGAGTGAGATATTCCACTTGCGCGACGAAAGCTATTTTGATTAACGGTAAATTTGCGATTTTATCCAATCGCAAACACGTACCCTCGCACCGGATGGCGCCGGATTTATCTCGCGACTCTGCCAATTAGTAAGAAATACCGATCGACCGATTAGACGCCGAAATTAGCCGATGGAATTTTACGCGCGCGCAATTAGCAATTCCGGTAATCATTTTTTCGATAATCGCACCTTCAGCATCAGAAAACGCGACGGTTCTCTGATATACGCGTGTCATAAAAATTGTATCTTGAATGCTTGGGTAATCGACAGCTCGTAATTATCACGATCATCCGACTCGTCACTCGACGCGAAGTGATATAATAATCATTTCCTATCGACGCGTTAAGTTTTGCATGAAAATAATTATCGTGCATTAATTATCGTACTCGCAGATTGGCGTACGAGATCACTAAATCGGATTGTAACGAACGAGCTAAATCGAACGAGCCTGTCTCGATGATAGATGATTTCGAGTACAAACCTTTTGCGCCTGTCATTAATCGGCGCGAAAGAATTACCGGAAATCCAGTAACTTACGGATATAACTTGCTACTGTTCATTAATTGAATCCATAATAGATCTTAGAAAGATTCATTAAACATCTATTAGCATATAAAAAATTCTATAGTATAATTTAAATTATAATAATTAATATTTAATATATATATATATATATATATATATATATAGAGAGAGAGAGAGAACAGAAGTGCTATATATATTTAAAAAATGCACATTTTAATAGCAAATGCGCCGACGCACATAATTAGTGATGCATTTGATAATGATGCTGATAAACTTCTCAGAAACGATTTGTTATGCACATTTTAAGAGATATAAAAATATGATGATCGACTCAACAATTACATTCGTATCGAAATCGATAGAGATTCAATCCCCTTATTTAAAATTTGCTATTTGATAATATTGAAAAGATATCCGAGGAAAAATTGTGCAAAAAAAAAAAAAAAAAAGAAAGACGTTATATACTAAATATAATTTAAGCAGCCTTTGCTTTGTTTATTTAATATATAAATCAAGATAACTTTTTAATAATTTATTAACATCGCAGAACATGTGAAAAATCTTTTAATTTTCTTCGAGTTTTATTTCAATGATTTCATTCATGTCCCTTTCTTTACTCTTCTTTATTTTTTTGATTTTAACATATATATGAAAAATTAAGCCATGAATATTAAAACATTGTTTAGATGAAGATTATTTGAAATTAATCAAAAGCTAAAATTTTATTAAATATAAACATTATTATGAGAAAATATAGATAATCGTATCGAAAATCGAAGAATCTAATATATCAGGATTAATACATAAAAGTGTCGATCATGATTCAGATCGAGACCATCTAACGGCCTTTGAATCATCTAGAAATCATTATCGACGACTATGTAGAAAGAATAAAGACCCGTGAGATCGATAGATTACCTATTATCGCGTGACGAAATCGTCACGTTAATCCCGTAATCAATAGCGCGTCACGCTAAATGGATCCTCATTAATGATGTAACGGGTGGTAACGCATTAGTCGATCTATCGCGTTATAAATGTACCTCGTATCGAAATTATGCACCTCCGTGCATACAAACCAGCCTTAATGGATTGGACTTGATTGATTCTCGTCGTGCGACCGAGATGATGGTCGGATGCATTAGTTTCGACATATTGTGCCCTTCACGTCCAATTCCCGTGATACTCGTGAGCGGAGAACCGACGCGTGTCAGACGGATCCTTATAAAGCCCTATAGGGTGTACCGGCTGTGTATACTTCAGATTTGTCCGTCCGACAGGCGTCTTTTGTCGGTTCCTATTGTGCCGAAGAAAATCGCCGAGCGAACGCAAATGTCGAGACGGCGATAAGTATATAGGTGTATTTTTTTTTTTCCTTTCTATTTAATTTTCATGAGAACAAAAATCTCTCGCAGCAAAAAGATCCTTTTGCTATGTATAAAGTATTAAATTCTCGTTCTATCAATCGCGAACGAAATTAGCAATTGAAAACTTCATTATATTGTGTTAACGATAATGGAAAAAAAAAAGAAAAAAAAATCGCTGATAAATGATGAACGTATATGGTAAGACACAAAGCGAGACTCTATAATTTCCCATAAAAACGAACTTTGTAACTACCTTCGGAAATGCTATTTTTCTCGCTATTTACGGGCGATCCTTTTCTCGAGTGGCGAACGATTTTCACGATTCATACTCTTACGCCACTTATAAAAGGCATTTATAAATCACACCGATCCATTTCACCATTACAGTTCGTTACTCTGGGACGATTGATACTTTGAGTATGATCATAACGCCCATCGCGAGGAAACTCGGGAAGTTTCACTTGTTCACATCGTATCCTCCTTTCAATCTCCATCTTTTGCCTGCCCGCTTGTTATAAGAGCCTCGCGCGTTATAACATTGTACGTATATCGCAATTATCCTTCAAGTACGATTAAAAAAAAATTGGACGACCATCGTCCCGACGCGGTGAATTTCGATGCGCATCCACCAGCGGATATGTTGTGAAGCACGTCCCCGTTGTTGGGAACGCGCTAAGGGAAACTCGTAAACGCGGAAACTCCCCGAGATTCTAGCGAGAGTGTTCGCTCGCGATTACCTTCTCATGCGATCGGTGAGCCCTTTGATCGCCCCGCGACTGTCATCGTTTTTCTACACCGGCGCAAGAAACTAACGATCCCGCTAATTATTGACCGACAAACGCGAGTATATACGTACGTATATTCACCGGTATATATTCGCCGGTAATAGTTCTCGCAGTTTCGACATTACGTGTGCTAGAAAAACGGATACGCTAAAAAAATGACTCGCATCCCAGCAAGATATCTTTCCGTAGTAATAATCGTTATGTTTTCTATTTATATTTGTGTGCGCGTATAGAATATATATATATATATATATTTTTTGTTATATTTTAAAACTTGATTTAGACGATCTAATATACATCGCGACGGAACATTCAAAACAGAACATTTTATCTACAATTTTACATGCCGCGTATCGTAATGTATAGTATATATTATATTTTATATTTCGAATTACAATAAATAATCTGTATTTTATATATATGAATAATTATTTCTTTCCAAAAATTCGAGCATTTCTTAATTCTATTATTATATTACAATATTTATTCAAATATTTCTCATTAGATATATTTATATTATAATATTAGAATGTATTTTAAAATTAAGCTCTTCTTTAAGCGGATTAGTGTAATCTAATAAATAATAAATAAATGCTAAAGGAAATTTGTGAAAAAGATTTTCTTATATAATACAGATTATTTTTTGATTTTTATAATGAAGGAAAGAATTTTGACAGATTTGCATTTCGTAGTCTGCCTTTCCTTACCTCTTAACTGCTATCATTATCATATCATTACTATAATTTGTCGGATCTGTCAACAATCTTATCGCGTATTAGATTCATATACATGATTATCGCAAAGTTATTGGCTGTCGTTTCCGTACGATCGTGATTTATCGACAAATTTGCTCCGGGACTGCATCTTTTATCTCTATAACGACATAATTCCCGACGAGATCTATGGCAGCGAGAGCTTTTCTCCTTTCAGTATCAGCAACATCTATCGATAAGCAAAGATTACGCCTGATCTTATCTCGCCAACGTAGCAGCGTCTACCTTATACGAGCGCAATTTCGTCCGATGGATAAAGATGCACGCGAATCTCTCGCGGATAAATCGATGTAACCACTGACAGCCGTGTATTAAACATCCATGATACTCATCCCGAACAACTTGGAAACGTACGAAGACGTAAAGAGAGATGCGAATTATTGAGTTGAGTAAAAAGTCATTGGGTATTTTTGCAACAGATGGCATTAGTTCAGTTTTGGCAGTACTAGAGTCATTCACACATATGTTTGTCATATATCGTTTAACAGCTGACGGTTTAAGCTTCATTCTAAAAAAAAAAATTGAGCGATTTGGTTGAGTTTTGGAGATTTTACAACAAGTTGAAGATGGAAGACGAAACTGTGCATTTTTGCCATATTTTACTGTTTTACTTCCGTAGAGGGAAGAAGGCGCGTCAAGCTTGTGAAAAATTGCGTAAAGTTTACGGTGACGATGCTCTACAAGAATGTCAGTGCCAAAACTGGTTCAAGAAATTCCGCGCTGGTGATTTTGATCTCAAAGATGCTCCTCGGTCAGGAAGGCCCACCGAGATTGATGACGACAAAATAAAGGCATTGATCGAGTCAAACCCACGTTACACGACACGAGAGATTGCAGAAACATTGAAGATCAGTCAAAAAAGTGTTCACGTCCACCTAAAGAAGCTGGGATACGTAAGCAAGCTCGATATTTGGATTCCTCGTGAACTCAAAGAAGTTCATTTGACGGCGCGTATAAAGATCTGCGATATGCTCATGAAACGTGAAGAAAACGATCCTTTTTTGAAACGAATGATAACTGGTGATGAGAAGTGGATTGTTTACAACAATGGGGAACGCAAACGGTCTTGGTCCCGACGTGATGATTCGCCTTAAACGACTTCAAAAGCAGAACTTCATCAGAGGAAGGTTATGCTCTCAGTGTGGTGGGATTGGAAGGGTGTGGTGTTTTTTGAGCTCCTACCAAGGAACCGAACAATCAATTCGGATGTGTACTGTCGGCAATTGGACAGTTTGAACGAATCTGTCATCCAGAAACGTCCGGAGCTCGTCAATCGTAAAGGAGTTGTGTTCCATCACGACAACGCGAGACCATACACATGTTTGGCGATCCGTCAAAAATTATTGGAGCTTGGATGGGATGTGTTGCCCCACCCGGCATACTCGCCTGACCTTGCGCCGTCAGACTTCCACTTGTTTCGCTCTCTTCAAAACTCCTTGCGTGGAATAACGTTAAATTCAGATGAGGCGGTAAATCGGCACCTTGTTCAGTTTTTCGCCAATAAAGACAGGTCCTTCTACGAACGGGGAATTATGAAGCTCACCGAAAGATGGCAAAAGGTCATCGAACAAAACGGAAAATATATCATTGATTGATCTTTGTTCTTTATATAAATAAATGACTTTGAAAAACATACAAAAAATACGCAATGACTTTTTACTCAACCCAATATATTCTCTCGCGACTTAAATTTACCGCACGTACATATATATCGGTCCTTGTCGCACTCATATTTTCCAAATTGCAAAATTTGTAACAAAAGAAAAATACCAAAGAACATATATTTGCAAATTTGTGCAAGTATTGAAGATAAAATCTTGTCTTATAAAGCAACCTTCGTATAAAGAATTAAAATTCCATCTTTTCTGAATGAAAAGAAAAATTAACCGTTAAAGGCTTAATTCGAGAAAAAATACGTTCTTAAAACGCGGTGCTTGCTATCAGTTCGATATGGGTATAGCTGGGAGCAAGGAGGGAGGGGCAAACCGCTTACGGAATTGTAGAAACTGTGGCGACGGATTATAAAATAGATAACACAACGATGCTCGTATCTGCTTTAAACAGGAATACCAGTGATTCTCAAATTCTTCAGATCAAGAAGATCTAATTGAAAAGCTCATTTTTGGCGGTAAATATTTATTCATTGATCCCGTTTTTTGCTCTCGTATTTCTAAAAAATTGTCTCGCTATATAAAATATAAAATATCTTTTAATTCGCTTCCTAAAATTAATAAATAAATATAAATTAATAAACGTGCTTGAATTAACATTAATTCAAATAAATAATAGCATAAGAGTGCCATTATAAATTTTCAAAAATTCTATAAAAGAAACGAACTTGTGTGCTTGTAAACATTTAGAATCTTGCAATTTGGGAACCACTGCGTTTAACTATCCAGACCGCGATACGGATATACGCATTTACGCATGTGTAACAGCAGTTTGACGGTTCATTTTATTATCGTTGCTTTAACGCTTCGTTTTTTTGACCACCATAATCCGATAGCTTATTATTATGCCGGTAAATAGTACGCTGCACCTAAACTTTTACGCGATATTGTCAACATCGTAATTGATTTCTACAAATCATAATTGAAAAATTTACTCAAAGACTAATTTAATATTTTACATATTACATTTCTTGCATGATGATTATTATATGTCTTTCAAAAAGCATAAATATAATTCTAGAAACAGAGAGAAAACTCTTATCGATATCATATTAATTTACCTGCGATATAATCTTGATATATTTCGGAGATGCGTCCGTGCAAAGTGTAATTTGAAAGAAAAAAAGGAAAGTGAGGATATTAATGATTTTTCAGTAAACGCGCGACAATAAAGTGTACTCTTCGCGGTGTGTAAATACCATTAATCGTTAGATAATACTATTCTCCCTCGGCTCTCGGATTGCCGCAAATAGAGCAAATAGAGCATCGGCGGTAACCGCGTAAAATTTGCGACGCACTGTAAAGTAATTTCATTAATACCCGCGAATAAGCCAACGCCTATAACATATAACGCCTCGGTCTGACTACGTACAGGGTGTCCCATTTTAAAGGACCCACTCAAATATCTCAGAAACACTGCGTTAAATCGAAAAATGTTTCCAACAAAAGTTGTGTGGCTTCAAGGGGTCCATAAGATGGTGACAATGATTTGACCTTGGAAAATTATTTGAAGGTCATGCGAAGGTCGTGTTTAAAATCTTAAACGGAAACCCCCATTTTTTATTTAGTATTCTTGTAGCTGACATCGAGAGCTTTCCAAAACGCTATAATAAAGTATTTTTTTATTAAGTACTTTTTGAGTTATTTTATATTTTAATCTGACATATTTTGATATAAAAAATTAAATATCTCGTAAAATATTTAGTTTTCGATAATCTTACCGTAATACTTCTATGTACAGAATAATGAGACAAATCAATTAGTACAAAAAAAAAAAAATTGTTTTTAAGAAAATTATTTACAATGTATTTTTTTAAACAATTATTTGTTTTTTTTGGCACTAATTAATAAATCTGAGATATTTGAGTGGGTCTTTTAAAATGGGACACCCTGTATATCTTGCAGTTTTTATTTTCCCTTTCTCCTTCTTCCTCTTTCGTTTAGTCGGCAAGATTAATGATCGGCTCTGACTTCTTGGCGCTTCTTTCGCCGCGAATGATAATTGATTATTACTAATTAATATTTCTCACATTAATAATTTCCGCGGCGATGATACGCACTTTGTAATCGAAAGACAATAATCCATCATTAGCAATATGGCACAATATTTTTGCACTGCTCTAATCGCTAATTAATTATTGCTAATCCGACGCAGGAAATTTATTTAAACATTAAATTCTCTCAGTTCATATCTCATAAGACTCTTCCTCGCTTTTTTGCACCTTCGTACGTGCATGCGTGCGTGCGTGCGTGCGTGCGTGCGTGCGTGCGTGCGTGCGTGCGTGCGTGCGTGCGTGCGTGCGTGCGTGCGTGCGTGCAAGATATCTCAACCGAGTCGTTATCGTTCGCGAAATAAATCAAACGCCTCCCGTATACTCGTTCAATCGCGTAAGCCACGATAATTACTTCTTGATCCTCCTCCTCAAAGTAGAGACATTCTTTCATTAATAATCGTATCTAATTTTAATTTATTGTAATTTTATTTATTATTTTTTATTTAGAACAATGTTTAATCTGTCTTTAGTTTTTAAAATTTAGATATAAAATAATTTAATAAATCCTATCTTTTAATATTTTTTTTTCTATATCTTCATTCATTGTCTTTTTACGATACATGTACTCTATTGAAATTTATAATTAATATACACTGTATTGTTGTTATCCCCTTTATTCTCCAGATTTACAAAAGGGAGTCTAATTTACGAGGTAACCCTCGCATATAGTTTTTTTATCTTGGCTTATACGCATACACTTTTAAAACATCTGTTTATTGCTCGCACGTTTCGCTGTGTTTTGACACTTTCTTCTTTCTTCATCTTCCACTTCGCTCAACTTCGACTGTACAAAAATAGTAGCGCTCGTATAAGCGGATTGCACGTATGTTAAAAGTCTAGACTGTTTATTTCAATAGAAGTCGGAATTAATTAATCATATACGTATCTACGCGTATATCGTTCTTTCAAACAATGCGTTTGCTTTGCAATTTTGATGAATTGTAGAGTGAATGTAACGCAAAATAACGTAAGCGCGCCAAAATAATAGCTCCGAAGCAATCGAAGAAAAATTTTCAACTTGCTAAACTTGCCATCGTTATGAACATAAATACAACAAATGTGAGTGTAAAATTAGATAGAATAAATTTTTATATTTTACTGACAAAAAATAAAATATGAAAAATATAATGGTTTAGAAAATATTTTAAATCGCCCATTTGCTGTGTGAGGTATATAGTAGAAATAAGATTTTATTATAATTGCGAAGAGAAGGAAGGAAAGTACATTCATTTATAAATTTTGTCAACGTTGGCAAAGATTTAATCGAGAAACCTTCTTGATCATTTCCTATAGATACCTTCTCCTCTTGGCATAATTCCATATGACAGCAGACGAGACAACGAACTTTGCTACATATCTATCTCTTGTATTTTTGGTGAACACATATATATATATATATATACATCGTACTTTTTAGCGAGAAATATATGTGTCAACGACCGGCCAGAAAATAGTTGTAACGAATATTAGCCAATTCTTATGATTCGCTGTAAGACTATCTGAAATTGAAAATTGTTGCAATATTTTAATGTAGCACGTGTATATGTATGTATATGTATAATTTTACTTAGAAAGATAAAACGCCATTATCTTATCAACGAAAAAGATAATAGAAGTTAATATATTTCAAATTTGATCTTATTAATTAACAAGAAAATTATATTCTAATCTTTCTCGTGGAGGGAAGTCAAAGAACTGAAACTGATTAACGTCAATATGACGTAAATTATCTGATATATAAAGAAACTTTGAACTTCGAATTCGAATACAGATAGATAGTCACATTGTTGTAAATTTAGATAGTCGTACTTCTACAGAGTGTTAGCAATATATAATTATAATAAACAGAAAAAATTAATATAATTAATGCAGAGGATACACACACATATATTTTATATTTATTATTTTTTACTTTATATATGATTCTTTATAATTTTATATATGTATGTTATTCTTCTAAATAAAGTAGTCCATATTTATCTTCGAACAACTCACATATTTGCCATATAAATGTCCATTGTATTTCATATCGATTGCACTTTATCATCGAATATAATTCGTCTAATTAATTCTACAATCCTACGAAGGAGGACGATCCTATCATAAACTCGCCTTAGAGTCGTACAAAGTAGGTGCTTTGAATTTTTCACGGGTCCTGAAAGAGCGGATCGGTTAAGGCTCGACGCATCAAATCTCGAAAAAACATCGACTCGCGATTAAAAGACGGATTTAACCTCATGGGTGTCGTCTCATTTATATCAGATTGGATTTGGCTTTTGAGCCTTGCCGCCGCGAGATCCTAACAGCTGCTTGACAGAGGAGCACAAATTTCGATAAAGAAAAAGAATCTCGCTCGCTACTCGAATATTTAATTCAACGACTCCGTCTACCTAATCACAAATCAATATCACGATACTGCATTTATCTCGTTTTAAGATATTGAAATTATCGTGGCTAGTGTTTAATTAGCGTTCTTGTATAATCATATTCTTTTCTATCATTAAGTCTAAGCTTGGGATTATACCGTCTTTTCGCGAGAAAGAGTTTTGTTTTCTCGCAATGCGGCTTCGCTGTATCTATGTTTTCTGCAAATCTTGAAAAGTAAAGAGGACGCAATGTTTTATCGAATAATCCCGCATTAATCTAGAATAATTTTTTATTCTAGTGAAAATGTTTAACCATTATATTTCTATAATCATAATTAAAAACTTTTAAAAATCCAGAGAAGCAATAATATTTTTTTAAATTATATAATCTATAACTTTTAACTATTAAAAGATGTCAAAATTATGTTATACTACAATATTAATCATTGAAGTCCTGTGATCCTTTCTGTTATCACGAGGATGCACGTTTAAACACCTTAATCGAAAATGGGCGTGCAAAACTCTCACCTATACATATGTAAAAGTCATTCGCCGCGATTCTCTTATCGTCAGTGTCATAAACCGTGTAGTCGCGTTAATACAACGATAGATTATCGCGAGTACATACCAGAAGGAGAGACATTCGTCACTGTTATATCTCTGAGCACGTGGGCGCCGAAGACACGTGATGCGACAGCCTCGCATATTATCGCATCTCTTCGTCTCTTTTTCTCGCGCTTCTACTCGCGCGCGCGCACGCGCTGAACCTTACCGTGTAACTTGTCTATTGTTTGCTATTGCTAGCGGCTCGTTTATTTGATTGAAATTATTCGAGAATAGCTGTGGGTCGCGGCCGACACTTGCGATGAGTCAAGTCTCAATGTTCGAGAAAAAAAAATCAGATCGTAAAGGCGCAGGAAAGAATAATCCCAAGGAAACTTCTTGCGGATACAAAAGAAATATAACTCAATATATTGCTGTGTGACGTAATGAAAATTGCTTCACTCCGGCAAAATTATATACGCAAATAATTATAAAATTCTGAATTTGATGCAACAACATTATTCCCTTTATTCCTAAAATTTCGTATATTTTATCAAACTTGTGTAAATTTTTAATAATTTCTACGCTTGCGTATTCACAAGTGTTAGAATTTCACATAGAGAGAGATACGTTTTATGATAATTTGTAATAAAAATTGCATGCGACATTAACCCATTGTGTTTTTATTAAAATAAAATTCTTCGTAGAATATTTCTTAAGCGATCTATAATATTTTCGACCATCAACTGCATCTGATATATAAATATTTAATCTCACGAGCTACCGTATATTCTAATATCTAATATTATCGATCTACCAGGTATATAAATATGAAATCGGAATTTGCCCATAGATGGTCCTAGCTGTCAATGTAGTTACCGTCAAACCGCGTCATTGGCGCCATTTTCTTCTTTTGACATCTGATAAAGATTTTCAACTCACAACGATACAAGTTTCATACAACAGCATAGTTTTTAATAGCGTCGAACATGTCGAATTTTGTGCCTGGAAACTACGATTTGCGGACAGCATTGATTTTCTGTTACCGTTTGAAGAAAACTGCTGCGGAATCGCATCGAATGCTTGTCGAAGCTTACGGTGAGCATGCTCTTGGTAAATGACAGTGCTTTGAGTGGTTTAAAAAATTCAAAAGTGGCGATTTTGACGTGAGAAACGAAGAACGTGGAAGACCACCGAAAAAGTTTGAAGACAGCGAATTGCAAACATTGTTGGATGAGGATGACGCTACCGACAACAAATGATCGATTTGAATCAAGCTTTGCGTAAAAAACGTCCAGAATATCAAAAAAGGCAACGCAAAGTGATTTCGCTTCATGATAATGCACCATCGCGCACAGCAAAACCGGTCAAGGAAACGATTGAGGCGTTTAGTTGGGAAATACTTTCGCATGCGTCTTACTCATCAGACTTGGCTCCATCCGATTACTACTTATTTGCATCGATGGGACACGCACTTGCCGAGCAGCGCTTCACTTCTTACGAAAATGTACGAAAATGCCTCGATGACTGGTTTGCCTCAAAGGAGCAACAGTTTTTTTTTTTTGGCGTGGCATCCACAAATTGTCAGGGAGATAGGAAAAATGTATAGCTAGCAATGGGCAATACTTGGAATAAAATATTTTTTATCATTTTCATACAATAAACGTGTATTTTCTATACAAAAATTCCACTTTCATATTTATATACCTGATACACGGCGTCCCATGTAATTCATTATCCGCCTCGATGTGTAATCGTCGTGCCATGTCGATTGAACGTTGCACCGCGAAAGTAACGACTGACACGGAAGGCTTTTAATTCGCGCGGAAATATCTCGAGGGCGATTTATTATCCGCGGTAACGAAAAAAACGATCGAGACCGAAGCTCGAATTTCCGGTCGCGCGGCGCGAGAGTCCGACTGATCGATATACATATATCGCTCGGCTGATCGTTTATCTTTCGCGGCTAGACACACATGATAGACGACATCGCGAAAACGAATCCACGTGTACAGCGTGTCTTACTTCGCGGAATTCGTATGCGTATACGTCGCTTAAGAGATTCCTGTTTGCCTCGGTCTCTTCCTCTTCTCGGATACGCTCGCGACGCGAACCTGTTCATTAAATCCGCTCACGACGAAACGCGCGTGTTAATTATACAATGTCACCGAACTGCGAAATTACGATGTTTCTCGTGTAATTGAAGACTTGACACAAAATGTATCGTAAGTATTATAATATAGTAATATTCGCGGAAATTTATTTCTCCTTGGAAAGGGGAGTTTACGTACCGAAACTAAATAACTGTACAAAAGAGAGATCATTTGTAACAGAAAAAATTTTAGAAATAAATTATAAAGAAATATTGAAGCTATTTTCTTCATACTTCTTCAAGATAAATATCATGTCATTCATAGACATGTATTTTTTTATATTTCTTTCTAAAATCAATGGTTTTTTTCTCTTCATACGATAAGCCTTTAACCGGTAACAGAATTTTAATTAATTTTTTTCAATTCTTAAATTTTAGAATTATTTTCTTTTATTAAATCTACATGTTCAGTTTTGTGAGAGCTTTCTCGTTATTCATCGGGTACAATACGCAATCAGATACAAACTCGTGTATCCCTCTCAAAGCTTTACTTTGGACCTCTTAAGCTTCTTATAGTTTTTTATACGAAACCGAGCCGTCAACTCAACGAATTACATCCATCTTGTTCCTCTCTCAAGTTTAAAAATCCTCGTTTCCAGAGAATTGCAGTGATTTGAAAACTACATGAAAATCAAGATTCAATTCTATCATTACTTTCAATTAAAGTCGCATACTTGAAACATGTTAGAGAAACATGATAAGCGAAAATTATTCCAAGACCTACCGGATCTTATCAAAAGTTTGCATAAAATTTCCGAAATTTTCCGACTTCTCTTATCAATCATAGATCATCAGTTACGTTGAAAGATCGCGAAATCAGAACGTTGGCGTTTCGAGGTTCTGGAGATACGGTGTTCTTTATTTTTTTTTCTTTCATCATCCTCGAATCTTTTTTGGATCAGCTCGTCGCTCGAACTCGCGCCCTCGTAATCCCTATATCGTGTAATCCGATTGGGAAATTACTTAACGATCCCTCGGCTTCCTGGACGAGCGTGTTGTATTCCATCTTCGTGTCTTCTCTACAGCGCACGTGTCTGCTTTCGCAGTTTTTACGACCCGACACGATCCGCCTCTCCTCCGCACAATCTCATCTTCGCTTAAATAAGCCTCGAGAGAAACCGCGAGAAAACTTGCGGTTTACTCGAAAGTACGTGTCGTCTCGAGAACGTAATCGATAGCCGTTTATAGAGAGTCGACACCGATATCCATGAACAATGGGAGAATTACCCGATGCATGCTTGTATGCAGAATAAGCCACTCATTCCAGAGTTTTAATTTAAAGATACGATATTCGAAACATAATTCTTCATTTTACTAACATTTAAAAAAGTCTATAATTTCAAGATAACTTCATTTATGTAATATTATTCAATTCGCATTCGTCAATTCTGCGTCAACCTGCATTCAACTTTTCGCGCGACGACAAAGCGTAAAAATCGTAACATTTCGTCGCAATGTACGCAGGAAAGCATGACGACACTCGTGCTCCATTCGATCTTCGTTTGCATCAGTCTCTGCGATACCGCATACCTTTCGCGCTCTCTTCTATTTTATCTCGTCTGTATCGTTTAATTGCACAACACGCGGTTGACAGGAAGAACGTCAACGTGATACGCTCGATAAATAATTTCGAAGTGGAATAATCGGCGCGGGATCTTCTACATTTTTTTTTTTTTCTACTCTAGCATGTCCGCGGGCGCCGATAATTTATACGCGCCTTGCGAGACGTTTCGTTGCCATGCACTGTCCGATATAATCGACTCGACACTATCGCTTGTAATATTAATCTCAACAGCGCATAATATTCCCAACTATCACGCAGCTCACTAATTTCCATGGTATTTTTTTTATTAAAGAATAAAAATTTTTTTTCTACTAAAATTCTTTTTTTTATATAGCCAAGATATGGACTGGAAAAGTTTAACCGAGATATGATTTGGAAAAGTTTTGATTGACAAAAGGATATTATTTTTAATTTGGAAATAAACTTAATTATATGCTAATAATTGTTTGATATATAATGCAATTTTTTTTTTATCAGATCTTTTTTAGATGATAATAAAATATTCTATTTTTGATCAAACTAATCAAAGAATTATAAGATCCGTAGATAAAATAAATATTTTAGCATTATATTATAAAGCGATCAGTCAAGTTGACAAATATTGAAAGATTTGCATACTTTTGGAGATAAGATTCAGATAGAAATTGTTCTTGCATCTTTGCAGGTACAAAAACTATCAAAATTATACATTGCTTCTCTTAATCACAAGATGCCACTTTTTCATTGCAAAGAAATGAGATTACGAAATTAAATATAATTAGGTGTACAAATAAGTTTCCGCCGTTTGACAAAAGTTGGCGCCACCAGTAAGTTATGGTTAAAATTGTCAGATGTAAAACGTCCTTATCGTAAGATTGGACATCAGTCAATAACGTAACCTTAAAATATTAGTGATTTTTTATCAGTATAATATATTCTTTTGTGTGCGAAAATGTCGAGTTTTGAGCCGAATAAGCGTCATTTGCGGCAACTTTTGATTTACTTCTTCAATTTGAAGAAATCTACAGCTGAGGCGTATCGATTGCTCGTAGAAGCGTATGGTGAGGCTGCCTTAAGTGAGAGAAGTTGTCGTGAGTGGTTTCAAAAGTTTAAGAACGGTGAATTTGACATCGAAGACAAAGAACGTAGCGGAAGGCCGAAAGTGTATGAAGACGCGGAATTGGAAGCATTATTGGATCAAGATTCGTGCCAAACGCAAGAAGAACTTGCACTTACATTGGGAGTGACTCAAAACATTAAGTTCCGTTCTTTCACAATAAATGCCCAATTTTTGATAAAAAACGGCGGAAACTTATTTGTACACCTATATAATAATTAAATATAATTTCCCGTTGGGAAGAACGATTCGATCGAATTTCTATTAGCGGAATTCGGATTCGCGTTAACGCAGGCTAATGTACGGGTGGTTCGCGATATCAACCGCATCTCAATCGCGTTATTCCCCTCCGGATTACACTTAATTCAACGCCCATACTCACCCATCAAGGATAAAATGAATAGATACCGTCGCGTCTCGATAACCGATAAACAATATGGCAAATCCCATGAGAGAAGGAACGATGGTGAGCTTCTTCGCGAACTTATCATCTCGTTCAATTACGTCGACGACGGCAACCCCTGTCGCGTAGCTTGAGACGATCGCCTTTTAAGCCTTTCTCCTCTCTTTGTCCCGTCGCTAGAACGGGACGCTGGGACATGGGGGCGTTTTTTTGTAATCCTCTCTCGAAAAGCCCCGGCGAGCCTTACAATTTAAGAGAGAGAGAGAGAGGGAGAAAGAGTAGATAGTACATTATGTATCTCCGGATCTGTCGTCAACGGCGGGAGAGAAGAAGAGTCGACGGTCATTTTTCAATATTACCGCGATAGATCATCCGGCAATAAAGGGGATAACGCGAGGGGATACCACCGACGAGCCCCGCGGTCTGATTAGGAGTACCGGGGGTTTATAGACTCTCGAAAAAAAAGAGGGGAAGGGGGAGGATGGAAGGATGATGATGCATGTCGCGCTCTACCTCGACGGACCCTTCGTTTGCTCAAAGATACCGCCCACATCGAGAGAGATCTACTCCATCGCGTCTCATTGATTTTTCCTCGGCGGTCCCTTGTATCTACTTTATGCGCCCTCGGCCACCCCGAACTTGCGTTTATATGGAAAGACTTTTTCTCTCTTTTTCTCTCTACCTGGATTTTATCAATAAAATGGTCAACGAGACTATCACATCTCCCTCTCTCGAGTCGCTTTTAATGATATACCGCAATGCAATTGGAGAGTCGATTGTAAGTTCTATCTAAGTAAGCCTCGCCTTTAAGATAGGATAAATCCTCTTTAGTAAAGAACAGAAAATATTTTATCGTATAGTTCTTTAGATACGATTCGTACCTAAAACGAAACTAATCCAATTACAAATAAATATATATAACAGATTAATAAGCATAATTTAATGCATTTTGTCGTTTTACATCGCGAAATAAGATACAAAAAAATAAATATGATACTTCTTAAAAATAATATTTCTATATCTGCAGGCTGTACCACTATATTAATTCCTTGAGAGAGACTTATATTTATTAATCGTGATAAGAACTTGCTAATCGTAAAACCAAATGCCATTTGTGATCTTAAAACATCAAAACTATTCTATTCTAAATTTTATCATCATTTTACACAATTTATTTATTTATATTTTTACATTATAAATAATTTGAAAACTTTTGAGCGCAATCAAAATTACTGATTACTTTTTTTTTTAATATAATTTTTGATTTTCTGAAAAAAATGACATGTTTTTTTTTCTCTCTCCCTCCGAGGTATTTTTTTTTTCTATTTGTAATAAATCTGATTTTTTAAATTTATTTTTAAGACGAGTTCGCGCGAGTTTATTCTCGTGCCGCTAATGGCACTTTTAGCAATGGTACTTGCGCACTTCTCTTCTCGGAGCCGTCAAATCAATTATCGCGTAAACGACACGGCGGATCCTTTATTCGCCCACAATCCGCATCTTCATCCCGCCAACTGAATCCATACCTTGCGAAGAGAGGAGGTAGCGAGAATCTCTCCGGGGCAGTTGCGCTAGATAACAAGAAGTGCCTATTTACCGCGGGTCTACGTACCTGGTGGAACGGGTCGCGATCGCTTAAAGCCAACGATTATGCCCCGAGACAGGTGCGTCGAACTGGAATCGCCCCGAGCAAGGACGGGGCACTTTTATTTCGCCGCAATTTCACGTTACGCGTCGGCCACGTTCACCGGTGACACTGGTTTCGCGCGTTAAACGCTGGTTTAACTATCGCGTCCGCGATCGAGATGACAGACGAAATGTTCAACTTCTCGCGAGGCCGGAAGATGTATTATAACGTCATCGCGGTTTCTCTTTTTTTTTTAAACGTCTTATGCTCTACGAGAAGGATATGAGAGGAATTGAAGAAATAAAATACGCTCTCTTTTCTTCTCTTTATGAAAAAGGTATGAATAAAAAATAGAGAGAGATGGAAGAATAAAAAAACATGAGATCGTGTAAATTTAAATAAATAAAATCGTTACAATTTTGAAAAATTATTTATTATGCAAAAATATATATATATATATATATTTTTTTTAATATTCTTATAATTGAAAACTTATTTTATTTATTTAATATCTTCATTTAATATTTATTGACATTTTGAAGAATTATCGAACAATTTCCTTAAATATGACTTCCATCATCGCCGATCGTTGAACCTATCAAGAGATGAGTTAACGTACGAAGTATGTTGCTAAAATAAAATTATGCGCCGTCGGCGAAATCGACGATGTCTCGCCATCTCTCTCGCCAGAGTCTAAAAATATTTTATGATATTGTTACCGCGCGCGCGCGCGCACGACGCTTTCGAGATATTTTAATCCGCATTCTCAACATCGACGATAGGTACATCCGACCCATCGTCCATCGAGAAGATGACCACGCGTCATAAGCTCTCGGTTTCCGTCAGTCAGTCGAGGGTACGTCGGGATCAGAAAAAGAGTGGTGTAACTGACGGCCCCGCAGGAGGCCCTCCCCCCCGATGTCAGGGGGCACCAAAGATCAACAAGTGGGAAAGCAGAGAAAGAAAAGAAAAGAAGATGGAAGGTCAGAAATAGAGAAAGAAACAACAAGTCAAGATTTACATCTGCGAACGTTCGCAGCATTGAATCACATTGGTGTCAAAATCGTATCTTATATTTTTATCTCGTTTAACTCGCGCCTACATAATATCACACATTATTATTAAGATCTTGACGCAGCTCGAAGGGTAAAATAATCAAGATTGACATCGCTTATAAAAAAGCGTTTAAGTGCCCCCATGTAACTCTTTAACTCTGGTGACCCTCGCATGATTTCGTATAAACCCAATATCTTTTCTTAAAGTCTTTTTAAATACAAAGAAAAGAAGATTAGAAAATATTTTTCGAAGCTTAATCCGCTTTTATATAAAAAAAATAGTTACAAAATAAATGCAACTCGTAAATACATTTATTTTCTAAACATAAATTACATCCCATCGAAACATCACCGACACTTTTAATCGACTCACGTTCGATTGTGTATCAAGAAGGTGGACAAGGGTAGCCAGGGAAAGCATCGCGCTGCGGGGGGCCCCTTAAACACCCCCTCCCCTCCCCCTTAGCGCCACAGCTTACGTCGTAAAGTTTCGTGAACTTTTAGATGTTTGCCCCTTTCCTCCCCTTATCTAACAAGCGCGATCAGGAAGAGATCGGAGACCTCGACTCCGAAGAAGTCGAGACTTATGGTGGTCTTGATCGATCGCTTCTGGAATCGCTCGTCACCCCCGTTTACCCTACCGTCATCAGTCGCATGCTGTCAAAGGACAAGCGAAGTTTCGATCGAAGTTTATTTATCGAGCAGACGTTTTCTGTGATCTCGATTGAATCAACGTCGAATAATATCGTAAATAATACTGATCAAAATTTATCGACATCAATTTCCGTTCACATAAATTTGATTAAAATTTTCAATATATTAATTAATATATACACATGTATGTGTATGATTCGACGTTGAATTTTTAACAAAGAAACCGCAATATTTTTTTGATATTTATTGACATTATTGATTTTATATTTGGCAATTTACAATCAAAAATTAATTATAAAATTAAGTTAAAATTTGAAAGCTTACATAAAAAATCGATCGTTATTTCTTGATCGCATCTTATTGTTTTCGTTCGGTACGGATATCGTGAATCGTGAGTAATTGATGTAGAATCCCCCTGGTATTCCCCCAAGTCATAAGATTTTACGAGTATCATAAAATATGCGTTGCATCATGATCGTCTGTTATCAATGATAACTTGTCGATATTGAGACATAAACATCTCACACCGCTTCCGCGGAAGCATACAATTAAATTTTATTACGTTTTAAACAGATAAAAATTATACAACGGAATAAATCTTAAAGCCAGATGTGCCACAAAGCAATGAAAGAAATTATCATTTCGATAATTGTATTCAAATGACAAAAATGCGAGCGAGAAATCAAACCGGTCGTTCATAATAATTCAGGTTCTCGCGAAAGAAGCGAATTAACGCGAAACGCGTTCGCCGGCATACGATCGTCGATTTACAAATCGGTGAATTAATTTCTCACACGAACGCGTCGGATAATTAGTCAACTCCCACGCGATATCATGATTCGAGTTCCACGTGATCTCGCCGCGAGCGAGATCATGCCGATTCGATCGCCTGGCTACGATCGTCGCGCGCAGTCCAATTTCGCGATGTTATCTAATCGTGATCTTCAATCTCCGAAGTCATTGAACTCGAAGGAATCATTACGCGAGGCGGTGCGCGTTCGGCAGCGAAAAGCGAAACTCATCCACTCTCGATTTCGTCGATCTCACCTTGAGATCGCCTTGTGAGTCGCGCTTCATTCATTGAATAGCACTTCACTGAGCCGAGCTCGTCTTCTATCCGAGATTACTTGAAAATAAACACTCGTTTATTCTACGTAGGTGTAATATACAGGGTGCTCCGTAATTTGTGATTCAACCGTCAAGAGACTGATTCTTCATGAGAAAATAAGTCGAGATTGCGGAACGAAATTTTTTAATTTTTTAATTTTCTTTTTTTACAAAATTTTCCAAAAGAAATATTTTAATTTACATATTCTATGTTGAAGTACGGACCATCCTATATACAGGGTGTCCCATTTTAATCTCCTCAAGCAAATATCTCAAAAACCAAGCCCGGAAGAGAAAAATGTTTCGGACAAAAGTTGTTTGGTTTCGAGGGGGCCGTAAGATGGTGACAATGATTTGACCTCGGAAAATCATTTGAAGGTCATGTGAAGGTCAACTTTAAAATCTTAAACGGAAACCCCCATTTTTTATTTAGTATTCTTGTAGCTGACATCGAGAGCTTTCCAAAACGCTATAATAAAGTATTTTTTTATTAAGTACTTTTTGAGTTATTTTATATTTTAATCTGACATATTTTGAAAAAAAAAAAAAAAATGCCGTTGCTTTAATTAAAGTCTACGTCACGAGCTGCCAATAAACATGCATACTTCATTCAATGATATCTTTATTGAACCAAATATCTGGATAGTTGTTTTAATAATTCAGATATTTGATCCAATAAAAATATCATTGAATGAACTATGCATGTTTATCGGCAGCCCGTGACGTAGACTTTAATTGAAGCAACGGCATTTTTTTTTCCCCCCGTATAGGGGAAAGATAAGTGATATCATTAATATATGTACCTTGTTTCTGTGTGTGTACCGCATTTTTTCACGCAAAAAACTGAATTAGAAATTAATTAGAAACAGATTAGAAATTTCTGATAAAATTCAATTTCTCGATTTAATCATAAGTATGTGGATGAAGCCAAAATTATAATGAGATTTTTTCCGATTATATTGATATTCTCATTGTTGAGGCCTCTTCTTATCATATCTAACGAGATGACTCGAGCAAAAAAAAAAAAAAAAAATTGGAACCTACGATTCCTTCCGCATACGGCGAGACGTTACGTCTGAATTTATCGTCATCGTATTTCGACCACCCAGGAAACGAAGAGTCGGCGACGTGACGCGAATCCAAGACCGAGTTTCGTACCAGAGAAGGAACCGTTCCTCTATAGGTCAACCTAGAATAGAATCGTAGCAGTTGAAGTCACCGTCGCGAATTCACACGTACATAAAATCGAACGTACGTTAAACCGAACATTGAGACACTGATTTCACGCGCGAGTTAAAATCGCTGATAAATTAAAATTTTTTTATTTTATCACAAAGTTATTCATACGAGAACAAATATTTTCATCTAACATTCCACCGATAAGGGACACGATCTCTTTGCTCACCTTCGATACGAATAGAAATCTAACAATTAAAAAGTCTAAGAATTAATTTTTGAAACTTAACGACTGTATTTTTCAATCGGCATTATATAATTGTTGTTAAATATTTTTATTACACGGATTCTTAAAAATAGTCAAGATTTTCCACGTGACAATATTTCAGCCTTTTCCTCTGACGTATGAAGAAGAAAGAATTCTCGTAGAATAGAAGTTTGGCGAAAGTCGAGATATGCGAATTGTATCTTGTGCGAAATTTCTCCGGAATGTTTAGACCGAATACTACGTCGAATTTTAATTAATGGAAATAAAATATCTCTCATCTGTGGCAGACCATGCGATTTACCACAGACGATCTTAATATAGATGACCTGAGAATTTTCTCATTCTTTCCTTCGAAAGATTTATCATTCCTTGTATCAATAATTGCAATCAAAATAATATGAGGCAAAATAATATGAGTGTATTTTATTGTATCTCGTGCTGCGTAATAAAAGTAGTATCAAATTTTTTTTTTAGATAATTGCCGATACAAAACAAGAATAATAGTTATTTTCTTTTACGTATATGTAAATTTATATGTTTGCATCTGCATTTTATAGAACACGGATTATTGACAACGATATTTATTAGCGAGACGAAATATTTATTAGTGACAATTTATTAGTGACATTAAGATTGAAAAGACTTGACGTTGAAATTTGAAATTATCGTCTTCGCTATTTTTCGAAAGGTCTAGCGAATGGTTACGCGAATCGCACGGTTCCGAGAACATTTTTCCCCTTATATATTAAGACAGTGCATCCTCCAACGGAATAAACGATCGAGAGTTGAACGACGTAATTCAATTAATTAGTATCGCGAGTCATGTCCTCTAAATCTCTTTACCAAAAAAAGACAAACTTTCATCACGATATAGTATCTGATGATCAATTTTGTGACGGCAAAATTTCTCCGAATTAAATGATACGCGATGATGATGCACGATTGAATTACCTAGAAGGCAAATCGAAATTAAATTTTTAAATTTGCAATCAATCATTATTGATCTAAATCTCTAAGTTAACGTAATATCGTGCATTATATACTGAATTAAATAATTTTATATATATTTATAAAATATATATCTTCTCTTTTTACGCCCTCTCTGAAAAAAGAATCTTGATATTCTTTACATTCATACGTGATATGTAAAATTCAATTATACAATGTAAAGCTTATGTGAATGATACTTCAGATCTGTGCCATAGATTATTTTCTCCCCTCGCGGGCTAATTGCAACAATAATCGCGTCTGACATTTCCGTATCTCGTACGTGTTTGATTCGTGTCGCGCAATATTGCAAGAATATGCAAGCAAGTTAATAGAGCGATAAATATATACGACGGGTAGAAATGCAATCTCCGGTCGAATAGATGAATTGATAAGCTTTAGGATGACATATCTCGTCATTTCTCGCAGCTGCCTGCCATTGATGTTCTCCGCAATTAACGGCAAACATCTTAATTACAATCTAATACAAATTTCTGATCGTCAGTCAACCCGTCTTATACATACACTCGTACATTGCATTGCGCGTACGAAGGAATAAAAAAAAAAGGCGTATAGAATTCGTGCTATTTATTCTTGTTTCACTTATTAAAATAACAGAATGATAATTGATAATATTCAATCAGATGCGTGACAAAAAAAGATTTGTTTTAAAATATTTAAAATATTTCCGATATATTTAGACTTTAATTATTATTCTTATATTTTCTAATAATTTATTCAGAAATGCATTTCTCAAAATATAAAAATATTATGAGATTCACGAATTAAGCATGTAAATATTAAATAAAATTTCTATTGTGATTGCATAAGTTCGTGCCCGATTTAAATATAAACTTCAATAGATTATATTTTAGAGATAACACTTTTATTAATCAATTATATAGTCTCCATTCTTTTCTACAATGGTTTTCCAACCATCTATAAGCTTGTCGATTCCATTTTTGAAGAAAGAACTTGGTTTTTCTTGAAAAAAGTTTCTAAGGTGGTTTTCGACAGCTTCCTCGCAATTGAGATTCTTGCCATTTAAACTATTCTGCAAAGACCGGAACAGATAAAAATCTGAAGGCGCAATATCTGGAGAATATGGCGGGTGCTGCAGAATTTCCCATTGCAACTCCTGCAGTTTTCCTGCAGCTTATTCCTTTCAGTCAGGAGATGCGGCATCCACGTATCAAGCTTGGAAATGTATCCAAGCTTTTTTAAATGACGAAAAGCGGTTGAATTATCGATGTTCAGCCTCTCAGCAATATCGTCAGTTGTAATCCTTGGGTTTCTTTCCACTAAGGCATACACAATGTCATCATCAATGCCAGAAGGCCGTCCAGAGCGGGGTTGATCCTCCATGTTGAAATCATCATCTCGAAATCTGCCAAACCACTTTTTGACTGTTCGGAGAGCAGGAGCGCGGTCCAAATAAACGCTTTGAATATTTTTTTCTGCAATCCCAACACTCACGCCTTTCCGAAATTCATATAGCATTACATGCCGCAAATGCACCTTTCGTTCTCCATTTTTAATGATTTCCCTTATGCACGAATGGACTTTTCTGAACAATGTCTGACGCTAAATTGACATAAGACAACGTCATCTATTCGGTGTAAGCAACAATTACCACACGAAAACAATAGAACTCCGCCATGTAGTAACTTAATGCCATCTATGAAAATCGGGCACGAACTTATGCAATCATCTAATTATCTAATATAATGTGTAAGTAATATTCAACAACAATGTCGTAACTTATATTTAGAAAAATTTAATTTTTTGATTCATTCATTCAATTACAAATTTCGTAATTTAATAACTAAAACATAGGTAATCGTTGTAAAAGATGCTAAAATTCGTTATAAATTTCTCACAGGTGCATAAATCATAGTTTGCGGTACTTCGACACTACCGCGAGTCAATGTTTGCCTACTGAAAGTAGCTAAGCCAGCGTAATAACTCACAGAGTTATTCAAACGTACACATATATATACATCCTTCTCGCAATAACTGATGACACGGGATGTAAATGCATCCGTGCATTCAAATCAACATAAATTAATATCTTCGTTAATTACCTGTCGCGCAAAAGTGCGATTCATAACACATATCATTGCTGTTCTCGACTGTTATTATATTTTATCCCATGGAATATTCTTTACATTCTTACACCTTTTAATACATTTCTATACGCATAAAAACTTTCACAAATTATTAAATTTTTTTCTTTTTTTTTAATTCTATATATCTTTCCTATTGATTTATACGAAGTTGCTACTCGTCTTTATGACAAAACGCATAAAGACGGTAATGGGGTCCTCAGAGTGCACCGAAATAGTGGCCTGCTAAATATAATTCGCGGTAGAGCGATGCGGTCGACACAAAAGACAAACGAGATACTATTTCCGGAAACTATATCTGAATGTGCATAACTCGTAATTCGCGCAAAAGTTCGTTGCTTCCCACCCCGTTGAATCAACTTCCGTTTCTCGAACGGAGAAGCCGATATTTAAATTCATCCGAGAAGAAATAGGAAATCCCTAGACTAAGTGAAACGAGACCGATATTCGAATATCGGTCTTGCATATCACAGAAAGATCAAATTTATTTTTGCAAAAAGAAACGATCGAAAATTCTTACAGGGAAAAATTATTTTAACAGAGAAAAAAAAATATATATATATATATAAAAGAAAGAATTCAAGTTTTTATTTTTTATCATAAATAATATTTAAAATGTGCAGAGAAAACGTATATCCATCACCTCATATTCACTTCGATCTAATAATAATACAATATATTAAAAAGAGAGACTGTTAATCGAACTTTTTACCAAAATATCTATCCTAAAAAATGGAAAGACAAGAAATTTAATTTTTTCGCATTTAAAAAAAAAAAAAAAATTGATAAAGTAAATAGTTACAAACTTAACATTTTCTTTCATCTCTTTCGCTGCATCCTTCTCCTTCTTCAAGCCGCAACAATGACATTAATCCATTCTGATCCAATAGTATTAAAACATAGAAATTTTTATTCATTTACTTATTTTTTTCCGAAATTCTTCCATTGCCGAAACACGTTGATTCCCGAATGTCCCGAAACTGGTTTCACTTTTCTTTCATCGTGTGTGAAACTGCGTGATCGAGACGATATCGCATTAAAGGTACCTGCTTATCGTGGATCTTTCTTTCGCTTTCTCCCACCTTCTTTCTCCCATCGAGAAAAGATCCAGTGTCAGCGCCAAGTGATCATGCATCGTCACGTTGAATCTCTATCGAGCTATTTATACGGCCTCTGCGACCGCAATAAAGCGCGCGCACGAGCGATCGCTTATCCGGATATTAAAAATAAATAATTAAGGACGCGCACCCTCCGATCATTGTGGCCCGTGGAGGCCATTCATTACGAAGATTAAGCCGTTCGACCAACCCCCTCCTAATTCTCCTATCTTCTACCATAGGATCGCTATTAAACAAATAACGATCCATGATTCTTTGCCTAATACCCACGCGCGCGCGCTGCTTTTCAATTTACATATTGCCGATAAGTTATACCTGGCTCTTTCTCTCTCTCTCTCTCTTTCTCTTTCTCTCTCAAGAAAATGTATAATATCATAAATTTTGACTCGTCCCCGTTGACATAATGTATACTTGTGTACCATGTGATAATTAGGGAGGCGCTTCTTCCACGCCTACGCAAAAAAATATCGATAACCCCTCTTTGACTATCCCTCTTTATAAGCTTCGGCATCGCCGTAAAAAGAGAGATTTATGAAAAATAGAATGTGTTGTTTACACGATTTTTATAAATAATTATATATGCTAGTATAAGGTATAATTGTTTGTTATAATTAACATAATATTATATTATTTTTGAAAAAGCTAGTCGGAAATTTAAAAAAAAAAATAGATTTTGTAGGAATTAGATAAAAAAAAAATCATATAATTGATACATCAATTTTCATTATTTTTGTATAATAAAATGCGTAATCTTCAAAATAATTAACACGTTAAATATTATAATTCACGCGAGCATCTACTTGAACGAACGATAGTTGACAACGGATGCGTTCGTTGACATGAGACTTTATCTGCGGTTAAGTCAGACTGACGATAAGGAGCAGCTCGTAATGAGCAAATCGGTTTGTATAACGTAGCGTGATATCTGGAGAAATTAAATAATTTATACGGGGAAGAGGGTTCGTTTCTGCGTAAACGGGTTCATTTTTAAAACGAATCATTTACTTACTTCACGCGTTCGCATAATTCGACTTCAATTAATTCAAATATTATACACCGTTTGTTCCACTTTCGGTCACATCAATTCTCGCGTTCGTTATTGAGCGTGGTGATAACGAGTTATCAATGCCAATGTCCGTAGAGATACTAGACAATTTAACGCGCGCACACACACATACACACGCGTCTCGAAAAACAAATAAAAAGAAACCATGTTAATTAAACGAACACATCACATTCGTGTCTATAAAGACACTCGATAAAGATACACCTTTAAATTTTATTTTGAAATGATTTATATCGTTCCAATTAATTTCAGATATTTTTTTGTTTATTCTACAATAAACATATTATATTTTATAATTATTATATTAATTTTAATTAATTTTATTTATTTATTATTTTTATATAAATATAAATATAAATATTTATATAAAATAATATATATATATATATATATATATATATATTTATATAAAATAATTAATATTAAAGTTAATATATAAAAAAGATTTTCATGCAAAAAACAATTACTTTTGCCGAAAATAAGTTAGATAAATTTTTTTAAATCTAACAGTGAAAAATGTGAAAAGAAAATATTCGTTAAACGAATATGACGAATATGAAGAATCGAAACGACTCGGTCGCGTTACAACGATTAATCCTCGCATTTCTGGTGCCATCCACGTAAAGTGCGGTCAAGGTCGCTAGATTCTTCAGAATTTCGTGGGTGGATTTGGGTGATACTATTATTTCTTCTCTCGTGCCTCCTACGCACACGTTCATCTCTCGACTGCACGTGTGCGACGTATCACGTAAGATTAACCTGTTGCTCATTTTCGCGATCGCTTGTAGCTATTTTTTTCTTACACGGCGAGAGCGACGTTATAAACGGCGTATCTTGCGCAAAATATACAGGATGTTCCTCCTCGTCCACTGAAATATATCTCTTTATACTATTGGCGAAAAGCACATTTCACAGTTGGAATTTCAAAATTTCTTCACAATTTATCGCTATAAATTCAAGCGTTTTGCATTAACGGTACAATTGCTCGATAGATCCATTGCATTATCACATGTCTTGCTGTTCTTTCTGTATTATTACTGCGGGTGCTCTGCAAAGACGTATACGAGCACAGCCTGAGAGATGCAGTGAAATAGTAAATTGATGCAACCGCAACGAAAACCGCAATCGATCAGTCACGAGACTCCGCGGCAGCTTTTCCTCGTGCAACAAAAATTATATGATTTAAATCATTTTCAATGCAATAACTTGGTTTACGATGCCATCCATTTAGGTACATTACGAAAATTTGCTTCGAATGCGATATCGTAAAATGCAAGCAGATATTATCTATCCCGTGTAAAACTTTATTTCGTGCGTCTTAAGTAAATTAAAATTAAAATATTAAAAAAAAAAAAAAAATACGAGCAATGCAAAATATTTTAAATATATATTTTTTAATAAAAAAAGAATTATATGATTTTTAATTTTGAACTTGAAATTTAAATTAAAGTTAATTTGATCTCAAATATCGCTTATAGCGTTAAAAACTGAGATATCAAATTTAATTTACGATATATAATATTTACATGAAGTTTTCGAAAAAAATAGACAAATTTTCTCCATTACTTTTCTGAATTTCTTAGCATAACGGTTTGTCCTTTTCGCTACGAGAGAGAGAGATCATCAAAGAAAGAAGACGGTGAAAAATTAAGAACGCCCGTTTTTAAAAGAGCATCGCTGACGTCTGCCAAAGAATCTAAGGTCACAAAAGAACAATCAGCCAATCGGGCAAGCATCTTTCTCCGATATCGATCTTTTCGCCGATGAAGACCGTTGGTTTTCGGAAAAATGGAGAAAACCGATATCCCGTAAAACGGGAATTACACGCAGCCTCTGTTACGCCCATTAAAGATCGATTGCGTTTCCTCTGCCACAGAATATATTGCATTGTAAACTATATCCTGCATTGTCTGTTTGGTTAACATTGGTTTACCGTTCTATTGTTGCAGTTTTTTTTTTTTTTTTTTTTTATGTCGTGTATTTATAAGGATCTGACAAATTATACTCAGGTAACATATGAGTTGTCTCGAATTTCTAGCTTGTATGTGTAAAGGAGTACAAAAGATGATAAATCCCAACTCTTTTTTAGGAATCAATATGTGTACGTGAATGTAACCCTTACTGTATTAGCACGTAAGAACGAGCTTTAAGAACCACCTTTTCGTCGAGATACGAGTCGATCCTTTCATCGTCCATATGATTGAAATAAAATCACTCTTTACATCATCATCTTCCGACGCGATAAATGCAAAGATATCGGCGTTGTTGGTGAAATGTGATTTATTAATTATTGCTCTTAAAATATCTGACATTTAATCGATTGTTCGCTTATTATTTATTCGAGATATTAGGCTTAATAAATTATGCTCGTCAGATTAAGACAGTGCGAATTGAATTTCTACGACGGATGGTAAACATCGAAGCACATCCTCTCAACTCTCTTCTTCTCTCATTCGAAGCCACGCTCGTTTCGCGCGCAAGCGTATCTTCAATTATTCACGCATAAATCAAAGCATTTACTCTCGTTCGCGAGCACGTCGATGAGCGAGAGTTGACTAATCAGCGAACTCGATGATTTTTCAACGTGATGAGTTATCCACATGACTAGGTGAGTAGGTAAGCAATAATTTATTAAAAATCGCCGACTGCTACAGATTGATCGAACGAGAACGACGAAGAGCGCGAATGTCTTTTAATCGGGATATCAGGCCGGAAAGCATTATCGATGCATCGAGTTTGAACATCGATATTCGCCTCGATTATTAATTTTCTGAACTCATTGGAATGCTTCTGTTAAGACGCTTTAATGACGAGGAAAGCGAGAAAAGGGCCAGCTCTATCTGCCAGCTCGTTTTTAAGTTACGGAAAAAAAACGACAGACTAGATGCAAGCGCGTCGTTTCTTTCAACTTTATGATTTCTCGAGAGACGATCGTTAACCCCGTTTATTATACATATATCTGTACTTATCTACTTAAAAATATTTCGGGGAAAAATGTCCCAATACTAGCAGATGATCAGATTTATTTCCTTTACATTCGGCTTTACATCAATATTTAATTATATCGCGTGTCATAAATACCGTTTCACGAAATAAATAGATCGCGAGATGCGAGCAAAAATTTATAGAAGAGCTTAAAGATGAGTACTAATTGTATTAATTTTGATTTAATTCTCCAAATAATCTTCAATAATTATTTTACACCTTTATGTAGGAAGAGAAAACAGAATTGTATAATAACGATCAAGTGTTCGGGATTGTAATAATACTTGTATAATATTTTTAGAAATTAAATTTTATACTATATTTTAACTTATAGCAATGTTTGACAATAAACAATAATTTGCAAATCAATAGTAAGATATTTCTATAATTGTTATAACAACATCCTATATTAACGCGTCTACGAAGCATGAGAAGACAGAATTCGAATAAGATCCTAAGTCGTGGATGTAAATTGTATTGTATTATAACACATGATTTACGATGCATCGCAATAACGAGCATTTTGAGATTTAACGAAAACAATAAATATCCTCGCGCATCGTACAAGTCGTTAGTATGAGAATTTGCCTCGAGTACAATGAAACAATTATTTCCATCATATGAGCCTATACTTCAATATGTAAATAAACTATAATAATGGCCGATAATAAAGTGCCCGCTACGTTTCGCAGTTGTTTGATATCAGTAAACGTATTATAAATGATGTTACATAGTAAAAAGGCACGAACGCGCAATTTAATTTCTGTTCTCATGTTTGTGATTAATCTCTTTCAAAAGACGAGAAGCTTATTTTTTTAAAAAGTGAGATATCTTTCGAAAATTTTAATTTTAATTTTCAATATTTTAAAATTTTTCTGTAATTTTACAATAATTTTTAAACAATAAAAAATCCCGAATTTTCGCAAAATTAATTCTTAAAGTTTCGTTAATTTAATTTTCGCGTGACGATTTTCTCTAGATTTCTACCATTTTTCTTTTTTTTTTTTTTTTGTTCGAATTTGATATATTTATTTGATATACTATTTTTTTGTAGAACGATTATTTGTGATTAATGATATGCAGAATTATCTACTTTTAAAATATACTTATTTATAATATAATATTTAATGTAATCAGTATGTCAAAATAATCAAAAAAAAAATTTATATTAAAAAAATCTTTGCAAGAATATTATTTTAATCGTACCCTTAAGCAAATGGATATATATATATATATATATAGACAACCTACTATAATTCTTCATTATAATAAATTGGGCCATATTCAGAAAGCATACACGATGTAGACGCATTTTGAATAGATGCCATTATTCATTCTTTGAACGACCTATTATTATGCCCTGTGACTAATAGAGTTACGATAAGTTGATAGACGAAAAAAAAAAAAAGCAAATCATTTAACTGCCGTTGGCATCGAATTAAGATTGTAAGATGATGCCTATGCATACGCAAAGGAGACATAATCTCATTCCATAATTTATTATTTTTGTCGAAATCGTAAACAACTTTCATATGTCGTAATAATAAAGAAGAAACATTATCAACGATATAATTATAAAGTATGAGATGAAAAATGTTGCGAAGAATATATTTTTACGTAATTAAACAATGATCTTTGTAAATATAACAACAATTTAATTATTTACATTTTCTAAATAAGAATTAAGATAAGACGAATGTGATATTTGTTATACAATTATGTATGTTATTTTTATAAAAGAAAAAAGTTGCTGTTGATATAAGCGAGAAGGTGGCAGGGGCATGTGTGACTCTTGTCACGTTATGCGAATGATTGTACATAATTTCTCAGATCTTCAATATAAAACGTGGAAAGTATAACTCGGGTACAAAAGGGGAGAATGTGAGCGCGCGGTTTGCTCATAAATCAGCGATTGTACAAAAGATCGCCGACCATTCCGGCACCGACGTAGCAAACTGCGCCCATCGATTATTCCGATAATGTCATAATCCACAGAATCTCGAATCGTGTACGTTCCTTTCGCGACTATTCAATTGCGCGATATCGGATTATTTATGAGCATTTCTTGCCTTATGAAAAGAGAAAGGAGATCGTTTCCCATAATCATATTTTAACGATGATGATGAAATAAATAATAATAGAATAATTTTATAGAGTAAAAATAATTTAATTAAAAATTTTTAAATAATGAATTAAATTCAACAGCTTTATATATATATATATATAATACATTAGAATTAGATTTATTAATATATGAAATGATGCAACACTAACAATGTTTATCAATTTCTTAAACATTTTTTTAATATAATTGCATAGAATATTATCCTCTATAATCTAAATCTCGCCAATCAAGTAAAGATGGTCATTAGCCGATTAGCCATCGCTTTCATCACTTGTCATCTCGCGAGATCGTTGTATCGATTAGCGATCGTCACGTAGGAGGGGGAAGGGTGAGAGAGGGAGAGAGGCGTCGCGTTTCTTTCGCTGCCTTCTGGTTTAATTAGAGAGGCCAAGCTGCCGGACCAGTCTCTCGCCGTCCGAGTAATTGCTCGTCTTCGGTTTCACGATCGTCGGACCTTACCGATTATCCCGCAGCTTCTTAGGTTCTTCTTTCTCTTTTCCGCACTTCGCGATTTCGTTCAGGAACGCGAGGAGGACACGAATAATAAGCGAGCGCCATGTGTCATAAGCGCGATTCAGCGCGCGTTGATACGTCACGTAAATCAGCGTTTATTACGAGGACCCTGTCCCTTAACAAGAGGCCCGCTTTCGAGAAATATCAGCTCGGCCGTGACAAGGACCTCGCGTGCGCGATTTCCCGAATTTCTTTCAGTATTAGCGACGGATTTTTTTAATATAGACGTGTATCAAAAATTTTTTAAGATATTTTAAAATATTTTACTTGTTGAAATAATTCTATTAATATTAAAAGAAGATGAATGTAAAAAGATTAAAGGAAAAAAAAAAACGGTCTTTCATGAATACTCTATTTACCTTGTCAACTTCTATAACGCGTACGAAATTGTCATTATATATACAGATGTTATATTTCTATAGTTTGTAATTTTTATAAATAAAATGTCTAATTATCTATAATTTAATAGCCTACATTAAAAATATTTTCTCTGACTATCAATTTTTTTCAGGGGACACGCGTTTGCTAAATCTGTCACTCGCGAGCCTGATTCCTTTTGATCGCGTGTCCTTCTCAAGTTCCTTTCTCGCCTTCTAACTTTCTATAACGGCACTGCTAAGATCCCTTTTGTCCTTTCGGCGTTATTAATCTTTGCCGGGGATCAAGACCGCCTACTGCGCCGAAGATCCTTATATCCACCGTTTTTCAGAAGGAAATAAGATGTCCGGAATTTTTATAGATTCTGCCTAATCGACCATTTCCTACTACGTGTCCAATCGAACCTCGATCGATTTACATATCAAGGATAGAGAGAGAGAGAGAGAGAGAGAGAGAGAGAGAGAGAAAGAGAGAATATAGGATTAACATGTTTAGGTTGTTATTAAAGAAAGCCGACTGAGGAACGTTTAGTAGTACAAATTAATCTATCGAGAGAAATAACCGCGGGATGCTATAGTCGATATAAGGCTACCTATCGCAGAAGAAAATCATTAAATCTGCAAATTATTATTGATGCACAAAAAGAATATTTTATTAAATTTAATAATAATAATAATAATAATAATAATAACAATATTAATAATAATAATAATAATAATAATAATAATAATAAATAATAGATAATAATAATAATAATTTACTAAAATAAATATTGTACTTCTATAGTCGACACATTTCTATATTTTAAAATAAGTAAATTTGATAGAGAACAAATTAAAATAATACATACATGAATGTTTTACGTATTTAATACAGAAAATGATAATTATGTGATATATTTAATTATAGCTTCCCAATAATTTCTAAATTATAGAATTGATTTGTGTAATTTACTTTGAAAACGATAGAGGAAAAGCTTTCTTGTCTCTTCTATTTAATTATTATATTTGGCTTGATCAGTTATTATATTTGAGTTGATCATTTAAAATCGAATAGCGAAATAAAATATTGTTATAAATAATTATAACGATTTGATAATAATTATAACGGTTCCTTGACAATCATATATACGGTACCTTGTCTTAATCGCACTTATGTTTAAAGCGATATTACTTGTTATAACAAAAACCAGACGGCATCTATTTGTTCCGTAAATGTATGCAAATATGAGTGATTGATCGCGATTTGATTAAGATCTTTTTGATACGCAATTAAATTTTTTAAACAGTTGCTTGTTGCTACTATGCTCTAATATCTATCAATGATGAAGCTCAACGGACAATTTTCTACGGATTTATCGTTGATAATTCGCAAATATAGCAATACGAGAGATGGATTTATCTTAACAAAGGATTTTTTGTCAATTAAATTTATTAAATTTAAAAACACACCCCTTAAGTTTATCAGACGTATTCAAAAGAATATTCATTATAATTATGCTATCTTGACGTAGATAAATTCTATGAATCTATAAATAATGAGATAAAAGAGGAAAGAGATAACGATGCTCTAAAAATCTAATGAATCTAAGGGCACGACATATCTGTCGCAACGTCCGCAATAAACGTGAAAGACAGCAGCGCGTATAATGCAACAGACGAAACAGGGTTAATAAAATTAAAAGCGGAGTAATATATGTGTGCGGAGAGAGAGAGAGAGAGAGAGAAGGGAGAAAAAGAAAGATCACTCATAAGGCAAGGAACGACTAATGTCGGCATGAGAAACTCAATTATAGAAGTCGTGAATGCGCCTGACGTAGGATTTAGAGAACTGACAATGTTCTCCGTATTCAGGATCAAATCATCCGTTCTTTTTATATGTACCGTGAAAATGCAAACATCATCCGACGAGTTAAGATGACTCGTGTCTATTTAGCGACACAAATTACTAAAATACGTACATTAAACAGACCACAGTCGTCAACTTCCTGTACCTTTGAAGCCTAACAGCGCAGATGGACTATGTGACACCGGAAAATGAAGCAATCCCTCGGAAGAGAATTCGCGGTATCCCTGGCGAAAAAGGATAAGCATTCGTTTCTTCATTTTTCGGAAATCATCAAAAGTATTTTCATTATTGTAGAAATTGTGTATGTTTGTCTTTCCTATCGTGATAGAATTACAAACGCAATTTTTAATAAAATTTTTAATTTAAAAAAAAATTGTTCAATATTTTAGATAAAAGTATTAAAGTATGACTTTAATAAATAGCGCTGTTAAAAGAAATTATTTTTATATAACAAAAAAAATAAATAATCAAGCATTTTTTTTTTTTCCAAGTTTCCTTTCGTCGCATAAGATAAAAGATATATTAAGATATTTTACACGCTATTTAATATAAATAAATACGTGACTCTCTCTCCCTTAATGGCGATACACAAAACACTTGTACTTTCCGATGATGAAGTAACCAGTTCAGGATTTTTTACGAACATTCGTATATCTTGTCTTCGCAAATCCCTTGAGTTGCGAATTTCTGGATATATTCGAGGATTGTGTCCGATTTACATAACGAGGGACGCGTGTTCCGCGCGTCCCTGTTGTTTCGGCGGGCGCCTCCTCCATCCCGGACAAGTTATGCCTGCCGGTGACCATTTAACGGCGCAAATTACTCGAGCAAAGAGACCACGAACGACGATTTATCGCCCAACGGCCCGCCGCGGTATACCGCATGCCGTTTCTCCGCGCTACGCCTCCGTGTCATTTTGGTCTTGCCGCACTTTCGCGTCTTTCTCGTCTGTTAGCCATCCCTTTATACGACCGTCCCTTCGAGGCAAAACGCGCTTCTACCAGCGAAATTAAATTTTCAAGACAGTTGTGTGCGTGTATTGGGAATATATATAGTTTTCCCTTCGATAATATATACATTGAAATACCCGTATTCAGAGTCCTTCCTTATTTTAAGGACGGAGGAAGCCTCCATGAAGGATTCCTTGAATCTGCAAGGCCACCTTGTTTCATAGATGGACCTCGAGTCTCCCTTTCAGAAGGAAGGAATATTTTAGGGATTTTTAGTGACCGACTGGAGGCAGCACCGTTTTATGCTGCCTGCAACTAATTTCATATAATACATATGAAAACTTTTTCGTATCTTCAAAAAATTCCACGGGATTTTCCCAATCGCGAATGTATCTTTACGGAATCCGCCACCGAATCCGATTCTCTGGATTTTCGTCTTCAAATCCATCGTCAGAATCATTTAAAAATTCATTGTCCATTATCCCTTTTTCCTTTATACACTTTCAGTTTGAGAGCGCGACAACAAATAACCACAAAATCACAAATGTAACGAAACTAACTTTTGGAGGTTATATTTGGTTATATTCTGCGTATCGTCTGCTAAAAAGGTCGCATCACTCCTCAAGGAAGCTCGTGACCTTCCTTGAGATAAGGGAGCCAATAAGATTCCTTGTTCGGTCAAGGAAAGTTTATGAAACGTGAAACGAGGAACAAGGAATCCTTATTCCTCAAGGACGGACTATGAATACGGGTATAAGATATAATTTATTCTTTGTCGAGCTAGACGAATAATTTCAACAAATGTCCAATATTAATGATCGTTCTCGCAAAATTATTTTATTATCTAAAAATAATTAAATAAAATGCGTAAAAAATATTAAAGATAATATCGTAAAAAGTTACAAAGAAAGGAGCTCTTTGTGCAACATTGTTTAATACAATTATCTTTGATATCGGTAAATCGAGGGAAGCGAATACTGTATACGCTCACACATCGACTCAATCTGGCGTTGTTCCAACTGTTACTTCAGTCCCAACTTTCCTGAATTGTCGATGAATGAAAGCTTTATCCGATTTCCGGGTTTAAAAGAGTACTCGAATTACAAGCATTTCTCAAATTACACTAGCATCACACTAGCATCGCCGACAACGATTAACGCGCTCAGCCGGAAGATGTGCTTTCGAAGCTTTCAAAGAAATCCGTTGAGCTTATGATACAAAATTCGATGCAACTCGAATGATCGATCGATTAACTTTAAAATAAGGAGAAAAAAATTCCATTTGTCTCGTTTAAAAATTAAACAGTTATATCGAACGCTAAACGCGCGATGATAAGTTCAACTTACGTATTTAAATATGCACTAAAAATAGCAACTTCTCGTGCATCCAAAGCGAAAAGAAGAATTCAAGAGACGTCTGACCTCAAAACCACGGAATGTAAACCAGGGCAATGATCGTGGCGAAAAATATAGGGCTTGTGAGAACGAGAAGCAGAAAAGTGAATTGGCCCAATCGGCCGTCGAGTCATCGGGATCAAACGAGAGTGTATATGCAAGAAGTTTACGGTTTATTATGGCAGAGCGTACGCAACAACATCAACGGGGCTGCTATTTTCGGTACCCTATGAAGGGCGACGCCGATGACGAGTCTAATCCACGTGACATAATCTTTGGGTTAGTGGCCTCTCCCGTAATTTTTTTTCTTGAATCACATAACAATTAAAAACTATAATACTTTGTGGTTTTGAGACAATCTAGAGAGAGAGAGAGAGAGAGAGAGTAGCATATAAATATCAAAATGACTTTATAAGTGTATATGTATCTTTCAAAATCCTCATTCTTCAAATTCAATTTATTCTGATTTTAATCAAAAGGGGAAAAAATGTAAAAGTAAAATTAAAATATAAAATTAAAATAAAAAAAATTATTATTATAAGTTTTCCAGGAATTTTTTGAAATATACAACATACGCATTATTTAGAGAGATTCGATAAAATAATCTCGGGAAAAGAATAGAGTATACAATAAGTTATAACGAATTTAAAAAATTGACGATATACTTGCTGAATGAAAAAAAAAATGCGACTATTGGAATAAACATTTGTATATTAGTTTTTTTTTTTTTTTTTTTTTTTTTTATCGAATCGTGGTTCGCTTCTGTTATCGCGATGATACGTGTATACTTAATAAGTTTGGGGAATCGTGATTAGAATTTTAATGCGCCCGAAATAATTTCGACCTTTCCGCCGCCAGATGCCGCAACATTTGTTACAAATGCTCGATGCACATTTTGTCAGCAAACATCGCTCAGCGGTATCTCCAACATAAACGGGATACGTTAGAAAGGCACGCGGATGTTCACGCGATCTTTAAAACACCTGCTGTTATTCTGCCTTCGCGTACATACCATACATTGTGTTTTCCGTATATTTTCTTTACGATCAGCGTTCTTTTGCTTCTTGTTGACCGAAGTCGACTGTAGCTTTCTGATTCTCTTTTCTTGAAACATTCTCTCGAGAGCTTCATTTATCGGCTACGTACAGCAAAAATAAACAAAGGTATCAATAAGATTATTATTATTATTATTATTATTATTATTAATATTATTATTTTTTAATAAATAAATTAATAAATCAATAAATTGTTTAATAAGTAAATAAATCACGTGTTATTTTAACTTATCGTGAGCAGGTGCAAGTTTAATATTACCTCTTATCTTTTTCCAAGACATCTCTTTCTCATCTACTGCATATAAATAATTGACCTTTAATTCTTACTTGTAATTATATCTTAACCGCGATGTGGTCGCGGCGACTTTCGAAAATGCAGGCGATGATTTAAACGCGATGGGATGACCGACGCGCGTTCACCTATTTATGTGTCAAGGATATTTGTTCTCGTTAAAGTTTTTAATTCCCGCTTAACCCGACCCACGGGATCCATACTAATTTGCCACGAGATACGCCTCAAGATTCGACCGCGCGTTTAGGATTTTTAATCAGATGGGCGTAAATTTTATCCACTACCGTGATAAATCCTACCGTTTCCTCTTTCATCGATTCCAATCTCGTGTGGTGCCGCTGCTGAGGAAAGTAACTTGACCACCGAAAAATGCGACGCGCGACTTATGCTGTCCGCGTGAATAATCTACGTGCCCGGTTCGACAATTTGGAAATATTTACCATAATGCGAGAAACTGAAGAAGATACGACGATTACGCAAATACTGGACCGGTATACCATAAATAATTTACGAAGCTACAATTTACCTTTAAATAAAATATTAATAAATATAATCATTTAATATATATAAAATTTAAATTAATATTTAAATTATTTAAATTTAAATTTAATATATATATATATATACATATATAAAATTTTGATGCAAAAAGAAATTTTATCAAAGATTTTCCGAGAGATACATTTTCTGTCAAAGAACTCGGAAACTTCAGCCAAGTCTAAGTACGAATGGATTCTGAAACGTCCTTTGACGCTTGCGTTGCCGGAGTCAATTCACTCAATACACTGACAGTACAATTTTATTACGGTTATTAATCACTTTCATTGCACATGCTACTCGTGCTGCGGGAAATGCGTGCCTCGTATCACGTAGACAAACGATATTACGCGACGATACGCGCAGATTTGGCCTTGTCGGACGCAACAAGTCAGCAGTTCTTAGAATGTATTAATGAGGGGGATAGGCGAAAATCCGCGCGCAGATATGTCTGGCAATTCTCGCCAGACTGATTCATATTCCCGAAATATGTATCACGCATTACACGCCTACGCGATGCTGGCATTGCGTGTCGTGCAAATCGACACGTGCGCGTAACATTGTCATTCGCGTTAGATAAGTAAAAAAGGAAAGAAAAAAAAAAAAGAAAAGATGAAAAGACGAGAAAAAGCACTTGATAAAAAAATTGCAATTTAATTATAAAAATATTGTTTGAAAAAAAATTTAGCCGCTATTAGTGATTAACGCGCGTATCAAAATAACGGCAATACATTTATCGAATGAAAGAAATTATCTTTGAAATATCAGATTATGTGTGTCATACGCATTGTATATCGAAACTTATGTACACACACTCGTAAAGATTGTCACATATATTATTGATATATTGATATATCGCAATAATAGCGGCACATTGTTTGCATATTGATGAGAATGATAACGATATTTAATTTATATCTACATTTTATTTTATGTTCTCGGAAAAAAATTTCATTATTATCTCTTAATTTTATCATTGGATTTAATGCAAAATAATAATATAATAAATAATAATAATTATCTTTACACAAAGGAATTGTCATAATTTTTTTTTTATCCCTGTGTCTCGTACTAAGTAAACATATTTTTTTTTTTTTTTTTTTCCCCGTCACTATAACGTAACATTTCCATTTCCTGTCTAGTCGCATCCGCAGAATTCACGAGGATGTTATCATACTTACAATAGTATATACCTATAATTTAACAGCGTCCAAAAGGAGCAGCAGGCGATTGAGTCGAAACATCTGGGTACGAGAAACGCGCGTGAAACGGCTCCTAACTTGTTTCTTGAATTAAATTTATAATGCCAATAATTTAATTCCGACATCGCGGACGCGTTACCCGAAGAAACCACGTAAACCACATCGGGTTTCTAACGTCGCTCTCTTATACCGCATTAAAATTCTGAAATTAGCAATAAAATGCGCGTGTCGGGAAGGTTGACGTAAAATTTCGCCCGAAGAGAGATACCTAAAGTGTCCGCTACGGGAGAAAAATATATTTAATTTTCTTTCAAAGAGATATCAAGCACACACAAGAATATGAGAAAGATGACTCGAACCCTTAGCCCTTATAAAATATAAAATTGCTTTACATATTATGAAAAAAAAAATAATACATAATTATTTTTAAATAAAAGAATATTAGCGTTAAACCCCTTTTTCTTTTCGCAAACTCTAAAAAAGTCTTAGAAAAAAATTTATTACAATAGAATAATTTAATTTAAAGTACTTAATGAAAATTTTTCCCTTTCTTCTGAAAATCTGACATACCCGTTATTCGATCAATCGATACAACTGTTCCTTGAGCCACATGCCCTATCAATTCTTGAAAGAGTGTTCGCAAAGTGTGTCGCGATAACGCATTAATACCAATAATGGATGGATTCTAGCAATCAGCGAATGGATCGGCGAATAAATCGGTTACCATAGACATTTCTATGCTTCCCGGAAATGCAAGTCACTGTACGCTGGTGCGCAAATTTTTTCTACGGCAATTCGAATAAATTATAAATATCCCGATAAGACACCATCAGTTTGCTATACATCGATTTGACGATGTATGAGGCTTATTGTTGTGAATCGCGAGTTTATATCGCAACGACGTCGTAAACTCGTGCTCGCGTTCCGGTGATAAATTAAACTACGATCGCGCGCGCACGCGCGCGCGCCCGTAATATGTGCAGCGCGAGAGCTCAGGCTCGTAAAAAATGAAAAGAATAAATTCGTGTAAAAAACGCAGAATTAATAATTGATGCACATCCATGTGTGACACCGGGATTTGCCTACACGGCAAATGTTTCTCGCTGTCTCTCTCCTGATCGTCCCTTCGCTTCTCTTAAATTGCGTATAGCATATATTTAACATATATCTTAGCTCACCCTGCATCCTAATAACGAGTTACAATCACGCCATACAACAACATTTATTCAGAGCGTGGATTTTGATCTCTTTTGGAATAAATAATAATTCATTTGTTTAATTATTAATTTGTCCAATATTTTTTGCAAATAAATTTTATTACTAAATAATAATAAAAAAGAGAAAGATATATACGTAAAGCGCCGAGGGAGAAAAAAAGATAAATATATAATATTATTAAATATATAATAAATAAAAATAAAATAATAATCGTAATTTAATTAAAATTAACGAAATATAGATATTAACGTCACTTTGTTTCAAAACATAGGATATTAAGTATAATTAAGATATAATTATTCCCAATCGATGGCAATTATATTATTACGCGCAATGATCGTAAAAGGAAACGTATATTTTGAAACATGAGAATTATCTTATTTATACGTAATTTCGCTTACCACCGTGATATTAATCACTGTGTTATGCCGCTGGCTTTTATTACTTTTTACTTGTAATACTATATGGATTCGACATTGCATGTTGATATTGCTCAACTCGCTTAAATTTTTTTTTTCTTTTTTTTTTTGCACGCTAACTGGAACTATAATGTTGCAACGCGGCACGCGATCTTATTTAGCTCGGTAAGTTTTTTGAACCTGCTTTTACGTTAATTGCATCGTCAATTGAATTCGTAGGATAATCTTTCAAAAATATCACTAAACGATTATACGCATCATTTTGTCATAAACCACGCTCCCTGAGGCCTTATCATTTAATTATATCTTATTAATCGCTAAATGAGACTAGACGATTACGAAGATATTATAGCAATATGCATTACTATTACTTTATGACATCATCTTCCCTGCGAAATTGCCCTTTCTGGTTGCATTAAAACTTTCCTTTATCATACACTCGCATGTCTTTATAAACTAGCCGATAAATGATCACGTGCGCGGAAAGAATCGAAGATGTTTCGTCACATACTATCATCATCGATTAATTGTGGGAGAAAAATTTAATTCCACATATTTTATAATAAATAATATCTATTCTCCTGTCATATCTGGGGGATATCGTATATAATTCTGTTTGGACGATCCATTGACATTTGTTATGAGTTTAACGCATTCAACGGCGTTAATTATTTGTAAAAGTGTGTAAGTTACTTCGCAAAAAATTACAAGTACGCATATAAGATATTTACGCCTTCGTGCACAAGCTACCGTGGTAAATAACCCGACTAACACGCCCATGCGTCTTCGCGATGCAACGGCGATGTTTAATCGCGATGACAGCAACATGTTGGACGGGCGAGGGAGGTAGATACGCCGGAGACACTCGAGCCAGTTTGGCCAATCATCCGTTTAAAATCAACCTGCGCTGTTTCACATCGAGCCAAGTTGATTTTAAGTGCTTACTTTTAAATTGCAGGAAACTGAATAGAGCATGAAAGATCATCACAGATGCTAGATAAATATTGATAAGTAATGTACAATACAATAATCACAGAATACGTGAAAAATCAAGAAATTGTAGTGAATTTTTTAGATGTATTAATTTATCTAGATTCTTTGAAGACTATTTTACGAATTTTAATGTCTTAATATTGAATATTTTTCAACAAAAATTAAAAATATCATATTTAATTTTCTTGTCTCGTATCTTTTAATTAAGCATAACGCAGAAGCCTCGTTATACATATTAGGTGTACAAATAAGTTTCCGCCGTTTGACAAAAGTTGGCGTCACCAGTAAGTTATGGTTAAAATTGTCAGATGTAAAACGTTCTTATCGTAAGATTGGACATCAGTCCAAATAACATAACCTTAAAATATTAGTGATTTTTTTATCAGTATAATATATTCATTTGTGTGCGAAAATGTCGAGTTTTGAGCCGAATAAGCGTCATTTGCGGCAACTTTTGATTTACTTCTTCAATTTGAAGAAATCTGCAGCTGAGGCGTATCGATTGCTTGTAGAAGCATATGATGAGGCTGCCTTAAGTGAGAGAAGTTGTCGTGAGTGGTTTCAAAAGTTTAAGAACGGTGAATTTGACATCGAAGACAAAGAACGTAGCGGAAGGCCGAAAGTGTATGAAGACGCGGAATTGGAAGCATTATTGGATCAAGATTCGTGCCAAACGCAAGAAGAACTTGCACTTACATTGGGAGTGACTCAAAACATTAAGTTCCGTTCTTTCACGATAAATGCCCAATTTTTGATAAAAAACGGCGGAAACTTATTTGTACACCTAATATACACTATAAACGAATATCCTATAAATATAACTTTACTTTGCGGAAAACTGTCATTTTATTTTCCTGCGATCAAAGGTGAACTCGTTGCGTATAAACCAGGTCGAGTATGAAACTCGCTACTTTACTCGTTGCGCTTTAATTACGCGATCGTCCATTTATGCGTGAGGATACCGCGCGCGCTCGTCCCGCATCATTTTGCAATATCGGGAGAAAGGAAAGCAGATTAAGAGAGAAATTAAGAGACCGAGCAATGAATTATCGCGTTGAACACCCTATATTTAACGAGCGTACCGCGCTACAAGTGGTGAGGTGTACACGATTGCATCGCATTTTGCGATGTGAGATTGTCACACGCGCGTCTTTAATTAACGCTACTAGCAGCTCAGCGTTATTACGTATGCCGCGCATCCCCCGGAGAACCTATTGAGGCTTTTATTGATACCTATTAAAGTGATTACGCCGCTGTATGTAAGAACGTATTCCGTCAGTGTATCCGCCAATGTCGTATTCCGTCACGGCCGCAGATCGAACACTGTGTACGCGTTCTCCTTCCCGGGGGAGAAATGCCGAAACAAAGAGAAACGAAGCATGAGGAGAGGAGGATCGAGTTCCCGATAATTCATTTCATTTACCCCGCGTTCAGATACGCAATCGCGTTCGTTTCTATGATCCATAGTTCGTGTCACGCACACGTTTAATACGCGTCCGGCGTGCCGTGTAGGGGCTTTGAGGAATTAAGATGATTACACTGTAAGTGCACTCTATACAGAGTCATCAACCGATCATCGAGCCGAACGCGTTTCCCTGATGCATTTCTCTCCCCGGAAAGAATTCGGGACGGGCAAAACATCGATTCGTAGGGTGTTCTGCTCAAGTGTTGTAAAAAAAATTCTCTGAAAATTCCCTGACTTTTTTTTAGGTATTTTTATTCAAAATTCCAGGTAAAGACAATACTTTAACGATTTTTTCATTCGAACAGGAAGGAAAAACACAAAGCTATTTTAAGTTTCAAGTGCTAAATGTACTGAAAAAAAAAAAGATATATATTATTTATCCAAGATTGTATCATTAGAGAGAGAAAAGACTCGACGGATTAAAACATTCGGAGAACCTGTTTCTTCCTCGTCCGATTATGCTGTTGGATTTTATATTTGTATTCGAGAAATATGTATCGTCGCGAACGATTAGAGATCACTTATTGTCATAATAAATAAACCTTATAAAAAAAAAACTAACTAAATAAAATTCACGAGACAATTATATTATCTGTTTCAGCGATTTTTCAAAGAACATCGATATCGAGAGGTCAATTAAGAATTCAAGGCGTAGCGACCTGCCTGTACCTCTGTATGGATTCTTGCGGTCTACTTTACGGCTCGGTAAGTAAATTCTTTCTTTTTGAAAGGAAACTTATCTATTTTTATTTAACGCGGATGCGCAAAGATCCCATTTCCCGAGTATTTTCACAGTGCAAAATATAAAAAAGAATATCGCACAGAAATCTGGATATAAATGGAAATTGTATTTCTTATTGTAAATAATATTAAATTATATTTCTTATTGTCTCTCAAGCATTGCAAATAAAGCTATAAGTGTTTAATTAAAAAAAAAAGAGAGAGAAAAAACACTACGTTTATATATAAAAAAGAAAGATATATATATATATATAATTAGGCGTTATATTTTATAGATGATAGTGATTTCAACGCTTTAAAAAAATAACATCGCAAACAAACTTTTTTCTTTTCTCTCAATCTTCCCGTATCTGTTAAAATAAATGCCACATTACTGTTATTAGATAATAAATAAATTAATTAATTATATTACAATTATTATTACAATTATATTAAATCCTTATTAAATATGTTATACATATATAGCGTTAGGTACACGGCGCGTTGCTCTCTCGGGATATACATTTTAATCTCCGGCTTTCAAAATATTTCCTATTCATTATATCTGTTTGGCCGCAAGCTGATGTTACGATCGAAGTACACGCGCTCGTAAGGATAAACAGAAGGTGTAACGAGAGCCAATGAAAAATGTGCCTCTCGATCGATGACTGCTTATAATCAACCTGTTCTCCGCACGCTCGTTCTTTCGAACATACGAAGAAGAATCGTGTCATAATCACACCCTTGGCGATTGTAATTTGATGTTAATAAGCGCACGAAAGCTTCGTTCGCTTCCATACCGATATACGTCGACGATAGTTGGAATATAAAACTCTAACTTAATTATAAAGCTCTCTCAGTAAGCATCTCACTTTTATTTATGTTGACATGATATTATATTGAAAATGCAATAAAAATCGCGAATTAAAACAAAAAATCTCGAGAACCAAATATATTTCGCTTGAATCAAGAAATGATGTCGGCTAATTGTAAGCCGAAAATTTCATGTAAATAGATTGTCATATTTCAATAGTTGATCTCTGTTTAAAGAAAGCTCTAGACACTAAAGCTAATAATATTGCAAAGATTGTAATTACGTAATTTATAGAAATGTTATAATTTTACTCGCGTTAATAATTATATAATTTACAATTAGCCGGAGTACTAATTACGTTATTGTGAAAAATCGTGTATAAATATTTTAGATACGAAAATATGTAGAGAGAAGCCCTTAATTAAATCATACATTTTCCGGTCATAAATTCTATCCGATACCAATTATACCCTGCGGCTTTTTCCGCGGATCGACAAAACTCGAAAAAAACTTTCTCAATTGCTCAATCAACTGGAAAATTCTAACTTAATTACAGCCCATAAGACTTCATGAATATAAAATATATGTGATACACGCCTGACCAGTTAAATCGGAGTTTCGAAAAAAAAAAAAAAGAAATGCCAACAGTAACGGAAGGAATACGCTTTTATCTTCGAAAACACCTCGAAAGCTATAAATCGATTATAAGACGCGCAATGTGCATTAAAATTGACTGATTATAGCAAAAATTATATAGTGGCAACCTAAGAAAATTATAGATGGAAAGACGTTTATGATCGGCATATCGGAGTGTGACATTAATCCGCCGATATTTTTATAATAATCGTTTTTTCCTTATAGAAAATATCTCAGAAATCGTGAACTTTGTCTCAATCTCAATCGCGTGTATTAGGAATTAAATTAAGGGTGAGATGATGCTTCGTTGTTACGAGACAAATATGAAACTCTACTACGCATTCTGAAAAATTCAAACAGAAGATCCAGGTACTTGCTATTATCGCTCTTTTGTTGCTATTAAAGGATATATTAAAATTTTAAAGAGAAATAGTCATTAAATGTCGAATAAATTAAAATTATCTATTGCTTATTCGTATATAATGTGCGATGGAATATAAAAATTTTGTATATTTTTCGACATTCTTCTTTCTGTGCAAAAATTTATTAAATTATTTTCAACGAGAAAAATAAATTTTTTAAATATTAATTTAATTATTAAATAAAAAATATTAAAATAAAATTATAAATGAAAAAAGAGATATTAATACATATTGATACAATAAAGTATATGATGCGCTCCGCAGTAAAATTATAAAAAAGTTTAGAGCATTGATAGTTTAGCTTGAAGTTTAGTTCGAATAAGTGTCAAATAAGAATTTAACAAATTGAAAAATAAGTTTGAAAAAAGAATTTGTTAAAAATTTCCAATTCGAAATTAATAAGCAAGAAATTAAATTATTAAATATACGAAAATATGCTATTAAACATACATTTCACTTCCGACACTCGACGTTTCGTTGTACGCGAGACGAAAGTAATCTCGTTTTATCTCGAGAATCGCCAATCAATTTCAGTCTTATTGCATAGCGATCCCGACATACAAACTTAACAATTAATCGTCGATTCCAAGCATCGATGCTTCTTTTTGGTGTGACTTTAAATGATCGTCTCATTCATACCAGGCGTATAATCTACCGACATGCCGGGCATATCTTTATCTATGATTAGGTTGATTGGTTTTATTTCCTGTTTACATTGCGTGGAAGATAATTAAAGGATAAAGGAAATATCGCATTTCTCCTTAGATTCGTTTCTCCGATGCACGCATGTTTACATCTAGCGTCGAATTTTTTATCGCTATTTTTATTCAAGCCTTAACAAATGTTTCTTACATTCCTGAGATTCCAGTGTGATTTTCCGAGAAATCATACCCTAAGAACCACTCACACTGAAAATTAACAGTATCATATATATACTATATTTTGCGAAAACTATAAAATCTGTAATTGTGAAAGAGACAACTTAATCGATGGATAATGGCGTTCACAAAATGTTATTATTTTATTTTACAATTACCTTTGATTACTAATCATTTATGAGATATTGGATGATTGCATAAATTCGTGCCCGATTTTCATAGATGGCATTAAGTTACTGCATGGCGAAGTTCTATTGTTTTCGTGTGGTAATTGTTGCTTACACCGAATAGATGACGTTGTCTTATGTCAATTTAGCGTCAGATATTGTTCAGATAAGTCCACATTTGTGCATAAGAGAAATCATTAAAAATGGAGAACGAAAAGGTGCATTTGCGGCATGTAATGCTATATGAATTTCGGAAAGGCGTGAGTGTTGGGATTGCAGAAAAAAATATTCAAAACGTTTATTTGGACCGCGCTCCTGCTCTCCGAACAGTCAAAAAGTGGTTTGGCAGATTTCGAAATGGTGATTTCAACATGGAGGATCAACCCCGCTCTGGACGGCCTTCTGGCATCGATGATGACATTGTGCATGCCTTAGTGGAAAGAAACCCAAGGATTACAACTGACGATATTGCTGAGAGGCTGAACATCGATAATTCAACCGCTTTTCGTCATTTAAAAAAGCTTGGATACATTTCCAAGCTTGCTACGTGGGTGCCGCATCTCCTGACTGAAAGGAATAAGCTGCAGGAAAATTGCAGGAGTTGCAATGGGAAATTCTGCAGCACCCGCCATATTCTCCAGATATTGCGCCTTCAGATTTTTATCTGTGCCGGTCTTTGCAGAATAGTTTAAATGGCAAGAATCTCAATTCCGAGGAAGCTGTCGAAAACCACCTTAGAAACTTTTTTCAAGAAAAACCAAGTTCTTTCTTCAAAAATGGAATCGACAAGCTTATAGATGGTTGGAAAACCATTGTAGAAAAGAATGGAGACTATATAATTGATTAATAAAAGTGTTATCTCTAAAATATAATCTATTGAAGTTTATATTTAAATCGGGCACGAACTTATGCCACCCAACTTATATCACCCAAACTATAACAAAAAAACAGCGAAATCTTAAAATTTGTCTTATTAATAAGCACTGATCATTTTCCGTCACGTCGATGTTACGTATGTATGTCAGTGCTAAAATTCGAGCACGTAGTTTAGGAACTGCTTCGCCACCGTGCCGGGACGAAGCAGCATAAGAAGCAACCCGCGGAATGCGAAACACTCGGCGGTTAATCGGAAGCGTGAAGCGCGAACGGGCAGCCCGAGAAAGCCGTCCGGTTGTCTGTGATTATCGGTCTAACCTGAAGCCTACCAGCGGATGCAAATGGAAGATGCGAAGGAAGTCCTCGCTATGATATGTTACGTTAGGTCGAGGATACCTAGATCCCAAAGTTTCCCGAAAAACCTCGCGGGATCTAGCCATCGTCGTCATCGTCATTGCAGTCGTTGAGTCGAACACGTGCTCGCTTGCGTCAAACTCGTTCGATTCGCCGTAATCGTTAATCCGGCATACAAATAAATTCCAAGATTTATGTAGCAAAGATCAACGAATGGAATTCTGAAATACTCGGTATTTGCGAGTATGAAGATTGATGTAATTCTAAAGTCGTTATGATCATTGTTGTGATTTCTTTTTCTTACGTGAGAAGTAACAAGCATCAAACAAAAACGTAACTCGATAATCGCACTGTTTCATGTCAGTGTAAATTTTTAATTTTTAAACTACCGCGCATTCACTGAAACTTGTATTCTGCAGAATATAAAATAATCGTGGATAGTTGAATTCAAAAAATTTTAGAAATTGTGTTAATTGTTATAATACTCTAAGATATAAATACAAAGGATAAAAAGAAAAGAGAAGTATGAAAAGAAAAATTAAGCAAGAAAATATTCAGAATAAATAATATAATGTAATAAAATAATATTGAATAAAAATTAGTTTGTCACACTGTAAAATGTAACAAAACAAGATACTTGAATAATCATCGTCTTTATTAAAAAAAAGTGAGGCCTTTTATAAAAGTCTTGTCTTTCATAAAAGTTTTTACCCTTATGAATAATTTCGGCATCATCGTACATCCCCAAGGCAACTTACGTATCCACTTTCCTCCTCCTCTAAAAATCCGAACGACCGAAACATCGCTTCACACCTCACCGGCAAATTGGATCCGCCGAAGAGTCGTGTCTACCAAATCAAAGGATGCCGACGAGGCATCCCTTTTGCGGTTTAAATCGGGGTCAATTTGAAAGTTAAACGAACTCTCACGCGCGACGCGTACGTTCTCTCTCCTTCGCGGTCGATCCCGAAAAAATCCCAATTTAGACGGACGCAAGATCGGTATCTCCGATATGGCGTAACCATAATTAGAGGCGCCATATCGCGTGTTTATAATTTTAAATATTGCCTTGTTACTTGATATTCTTCGTCCTTACGTCCTTACGCACTTTTTTTCCACGGTTGATGTGTGTAAATATATTTTCATGTAATATAAATCTGACATTATATCACATTACATATATTGTAATATTGTGAGATTGTTTGCAAAATAACGATCCATCTTATATATCACCTTAATGAAATGTAATTTTGTATATAAAAAATATTATATATTTTAAATATTATATATAATCGCAATATCCTCTGCATGACATTGATTCGCGTTTCAGAGATGAGACTTCTCATTCATTTGATAATCGAATGCTGCATTTAATTATATTTAAACACTTCTTTCTTCTATCTGTAAGATTGAAAGAGCTACGCGATCATATAATAACTTCTTTACAATGATGGTGGTTTATAACGATGATCATTTTCAAAAATCTTGAACGATCAAAAATTTTGATAAAATAATTTCTACGATACAAACAGATAAAATTTTGTCTATTACTTATTTAATTTCAATTCAATGAAATCTTAATCTAATATTGATAGACTAAGTTTATTATTTTCATCGATTATGCATAATTATTAGAGTACAAGTATGTATTTATTAGCCACAAATCAGGATATATTAAAGTATTTGTAAAACATGAGTACGATTATCGAGATTAGTTTTCACACCAAAGCGTTTTCAAGAATAATGGAAAAGCGGAGAAAAAAGCCGATTAGTTTTAAAAAGGTACTCGGACTACCACTGTACTCTGAACTCGAATCCAAGACGTTCTGTAACTGGCTATAACACTTAGGCGATTCTCCAGTAATCTAGTGACTACTCAGCACCTACCACTTTGAATTTACTTCTCCTTTTAAATTCTTGCACGGAAAATGATTACGGCAAATAGGCGGGCAAGTACGAGTAAATGCGACGTATCATTACAGAAAGGGAAGATATTCTTTCTCTCTCTCTCTCTCTTTCTTCTCGTGATTTTCCGAGAACGAAGAGCATTTGTGAGCTTACAATGATATATTGCTAGATGACAGTCGTTTTGTCATTGTCAAAAAAATGTCGCGACTGTCCTCGCATATATCAAAGTCTAATTATATTTAGAATTGTAATGGATTCTATTTTGAAAGATCTATAAAAAACATCTTTAGATTCATTAATTTTTTTAGTCAAAACAATAATCAAAAAAAAATTCTTTCCTCACTTTCAACTTTCTTTTATTCGCATCTTGTTATTTAATATTATTTAAATAATCATTTTTAAGATTGATTGCCACTTCAATTTTTTTGACAAGTAATTGTATATATATATAATATAATTTACAAATATTTAAACTAATTACATCGGAAAAGCTAATATATAAATAAGAAAGATAACCGAGTTTAATGAATCTTAAAGAGCGGATATCAAACTTATTTTGTTATTGTAAATTACACATGATGACTCAATATATTCGCTATTATATATATATATATATGGTGAAAGAAAAGAAGGATATACATTCCGGTAAATAAATCTACGATACATTTACCTCGTATATCGCGTGAAGGATTGCGATATTTCAACTTCTTGCTGATAAACGAGATGAAGTTTGTGTTAAGAACTTCAACGCAAAATTATCTCGCGCTTCTCATCAGTTATATGCGCGAAAGAATAAATTCCATCCCGCAACAAGGTGAATTAATAAAAATAACAGCGCAATTAAGTCAGGTTTAACAGGAGTACTCTTGTTGTAATCACCATCCATTTGCACATTATGAGAAAGAAATATGAAACCAGAAAATAAACGTCTGAATGAAGATAGTCGCATCTTGATATAAATACTTCAAATTCTTTCTCAACGAGATAAAAGGTTCAAGCTGATTCAACATTCATGAATACGATATAAATACATTGTATAAATTTTCTTCTTACTTTTCTAAGTTTTTATAATTTATAAATAGAAGAACGAGAGAAAAAAAATTAATTGAATTTCATAAATATTTTTACAAAAAGGACTATTTTTGTTTGAATATCAGAACATGTATTAATTTCTAATATTGTCTCGAATATATTTTTTCTAAAATTTTTAACATTTCCCCGAGGGTACTTCTTTGTGGATAATATTCTCTCTTTCACTATTATTCACGTATTTACTAAATCAAAGTAAATGTTAAATCCCCTTGTAAAGATTGGGTAAGAAAAATTCTTCGCTCATATATAGTTTTATTAAAATGAGGTTTGCCCTGATTTTTGCCTCAATTTAGTCACGAGTGGTTCTCGCGCAAATTGTAGTGGGGAAATTATGTTACGCTAAATTATACTGTACGAAAATTGACAGTAAATTGGTCCGCTGTTCATCTCGCATTCTTGTTGATAAAATCTTTCCGAAACCATGTACAATATAATCCTTACGTAAAGTTTGACGACTTATGATTTCGATATTCAAATGATTCTTAAATATTATTATATATATTACGCATTTTATTTTTACAAATAAGCCAGTAGTTTAATAACGCAATGAAAATCATGTCAGATATTTACATCGTCTTGATCGAAAATAAAAAGTGTTTAAAATATAACTGCCTCTAAAATTTCCTACGCATTCCTTTTCACTTGATTCTTAATTTATTTCGATAATAAGTTAATCAATTCACATGCAAAAAATATAGTGCATTAATTCGTGTATGTGCATTGGCTGCTGTAAGCATCGCTTTTTCGCCGGAAGGATTCATTTATGTCGTATGAAACGTCACGCGTCATTTCTTCAAAGACAGCTCGATGATTATTGTTTAAGTAACGTACGGATAAGTTGGAAATAACTACGAGACGATCCGTGTTAGACACGCGGGTAAATCTAGAAACGAAACACTTAAATCAAAGTGTATTTAATATATGATATACGGCAGCGCTCTCTACGATTGCTTTCATTATAAGAAAAGATTACAATTCTCATGTTTTTGTTAATTTCAGATTATAAAATTATTTCCAGACATTATTATTTATGTTATTTAGTAATTTGCGACAAAAAAAAAGGTAATTTTATATGTTAATCATTAATTAATTTACTCTTTATTTAATAGAAAGCTGTGTTTGATTTAAAATTATTAATAATTTTCAAATCAAACCGCTCGCACACATTCGATTCAGGAAGTTCTCGGGAAGTAGATTGCATCGCGTAGCAAGATAGCATCGGCGCCCGCGAGGTTGCGGTCGATTTTCCACGAGAAACGAAGCGCGCGGGCCCCGGCTAATTATCTTAAATACTTAATTTGTACCCCGTGGAATTTTTGAGAATTCTCGGCCGCGCCCGCACAGCTTCAAAGGCGAACGGAAATCGGAGGGATATGGAAATCACGTCGCGAAGATTACTCGGATAAGAGATAAATGAAATTTAGTCGCGCAAGCGGGTGATTATTTTCGAGACACTTTTGCGTATGTTAGCGTGAGTCACGTTTCTCTCATGCCGTTTTCCAATTTACCGATATCTTTGCCTCCAGACTAGAAATTTTGATAAAAGAAGCGCGATTTCTTGAATATATATATATATAAATTTTTTATTTACAAATTTATGAGAGAACTGATTAATAGAAATATTCAGTAAAAAAAAGAATAGAAAGATTTATTAAAAAATTAAAAATATATAAATATTCCTTACGCTTAATCTCGCTATAATTATTTTTAAAACGCATCGGAGAGATTTTAAACTGTTTGCGAAAAAAGCTAGAATTCTATAAATTATATTGAAATTTTCGAAAATGAGATTATCGTTAAACCATCCATTTTCCGCTCTACGAACCCATAATTCGTTCACCCTGCGGCTTCGGCTCAATCTCAACCAGCAATTCGCTAGCGAGAACGCCATGAAACGCTTGATAGTACCTTGGAGGTGTAGTGCAAAAAGGGAAGTGCGAGCATCAGACAGCGTCATTTACTTTTCCATTTCAACGACTCTCGATTGGTTTGAGTGTGCACTTATTGCGGATAAAGTCAAATGCATGTAGCACAATATTATTTTAATATTAGAAATTTTATTTGTATATTTGTAATATAATAATTGTAATATATGATAATTATGTGTGTATAATTGTAAAAAATATATTTAAAAAATATTGATTATGTATTATAATTGAAAATAAATTTCATTCTATTCATCAACTAAATGTGATAAAGATGATAAATATCAAGGACAGCTATAAATAGTTATAAATTACTATGTCGTTAATTTATCGTACATATTGTATTATCAAGAAGAAAACCAGAATAAAAAATTTTGCAAAAATATATTTTTTCATTTATGTAAATATATTTTTTTTTGTTAAATATTGAATGTTTTACAATCTATTTATCCAGTTCAACTTTCTTGAGACTTTTCGCGAACAAAATTTCCGTGGAAATAATTCTGATATCGTAATGACTTTTACGACTGTGATACCATCACGAAACGATACGAAATTGTTTGTCAATTCCCTCCCCCCGTCAGTATTTACCCTTCTCCAGTTTCATCCGATCTCGCGCAATATGAGAAACTCTACAAACTCTACGTCGAAGTAGCGGAGAAGAGGGCAAAGATATGAGCGTAACGAGGCGAGCCGGCCGCCCACGCAATCGATAAGTAGCCCTGCCGCAGGGTCTTCCTTGATGAGACGCGATTCCGGACCAACCTTTTTATCCATCGCGATAGATAGTAGATGTACATAAATTAACACGCGGCCGAAGCGAACCAAGCGGAGATAAGCACGAGCGATTATGGCGGCTCGGTGAATACTCAAAGCAATTCGAGTCTGCCTTCTCGCCGCGGCTCTGGTCTAGACGACTCACGATTCAATAAAATCGAACGAGCCGAATAAATAACGATAAAGCTCGCTAAAGATTTTATTCTCATTTGACTTGAATTTTATCATTAGTATTTAGTTATCCGCGACACAGAATGTGAAAAAAGGTATTCAAGATAAATAATCCCATTTTTGATCAAATAATATACATCTTATTTATTTTGTACTTTATTAAAAGTTCTTCTATTATATAAGATTTATCTAATTTGACAGGAAAAATCATTTTCACAATTATAATTTATAATTATTTGAATTTTTAAATAAATCTTCGAATTTCTAATAATCGCCTAATCTTAACAAAAATCTCTAGTCTTAACAATGAATAATTCTGCTCCGAATCTTTTACACGATAATCGTATACAATGTTATTATGAGTCCTAAGATGATGGCATTTAGCATCGAACGCGCAGCCCGAAGTCTCACGTTGGTCGAAAGCAATCCTCGACCCTTGCTTTCGACGTCAAACAACAGCGGGGGGTTGTTTCTTGTAGCTCGGCCGGCTTTCAGGTTTAATTAGCCGTCGGCCTTATCGAGAAACAGGGTGTCGCACATAAATACACTCAGGCGACTCCAGACTCGTTGATCCCGGGATGAGTCAATTCTCAGATTTTTTTTTCTCGCCGCAAAGCGACATCTTTTTTTTTTTTTTACGATTTTGGCGCACATGTGCGTCACCCGCGCGACCAATCGGCCAATGGAAAACTGATGTTTCTCGCCGTATCTGTCAGTTATGTCATCGATGGGTGAACTCTACAGATATTCCGGAAAGGGGTTTTATCGCGCCCTCACACGAAGATGTTTTTATTATATTTTTTTTTTAACGACTCAACCAACTTACAAAGTTTCTGACATTGATCTGCTTAGTTTACAGAAATTTGTTAGATGCCATTTTGCTTAAAATTTGCGTGAGAAAATTCCAAGAACGAAATTATATTTTTAAGAAAATAAATCATAATTTTATATAATTTTGCAAATATTAATACGATAAAAAATATTGTTATTAAAAAACGTTCGGGTAATAATTGAAGTATTTATAAATATATACACGAGACACACATATTTATACATATATATATATATATATATATATATATATATATATGTAATTAAATCTAACATTAATTTTTATAGCCAGAAATTATAAAAAAAAGAATTCTTTTTAAATTAAATTCGAAAACTGATTATTATTCTTATATTAATTATTATAATGTCTATTGATAGTTTAAATACATTTTATTAACATGGGCACTAATAAAATTTAATGATGAATTAATTAATTAATTTTTCGTCTAAATAGACATCAAATAGAAATATTTCTAAAATGCAAAGTTAAAAAACGATGTGGATGAAATAATAAATAAGAGTTTCGTATCACTTTGGTTATATTGTATTTTCAGGAACAGGTTTTAGTAGGACCTATCTATCTTCGACTTTGTCCTTATATAACGTAAAACATGTGCGTGTAACGGAGATGCATCTAAATTCATAAATTATATCCCAAATCAGATATGTTCTTTATTCATTTATCTATATAAGATCATTACTTTCAAAAATATTATCTCAAGCAGTGTAAATACTAGGTAATATCAATTAGAGGTGATAATCGGAAGATCTCCAATTTTGATTCTGTATAATTCTTTTCAAATCAAGAGTTATATTATAAATAAGGATTTGTTTCAACGTGGAAAAAATTTTACCACTCAAATTATTCTTAAAGTGCGTGAATAAAGGAGAGCAAAAACGGTATACGACGTAAGCTTCGGACGTAACATTCGCGTAGAAATCTCGCTCTTTGATTTATCACGATAGTCGATAGTCGGTTAATGCGTGAGAAACGTTCTCCCCGACCTTCTCGCGGTTCCAACTCGGGATGAAGTTCTCCGTTCGATATTTTATCAACATCCAATCTGGGTGGATTCTCGTTAAAATCGGACACGGCGCTCGTCCCTACGTCCGATCCCGTCGTACATCAGGCCCGTGCGAGCAACCCACGATGCCACATTCGCCCCTCGCCCTTTTCCCGTAATACACGCATACGAATACCGTTACACGTAACTCTTTCTCTCGGATCGTCCTCTTCTCTTGACTAGTCGTTACAACATAATTCAAGTCGCCGACACGAGCACAAATATTATGATAGACGGCCGTTTATGCGTCGTGCACAGGACCGTGTCGGATGGCGGAACGTGGGGGAGAGAGGTCCGAGACAGACTCTCTCTCTCTCTCTCTCTCTCTCTCTCTCTCTCTCTCGAGAGAGAGAGAGAGAGAGAGAGAGAGAGAGAGAGAGAGAGAGAGTGAGTTCCATCTCATTTCGGACCAAAAGAACGAACTCGGGGGATCCTCTCTCACAATGACGGCGCCGACTGGCAACTTGTGGGTGACTGGTGGGCGTTCGAAAACATATCTAAATAATTCTACGGAGGCGGAACCTGCTCCGAGAACGCTCGCGGCTATAACCCTTGCTCCCTCCTCGGGATTTTCAAATTTTCGTCCTATAGAAATTCTGCCGATTTTTACGATCGGGAATTATCGCGCGAATGGGATCGTGTATATCGACCGACTCAATGGCCACTCGTGATGGAAACCGGATGGACGCGACATTCAAACGTTTCGTGCTTCTCGAGATATGGGCAAGAAAATCGATAGACTTTGTATTATAAAAGCAATCTCGAGGTTTCGAATATTTGTCGAAATTTATGGTAATTAAAAAAAAAAAAAATAGGTAATATTTAATAAATCTACAATAGTACCAAATTAATCTTCTCTCTAACTAAAACATTACGCATTATTTCACTTTAGATATTAAAGAATGTATCGATTACTCGCTCTATCTTTCAAGTGTAAAAATATTAGAATTTATTCTTACTATTATATTATATAATTTAAATATGCTACAACTCATATAAAATTTCATTTTTTTTTTTTTTTTTTGTTACAACATTGTCATTCTTTGATGTACATTTAGTAATATTCAGAAATGAAAGCGATATTTTTTTCGAGTCTCCTTTATGTATTACACGCGAATTTTATTCCCAACATCCCGCAGCAGGATACTCATCGGGGTCTTCCTCGTGTCTGGCACGTGATGTCAGGAAAAAAAAAAAAAAAAAAAAACCGATTACCTCCGCCGGTCGGGATTAAGAAGACAATTTGACGGAGAGAAGATTACTCGACGCCGCGCTGCTAAAGAACCGCTGACGCTTTCCCCGGTAATACATCTCGAGTGATAGATTAACGCCGTATTTCGCGTACTTTACGATTCTTCTTTTGACGTTATCGAAATGAGGATACACTGCGTGACTCGAGAGATTCCACCGTCGCGTCAGCTTGCGATCACGTATCCAAATACCAAGGCTGTAAATGCGTTCGTTCGAATATCCGATCGAACGATATCTCGCGACGATGTCTCGAGAGACGACGACGACGACGAGCGAGAAATTCTTTATCAAAATTTATCGAGAAAGGAACAAACATCATTTTGCGCTTGACTCTCACAGCAAGGATCGCCGATCTGTCTGTCTATACGATTCCGTGAATCGTTCCCCCTCGAGAATTTTGATTCCCGTAACATTGTAAATCGATTACATCGCAATAAAAATGTATGCATATCGACCGTATGCTAAATTCATCGTTTCAAGCGTTTTGGGTATAGGTGGGACGAAATCTTGTTTGTCACGCGCGAGAGAAAAAAATCCGGGTTCCTTTTTCTTGCGAATACAAATCTTCCTTCCGACTATACAACATCTATTTGATATATATCGGGAACCGAGAAGCGCACACGTTGATCTTTACTCACATTTAACTTGAATCTTCTGCTAAGTAAAATTACGATCGCGGCGTCTGACGTTTAACGTGCAGCGTGCATGTGACATACATATGTTTCGATCCTATCATTTGACAGCCTCGTCTTTTTCATGCATAGAGCAATGCAACTGATAATTGATCACATTCATTGCAAAGATAAACATTTCGCGATTCAGAATAAACGGAAAAATAGTGATTAAGATATGCGTAAATCAAGAAGAAAGTAATAATTTTTATTGGTATTTGTGAAATTATTATTCTGTTATTCGATTATCAAACGATAATTCATAATTCCTTATATAATAATTAGTATATTAGCGTATGTCGAGTCGGAAAAAAAAAAATGTGATATTCTTGCACGGAAATTATACGATAAGATGATAACCGTCGCACTATTAACGTCTCGAAAATCGTTGGCGAAAATGTAAATCCGACAATATCGCAAGTATGTGTGTGACTACTATAATCGAAACGAAAGATTTAATCCCATGATTTATGATTATTGACGCGCGATGTCCGTAGCCTCCTAGAATCGGTATCTAATAACGCAATTAATTCGCTAATTGGATTAGACGCAACGCGTTTCTTTTATCCATATATAACAAATTACCGTGACGCGATTATAGAAACAGGAATAAATTTTATCCCAGCGGTTCCTTTACCAGAACCGATTCAAAACCCAGATACGCAATATCTTTATAATATATCCTGCAATTATCTATGATCGTTTCGATTAAAGAAGAAAACGTGAAGAGAGATATTTATTATTTCTACAAAAAAATTAACATAAGACATTTTAGAATTTAATCAAATCGATTTTATTGCAACTATAGAATTGGATTAACTCGAAAATTTTAAAAACTTGTTCAACCTGCTCTTGATGTTGATATAAAAAAGTTTTATATATAATAAAAATTATTAAAAAAGCGAAATATTAGATACACTTTCATGGCATATTTCCAGCATATTTCTTTAAAAGCTAATTATTTGCGCGCATAGATATAATTTTTATTTAATTTATAGTATAATTAGTCTTGCTTTTTTTTACAAATTTTCTCTAAGTACTGATAATAGCGTTCCATTATCAAAGAATGTAAAAAATGATACGGCGATACTTTTAAGGCTCTTCTAATGACTGATTCTACGTGCACGCACACCCAATGATTTTCAGCTGTGTAATTACGCGATAAAGAATTATCCGCAATTCATTATCATGACACGACTCTAATTATTATCGTCAACTCGATTGCACCTCGTTAATTGCACGGAATGGAACACGAAGCATCTGCTGCGTGCGCTTTCAAATTACATCTTTTGAAGAATGTCATTGTATTAAAATATAAAACAAAATAACTTTTATATAACTTAAATCAAAATTTATGAAAATAAAATATTTTTCACGCTTATAGAATTGCTAGTAATATATATATATATATTTTTTTTTAAATTATGAACTAATTAAATATATTTGTTTAAGTTAAGGTCAAAATAGAAATGTAAAAATTTAATGTAAAATAATTATTAAATAAATTTTATTTCTTGCTCATATAAATAAATTTATGAAGCTTGTGTTATAAAAGCTATGAATAATATAAAATTTACGTGTATATAATTTTGTTTGTTCATTCCTACAGCGATTTAACTCGATCAAACACATTATCATTTCACGTACAAGATAGGCATCATTAATGTGAGATTTGAATCTCGAGTTTCAGTCAGTGTGCTAACAGCTGACCGACTCTCCTTCCTCGTGACAACCAAAATTTCAATCATTAGAGTCACAGATGCGTGCAGAAGTGCAAGGGAGCACGGTTTCTTGTTCTAGAAGACTAAAATAGAACCACGAAAGTGTTCCAGTACAAAATGGTAGTCGGGTATTCGGGCAGATTCTTCAACAAGTGAGCGTGATATAAGTATGAACGATTTATCTTAATCCTACCGTGGAAAAAGCCACATTGTTCGCGATCATTAGCAGCTAAATTATTTTTGCGCGAGAATGCGGTTAATTTACCAATCATCGACAAAATGTCACCTATCCGCATCGTATATCTTACAAACGAGCCCAGCGATCAATTAAGCGACGCAAAAACTGGTGCTTGCTTGTGGTAATAGCGTTAATAATTTGCACTGCGCAAGAAACGATTTAACTATAATAATGGTAGAAAGAGAAGGGCGCGACGCCAAAACGTATTAGTAGAAAAATAGATGGATTAGTATCTAATTTGCAAGCATAATCGATAATAACACGTGACAATAAAGTTCAATGTAAATATTAAAAATGGAGAAATATTTCGAGATTTTTTTTTTTTTTTTTTTCCCAAATAACTCGGATAATATCTTTTATATAAAGACATTCGTTATGTTTTTGTTACATCATAGTTGAATAAAAAACTGGTTAGACTCAAAAATCGTAGCGCGTCTAAAGAAAGCATTGATCGTATACAAATACATTCTAATAGATATATGTAAAAATATAACGAAGATAATATTTTCCAATTAATAGTAATAGCCTCGAGGAATCGGAAAGGATACGCGATTGATTATACGTTTCTTTATTTTTGTTTTCTGCATCTCATTGACCGGCCATCGTAGCTATGCTATTTTCCTTTACTAAGCGAATAATTGATAACCCGGTAACAGATATTTAATGATCCGTGTATCGATACCGATAACGCCAAGACATCCTGTATAGAGCAAAACTAGTGAAAAATGTGTAATTTAATAATCAGTTTTGTTCTCAGTTTCTCAAATCTATTTTCTTTTTTATAGAATTTTTTAAATTACATTCCCCCCAAAAAAAATTAATTATGCATCGATTACAAAATTTATAAATTATAAGGAGAGAGAGAGAGAGAAAGTAGATCATCTGTGCATATAAAAAAATATTGATTTAAAAGAAAAATTAAAGAAGAATGCTTTATCACAATTCAATTGCAAAGAAGTTTTACTTTTTTTCTCGCAAATTCAATAAAAATTTATAACTTAATAATTATTAAATAACATTTTGACATCCTTATCTAGATTTTTGCATACATTATAGCAGCGTATATTATTCTTGGCATCATCCGCTGTACTTGCGCTAAAACAGCTGTCAAAATTATTCGAGTCAAAAAGTTTTTGAAAAAAAAAAAAAAAAAATTCTAAAATAAAAATTCTAGCTCCAAAAAGAGCTTGTGAATGTTTATAACATTTCTTTCTCATTTAATAACTTATCACTAAAAATATAAATTAATTTCCCACATTCTATTTATAATATATCATTGACTATCTAATAATATTCAACGACTTTCAATATATCGCGTTTACATTGATCTTTATTTTGGCAATCCATGCCAAAAATAAAAAACTAATTACTAATCCGTTAAATACGAGGTAAAAAACAAATTGACTTTGGCCCCGCATGAACCGCCCGATATAGTATTCGAGCGCATATTTATGCACACACGTTGCGTATAGACAAGATATTTGTTAGGAGAAATTATGCAACTGGTTTTCTTAGCCTTTCTATTGGCTGGGTTTCTTTAGCTATCTATTAAAAATGTTTAATCGATTAATTCATTATGCGAATATACTTATTTAAAAAAAATTAATTAATTAATTAAGTATGTTCTCGCAATTTTAAATTGCCGTTTGTAACTTTTTATTTTTTCGGCTCTTTATTCAAAATATTGATACGAATGCGTAGCACGCGTATATCATTGTAACAGAATGAAGAAGATGGAACCGCTCATCTTTGCGCGATTAAACCGAAAAAACAATGTAATATTCTGTCAAAAATACTGCCCTTTCCGTTAATCTGCAAGTCACCATAAAACAAGCATTATCCTTAATTAATGCTCTGCTAAAAAATTAACGCTTTAACTGGCGTCAACCTCGTTTTGCACATATGTGCATCGTCCATTTATTGCCCATACCAAATGGAAACAAAGTACCGAGAGTCTACATCACGATATAAGCAATACCCTTAATTGAGTCTGTGACTAAAAAAAAGGGCATATAAATAAGAATAATATTTTTAGGGAAATAACTAAAATATTTAAAATATTGTATTTATGTCTTATTTTCTTTTATGCGATTAATAATATTTATAAATAAAATTGTAGTAAATGTTTCTTTCGCAAGAATGTGCACTGTGTTGTAAGATAAAATACAAATTTTAAATTAATTTTTTAAATAATTCCCTTTTCAAAATAAAATACCAAATATTTTTCCAATACCACCAATTTTAATTAATATTCTTTAGAACTATTATTATAAAATTTATTGAAAAGCATAAACTTACTTATTTATGTAATATCGAACATAATATTACAATTCTTAATCTAATTTCTCTCTTAAAATAAAGTGTTTAATTGAGTTTGTGTATACAAATGAGTTTATACATTTAGGTTGAAAATTTATTTCCCTCGAGGATATTAATAATAATATCGAATTTGCTCCGTATATTTGCTTATCGCGAAAAAATTTCTACATTTCACGAAAAAAAATCAACATTTCGATGTGAACGTATCATGCTAGAAAAGACTAGAAAATAGAAATAAATTTGTAGAAGACACAATCCATTAAAATAATCATATAATAATTCTTAAATTATGTTAGAAATAAAGCCAAACAGTTTTATGAGGCGCTAAATGTTTTCAAATCAGATAAGAGTTATAAAATATAAAGATCCGATAAGAGTCATAAAAACGAGTTTAATTTTATGAATTTTATCTTTCAACGCAATAAAACTCGCTATTAATGAAGATATTATTTCGTTTTCCGTTTCAGCGCGAATACACAGAGGACTGCGTCTTCAACGAAACCTTGGAGCAGCACAACTACAATACGTACAGCTCGGTACGCTGGTCCACGGCGAAGAAGACGCTATACCTCGGCCTGAATCGCCACGGCCAGCCGAGGAGAGTACAAGCTAAAGGTCACAATCTCGGAAGACTGTCGGCCTACGCCCGGGTGTTGACGCAGATGGCTCCGTTTGATCGGGTAGAGGCCCTACAGAGGCGGATGCTGGGCGCACAGCACAACGTGCGCCATCGGCATCACGGTCACGGCCATCGTCGTCTGCACGCCGGTGACGTGGCGCAACAGTCCATCTGTCCCACTCTGCCGGATCAAGAGAAGGACGGCAGGGACAGGTTCAGATGCCGTAAACGAAAGAAGAGGAAGAAGCGAAGGCGACGGTGCAGACCGGGCGAGCAGCCCGGTCCCCAATGCCGAGTCATCGAGGGATCTACCACGAGTCCCATATCGGACATCGACGCGTCTTCGGAGATGAGCAGCATCACCAGCCCAGAATCTAAGCGATCCTGCGAGGGGGCGGCCAGCGAGGAGGCCTGCAGACGTCAGGCTCTTTCGGTACCGGCGAAGAAGCGGAAGTCGCGGATAGACGGCGGCGGCGGCAGCGGCGGGAATCTCACGCTCAACAACGGTAAGAACAAAGCATCGACGTCAAACGCGAAAAAGCCAAACGTCAACGTCGCCGATAGTCAAAGTAAAAAGCCTGATTTGACGGACGGGAAAAAGACGAAGAAGAGGGGTCCGCCGAGCAGAGGGAACACGAGGGTCCCGCTGTCCCGGAAGCAGTACGAGTCTACCACGGTCTGGGCCTTTTTGCCGCTAACAGCGCCCACCGGCGAGGTGCAGCGGGTCTCGACAACCACATCGTCCTCGTCCTCGTCTCCTCCTGGTGCGTCAACCGCTCCCTCCTCCGCCGGAAGGCCGAATTCGCCGTCGTCTGGCCGTAGGAAACCGCCGCCGTCTTCGAGAAATCGCGTCACGAGACCGATGAGCTCGCATAGGAAAGGGAAGTCGTTTTCGCGTTCGTCGGGTCGATCGAAATCGACGCCGATCAGCGAGATCAATCTACCGTCAACCACCAAAGTTCCTGAAACCACGAGCGCGTGGTACGCCCTATCTTTTCCTCAACTTTCTCCATCCTCGTCAGTTCCCTCCTTCTCGTCCTCGCTCTGGCACAAGTCGGCCGAAAACTTTACAAATTCACTGCCCAACTCTTCGCCCGTTGACGAGGAGTCGAGCTCAACCGTCACGAGCGAGCTGACGACTGAAATGGTAGAGTCGACTACGGAAGCGATATCCAGACTCGACGAGGAGGACGGCAAAGACAATGAGTCTAGTACGATCGAGCCAATCCAGAGAACAACTACGAGGTTTCCTATAGAGCAACTGGCAATGTGACCTCCTCGTTTCTCGAATGGTAGGAGGATGATATTTGTACGCGAATGTCATTGTAAACTTATGTGTATATAGGAATCCACTCTACTACAACTCACTCTACATTCGTGTACGACAAGTGTACGCGTGACGTATGACATACGTCGTGCCGAAGTTTCAATACTCGCGATATAAGGGCGACCGATGTAGTTGCGGTTTCGGTGAAATCAAAATATATTTCGACTTTAAAAGTGTAGAAAAGATTACTTTTCGAAAAGTAATAAATTTTATATTTTACGCAAATAAAATTTTCCAATTTACTTAAATGGATTATCAAAAATATTTCTTCTATTAGAAAATTTAAATGTTAAAAATTTTTATAATCCGATAGTCGGCAAAAAATTTATTTTTCACAATATTTCTAAATATGTGTCTCTTTTCATCAGACACAACATGACAATAAGTGATACGTTTAAAACGCGAGATGTTCGTTTAAATTTTAATTATATAGAAAAAAATTATTTTTAAACGATTCAAAAAAACAAAACAAGAAATGATGGAAATTTTTTTATAAAAATGTAAAATGCAAAAATCGAAAAAGAATTATCTATAATTTGATTAAATAAAGTTATTTGCTTGTAAATATCAAGGGCCTCTAAATATTCATTGATAATGCATTTCATGAGACAGAAAGCATTTCTAAAGTTAAAGATTAATAATAGAATTTTGTTCGCAGAAATCGTTTCTACATCGATCCTTGAGATTTACGTGGCGAGAGAGACAGTTCGTGTCGAAATTCGATTAACAGTGATAAAAGGGAAGAGTCAGTACCGTGAGCGTGCCAGCTAAAGTGTATTTCTTTTTCTTTCTTTGTATTTCTCTTTAAAGTGTATTTTATTCAAACACTACCCCCTCGACGGCAAAACAAGTCACGGAGCTCGTACGCGAGCGTAGCGAATGAGCTAATTGCATATCTTTTACACGGTTTCCGTAATCTTTATTCGATTTTAGAAACAAATACTCTTTGATTCTTCGAGCACTTTGAGAGATTAATATCTCTCTTTAAAATACAAAAATTTAAAAAGTTTAAAAAGAATCTCTACATTAATAACGAAATTTATCTGTAAATAAAGTTTGTTTACAAAGTCTGAGAAAAAGCACTGCGTATATACCACGCTTTTAAAATATATTTCACAATCGAATCGGTTATTTTGAAGAGAAGATACATACATATATATATATATATCTAAAGAAGAAAAAAAATATTTTATTTTTATTTCAATAGTTTTAAATTATAGAACATATTTCCAACATGACAATTTAGATATGTATTTTTATTGCATATTTAAAATCTAACCATCTCTCATATAACGTTACTATTAGACATGATTATAAAATAAATCCGATCGAGTAAGAAATTATGTAGATAGAATCCATAGAAGAATATGTGTATAATTTATAACTAGTCACATTTACATCAAATGGCATCAGATAGAGCATGAAAAATTTAAAAACAAAGCATGCACATTAATATTATTTGAAAAAATTAGCATAATGTTTGGAAATTGTAATATTATCGAATTTAGATGTCGTTCAAAATTTAATTTATATTAGATATATGTTGAGTAAAATGATAATTTTTTTTTTTTTTTTTTTTTTTTTTTTATAAATTTGTTAGGAACCGCTCTCGTCTCGCCGCGTACATCGATACGTATATGTAGGAAGCTTCTTGTATAATATATTACTGCAAACTACGTCCTAATTAGCGCGATTAGCGCATAAGTATAACGAATTAATAATGATATTTTAGTGAAGGTGGAGCCGCAAGACAATAAGCGACTTGAAGGAAGAGATGTGTGGACGATAAACAATCAATTCGAGCATGAAATGCAATTGTTCTCGAGACGGTAATAGAAATCGAATCTAATTAAGAAGATGAGCTATCCAATAGAAATTAATAGAGCCGTAAATTACGCTTCTCTCGTATGAGATTAAGCGAATGTTTCCGATTACGCTTAATGCAATGTTTTGTAACGAAACAATTTTTCAATTAGCATAAATTATATACAAATCGCAGGATATAAAGAAGATGAGTCTAGTTATTTACTAGTATAGATACTACATGAAGAAATTTCTATTTTGAGCGATTAGCTAAATTATGGCGATTTTTCCATCAAACGCAATAAAACGCGATACTTCTACGAGCGACACGTATACATTAAAAATTTGGAACTGTGTAGAGTAAATTCGTTCAATGCAATCTCAGTATTTATAACGAAACGAAGTGACACACACACAGATTTCTCTTTTATTTTACCAAGAAGACCAATTAATCGGATCGATGCAAATTGTACCGGTTTCTCGAGTTTTATATACTCGATCATTTTCCTTCGCGCACCAATTTTATTTTCAAAACTCGTCTCGCGATGTTCGACAGTATCGAAAAATGTAAAAGTTACAAGAAGATTTCAATTACAATTTTCATTATATTGTAATGAAAATTTGCCATGTAATTAAGATTTAATCAATCAATTAAAATATTATCGTGAGCGAATAATCGATGTCTAACTATAAGATTAGAACGGATCTTTAACGGGACAGATATTAAACAGGAATGTTCGCCGTTACACTTGTGTAAATTCTTCTAAATATGTAACTCTTAACTCTCCACCGGTTCACGATTTCATCAGCTTTAATGTTATCGAAAAAAAAAAAATATATGGCCAGAAGAAACGTTTTTCCAGATTAATTGATAAAGAATCGAATAATGGCACTACGAAATGCGCTCATTTATATTAGTAATTTTCATTAGAGTTTAAATTTTTAAGAAAATTGTTCGATTATCGAATACCGTTCGAAGAGTTCAGTTACTCATTGTCAACAAAAAGCCGTCACCGACTCCTTGTTTCTCCAATTAAGAGTTTCATCGAATCTAGATAGGTGTATCTGTGAAGAAAAAAAAAAAGCCTCAATCTCACTGCGATTTTTTTTTTCCTTTTTTTGTAGAAGCGACCTATATTAATATAGTGGCATATTTATTAAAGACTTATTTATTGTAAACAGTTGAATCCGTGTACATAAGTCTACGATCATTATTCATCAATCATGCGCGTCGATCATGTGTTCCACGTACGTTGTGTTTGTCTTATAGGTACACGAATCCGTTGAAAATACGTGATAACGTATAAGAGAGATAACCATTTCAGTAATTCATTGAATAAAATGCGACCGGTGGACGTCTATAATTTTATCACGCTTATATTGAAACGTTCTATTTCGCAAAGCAAGTTGGTTTCCCATGCATGACAGAGAGCTCATCGTGTCATAAATTTGATAATGGTCACTGGCAAAGTAAGCTACTACTTCCGCCAGAACTGAAATTAGATCACTTCGCGACATAACAAACGTGTTTTTCGTTTAATTTCAACATATTGTACATATACAGAGTGTAACACAAAAAAGTATGTATATGTAATGGCAATACGTATGAGGCATCCGATACTTTTTCTTTATCCGCCAAATCATTCAATGAAAGCAATTCGCGACAAGAGTATATGTTATTCTAAAAAATATTTCACATTAATGCAATAATATAAAGCAAGAATTACTTACTTTATAATGGACGCTTTCAAAGAAGGCGCAAAAATTTTATTAATATTACAATTGAAAAATATTTAAACTTTACAATATAAGACAAGAAAATTATTGTTAAAACATTTTGCATTGTCTAATTGTTACACCCTGTATAATAATGATAGTGAATTCTTCAATTATGAAACTAAATTTTGCGGAATAGATGTGCTACTGTATAAAACATACGATATATTTTCTCGTTATATTATACTTGACAAACTTTTATAGCAGATAAAACAAGATTTTTCACGTGGTCATCTCACTGTCGAGTTCTTGCAGTTCAATACGGGATCATTGATATTTTCAACAGATTCTAAATTGTCTCGATAAAAAAAAAAAAAAAAAAAAACATATGCTCCGGCGAGTGAAATAATAAGCGTTTTGACGGGATAAAAGACTTACGAGTTACGTGCTCATAGACTGTATGGGTTTAACATGGAGGTAAAGTTTGTAAAATTTGGAAAGATGCACATGGATGCGCGGACGTGATGCTTATCAAGACGGCTAATTATTAAAGTAATTAGCGGCATGGACATAAGAACTTCCTAAGTTGCAGGGATGTAGAATAATTTCTGGTACGCTGTTCTTACAAGTAATTATATTTCCAGATTAATTCCAGAGATGGGACGATAAGGACAATACGTTTTCATATTGTTATTAAAGATACTGTCATCCATGTCGCTCAAATCCAAGATGAGAAAAAATGTTTAATATAAATAGCCTACATCATGCGGATGAAAAATTGATGAAAAAAATTGACTTAGAATTTATATAAAATATAATTTTTTTTTTTTTTTTTTAGTAAAGAAATCTAATTGTAAGTTAAATTATATTTCTAAAAAAAAAACCGTGTGAATTAATTAATGCAATTAATTATTAATAATAAAATGATACGCAAGCACGACCGCGCATCGTCGGTATAATTCCAGATTCAAAGATCGAAACAGAACCAGTCTAGCACTGCCAATCATTTTTTTTCTCTCCCTTTTTTTTTTTTTTGTAAGATATATATTTAATTTTTTCATAGACTGAAACACTCTATTAAGATTATAGACGAGTTATTTAATTAATAAAAGAGGCCGCGCCGATTGAAATTTTTCATCCGCGAATGTTTAATGTAAAACAGACGACATACCTAAGATATTACAGTCCCAGAACAATTTTTGTCCTCTCTAAGCGAAACATCCTGTAAATTTTCGATGCTATCTTGTGATAGATATTTCCAGATTTTCAAAAAATCCACGACCTCTTTTCTTTTCTATCCCATTTTCCGGGAGATACAATACATTTCTTATCGTCATCTTGGCGAAGAAGGATAAGAGGAAGGAGAGAGAAGGGACGGGTACGAATAATGAAATATAATCAATAAACGGATAGAATAAATTTCTGATTCTAAATCCGAGCAATTCTCGCAAATACGCACACCTCTTGCCCACTTTCTCTCTCACTTCTTGGATGCAGAACCCCACCATATCGTCGCCATATAATTTTTAGAAGTAATAAAAGAAATATTATTGAATATATAAACGCTGCGTTATTTATTATTAAATCTCGATATATACCTCACCGTGTATAATAATTACACATATATTCCTGAATATATAATAATTTCACACCATTTTTGTTTGAAACAAAGTTTATCGTATATTAATATTTTCTATAATAATAGGTTTAAAAATATTTTTTTATAATATTTATCTATTAATATATTTATTAATATTTTCTATAATAATACATTAAAAAATATTACAGGCAATTATATATTTATCTAACAATAAGCAATTATAATTTTCTTTGCTCTCAATTATATTCGTAAGTTATTTTAATCTCTCGCGGTTTATTTTAATCTCGATCAAATAATTAATATCATTATATATTGTTGTATTTAAAAATCTTTTACATTGAATTCGATTTGAATAGAATCTTAATATATCTTAATCAGAAGATTATGATGAAATGTTTCATACAAGAGTTTGCAAAACACTGCGGGTAAGTGCACATAATATAGGATCTATGTATATATTATAAACTTATCAAGACGCAAATCCTGTCCGAGCATTTTAAACCGTCATAAAATTCCTCACGGAAAAATTACGTTCAATCAGCTACTTAATTGCGTGTTTGCTGAATGGCATGAACATGATATGTATAAATATTTTCGTTATTATAGCACAGTAATTATTACGAGCTTTGCTCTCAATGTAAAATAAGTGGCTTATCGGCGTCTTCGTGACGTGAAATAAGCATAAAATATACACGCCGGAAACTATTAAGTCCGTGTATACCTTGCGCATGTGTGGCTTGCAAGCACGCAGAAATATGGAAGCATGTAAGAATATAGAGCGGCATTCGCACCCTCCTTTATTGTCTGCCTCTCCTCCTATTTTTGTCCTGTACTATAATTAATGATTGATGCTACGATAAAGCATAAAAGTCGCTCTATGTACGGGAAAAGTATGTAGATTGCGGTGCATTGTCCGCTACCCTGTATTTACGTAATTCCTCTACCCTTCAAACAATTGTCTTTTAATAATCGTATTTTTCGCGTAAAAATGTTACCGACGTTTTATAGAACATTAAATTTTACCGAAATTAATAAACTTGCCATGCTATATATTTTAGCCCTGCACAAAAAAAAATTCTGAGCCTAAAAATATTTCATATAATTTATATAAAAAATTATAAATTTTAATATTTGCAAAAATTTATCTCTAGAATATTTATTATATAAATATGTCGACAGAGAAATATTATATTAAACCTACTTTAAACTATTTATAATTTACAAGAAAATTCAAGACAAGTATCTATTAATAATTTTACAAGTCGCATATTCTGTATGTGATATATATTGTATTTTGTATTGTATTTTATTCTTTCAAATATTTTCTGTATCGTACAACATAAAATTATAGATAGAATTCTATCATAATTGTTGCCCCGGAAATTGTAAATATTTTAAAAAAATAATTAAAAATAGGTAATTTAATGGATGTATATATACAATATGTGTATGTAAACACGTCTCTGTTAAATGCAATTTTTCATATCAATTTCAAAATGTTTGCAAGGCTAAAAAAAAAATATGTGTCAGAATTATTTATAAGATTTTATGAAATTATCCGCGTATACATCGTGTGTTAGTCCGAATACTATCGATTTTTCGTGATACTTAATCGTCTGTGATTATGGATCGTGTGATCATGATCATAATCTTCTCTATTAATATAACTGTAACTCTAATCTTTGGCCTGCATTTAAAGGCGTTTTTTAATTTATAATTAACATTCTTCAATAAATGCCTTCCGCCTTAAACTCTCGACCCACGAATGAAAAAACGCACCTCACAGAATACGTATCCTCGCTAATAATAATTGATTCTCTAATCGGGCTCATAGATTTTTCGATTTTAGCTGCATTTGCTATCCTTGCCAATTACGTAATTTAATACAGTTTTGCGTGAAAATGGCCTGGGACGAAGAAAATTTTAGAAGCTAATTAAAAAAAAAACAAATTAAGTTAAAAATGTAATTTTTTTGAATGATAAAAATTCTAAATAAAATCTAAATACCAAAATTGCTTGCTCGTCTATTAGTCTATTTGTATTTTTCATTATTTTTGCAATAAAACAATACACGATAAAATATTAATATATTGGTACACACATACATTTAATATTAATATTAAAATATATATGAACATTAATATACCTTATCCATGTGTAGCGAATAGTAATATCTTTTTTAAAATAACTTTTTTCATATTTTCATATCTCTAGCAAAAATCTTAATATAGTCCACCGTGTGTTAGACAATTTATAATTTGCTACAAAATTCAAGATAATATTTTGTTTATAATTTAATGTTATAGATTTTATCGCGAGATCGTTTAGACTAAAAATATTTCATATAACTCCTATACTTTTTAAATCACACGCACTTAAATGATTTTAACTTTCGCTATAATGTATAGTGATATAAAGCTAGTGTTAATGCATAAAATGCCCCGCTTTTCGAGTCAACCAGGTTGTGGTTGAACATTTTGCACGCATTTTACGCGTAAAATTGCTACGATTTGCTCATTATCACAGATATTTATCATAATCGACTCTACCCCACATGTTTCGAACATTTCTATCTTTAAGCTGCTCTTATATCCGTATTAAATTTTAAAAACAGGTATATGAGAGCGCTTTGCTCTATCGAAGCTTATTAGGTAAATATCAACGATATATCTCGATACGATTAAGAATTTTCTATTTACCGTAGCCTTCATACTTATCGATCAACTCAATATCGGGTTTGATTATTCAAATTAGCGAAGATACCAACGCACTGATAAAGCATCCTTGTGCAGATTATATGTAAGGGAATCTATAATTTCAAAATATCTTGAGGCGATTATCTCGTGCTCAATTTTTCATCCTGACGTCTATATAATATCAAAGAAGTATAGAATCAGAATTAAATTCAAAACCGATATTATCCCCCAAAAATTTGAATTCTTTGTATAATTTTCAGAAATAGATATACAATATTAATAGAAAAAATTCCTTCGCGTATTCTGCTTTGCCATTTATTTAAAACATGCAGATATTTATTAATGATAATAATAATAATAAATATGCCGTAAAATATAAAATTTGCAATGATGTAAATAAAAATTGTTATTCAGTTTTATCGGGAGATTCTATTAAAAGTCAAATTCTACTTATCTCTAAAAAAGATATTTTATTTTCTTTCACTTGCGACACGGTGAATCTTTCGAAAAATGTAACATTTCGCTTCGCGACAGCAAGAAGTCTACCGCTGGACTTGCCTCCGGTAAACCCGTTGTGCACTCCGATGCACTTCATGCTACGCGAGACGGTTGCGGCCTCGGTGCATGCTCGTATTGCCGGTTATTTCACTCAACGAAGCAGCTGCGGCATGAAGTCAAGTGAATTTTTATCCGCCTGTCCAAGCGAGCTTGTTGAACTTTCCGGGTATTTCCTTAATCCGCGAATCATGAAGATTCTTGGATTCTCGGAGTAAAAATTATTTTCTTTTCTCAATCACTACAATTGACTAAGCAAATGTATATAATAAAACTCTTTATATTTATTCTGATTATAAGAAATATCTTTTTATTTTAAATTTTGGATATATACGTATGTATGTATGTATTCCGAAAATATTTCAACAGATTTCTTTTGATTTTTATTTAGACTCTATTTCAGATAAATAAGAAAAACACATTTCTAATATTTAAATGAAACTACAATAATTTTATATATTGTATGTTTAGAATTTTTTATATATGTATATATCAAACACTGTTATATTCAATATGTCAACGACTGTTATATTCATTTTATTATATATAACTTATCGTTGGAGAAAAATATGCTGAAAAATGTATCGCTTAAGATGGATAAGGAATCCAAGAAAGGCTCAACGGCAGTCGATACACATTAAGAACGTAACACCGGTGCGTATATTAGCCCGCGTAATTTTAGCACACGCGCTATTCGAACAAACTGTTTTCGCGTTGCGTCACGCGGTGTCGGGACGTGGGTGAAGAAGCGTCTCGTTACATAACGTCCTTCGTCTACACGACCCTCCTCAGTTCTATTCCTATCTTTTCTACGGTACAGGGAACACCGGGAACGTGTCACGTCGACGATTTGTGAGTCCGGCTCAGTTAACCCTTGTCATCGAAAAATTAGTCTCGCAATATTCTTTATTATAAATCTGATATCAAAATTTATATGAAACCGTATTTCTACTTCAAACATTATAAATTTCGTCATTGAATCAAATGTATCAATAAATTTAAAAACATCTTTTCATTCACATGTGCAAATTTTTAAAACAATTATGATTGGCGAAATATACAAACTTTAATTTTGCAATATTGTGGCGCAAATAAAATGATAGCCAAATATATATTTTCTTTCATAAATACATAGAATTATTTGCAAAAAATTGATACATTTATATATATATATATATACATATAAAACTCGATATATGTATTATATAATCTACTAAATAATATTTTTAAATAAATAATTATAAGACTGATTGTAAATAATTAGTATTACTCGCAATTTAATGATTTCAAGTTATTTTTCGTCTGACTAACTCGTATGTTATTTAGTTTATAATTTTGCTAATTTTATTCGCCTTTAGAAGCGTTTGTGAAGACACTCTCTTTCTTTGGAATGCGTAACATAGCCGTTTAAAAGCGCCGCGGATGATTGAACAGAATGATAATATAGAGTTATTCGCGGAAGATAATTTCTCCTTGCACATATGCTACGAATATCAGATTATCCGTTGCGGATGTAGAGAGATCGTTTGATTAAAAACACGGAAAATTAGATGAAAATATGAGATAAAAAAAGCGAATAGAATGGGAGGAAGGAGATAATAATTGGGTCTTCGCTTTTTTTCGCAATGACGCAGCGAGATTGTTACACGGCACAGCCACACTTACCTGAACTTATTTTACACGGTTACATGCAACGCGATCATAATTAACGCGTGATTACGGTATGCCTCGAAGGGTTATTTCGCTAAGGACAGATCGAGTTCTAACTCCTGAAGGAGCCATCAATCCTTTAATTATTGCCTATATAACTTCGAGTAATATTACTAATTAGGAAAAATCGCGCCGCGACAATGCAATAAATAAATGGATTGAAAAAAAATAAAAAATGGATTAAATTTTTTTCTTCAGAATTAAATTGCTAATCTATAAAATCGGGAATTGTTCTAAAAATGTTTAAAACTAATTCTATTGCCTTCTTCGTAATTAAATTATTAGCATAGATTTGTATTTCCTTTTCACGGATAATATTGTCAATAAATAATATTCTTAAATACTTTTACAAAGTAAAATAAATTAATTACAAACAAGATATTTGATATCCACGTGCATAACATTTTTTTGTCTCATACGACTCATTTCAGTTTTAATTCTATCTTTTCAAAGAACACACACGATATTAAATATTTAGCTCGATCTGTCCTAAGCTGTCCATTTTAAGGCATAATGGATTTGTGAAGTATATATATATATATATATATATATATATATATATCAATAATATTTTTATATTCTTAATTTAAATTTTTAATATTTTTTTAAATATAATCATTATTATTTTTAAAATGATTTTTAAATAAATAGTGGCTTCTGATATCAAGTACTTTATTGAAACAAATAATAAATAAAATTTTACCGTTGCATTTATCATCACTGCAAATTTAAATGCAAACTTTTAGATATTAATAATTGTCAGAAAAATACTTTTTTTTAAATTGTTTGATTCGATTCTAATATTTGTCATTTTATAGATAGATTTTATATATATATATATAATAATTTTCCCAAACCCATTACCTCATAATTAAAAGAATAAAAAACATTTTAAACTTACCAGTCCGTTGCAGTCATGTTCCATCGCCTGATGCCGCCTTGGGCTTTCTTTTCCTCTCTTATTTCACCGTTGTCGCTCCTTCATGACATTCACTAGCAAAAACACAATTAATTACAATTAAGCGCGCACTCGCAAAAACAAATAAGTTCACGTACGTGCTAATCGTACATTAATATAATTGATGAGCGCATAGCATTTTGCACGGCACTTCCTAGTTCAATGACAGGCGACGCATATTTAATTAAGATCGGAAAATAACGCAAAAAGAAGCGGGAAAATATCGCGAAAAAAAAGCGCAAACTTCGTGGTATTTGACGGTCGTTCGCGATATTTCTAGAGACTAACCTGGCATGCGCGCGAAAATAGCGGAGTAAAATATTATTTTCTTCGACAAACTGTCATCGTCGCGATACATTTAATCGTTCAATCGAATTAGGTAATACGCGGATTGATACTCACTAATCTTATACACCAATGATCGTGATACTATTATCCGCGATCGCGTCTCGAAAACTAACGCGACATCGTGCCGTTCACCTACTTGCTCGACTGTCACCGTGCGAATGACAACAACGTGTGACCGCGCATAAACAATGATACGTCACACGCCGGATTTATATACACTACCCCCGAACATTATTAAAATATATCTATTATGGATTACTCACCAATTTAAAGAGTCGCGATTCACTCACGCTCGCAACGTTTCGTTACCGGCACCGGAATGACGTCAGTAATTTACATCGATACGACTTCACGTCGATACCAACTTCAAGGCGAATAAAGCGCACAAAATATTTCCTTCGAAACAAAAAGTATACCCACGAGCTACTTATTTAATCGGACAAATTAAATCATTACGCGAGATGACACTCATCAATCATTCATCGAAGAATGATCTTACAATTCGCCGCTCTCGTAAAATCGCGTCTCGAAAATGAAATGCCTAACATACGAAGCGCGTCGCGTCGCTGCCGATCCGTTACAATGTCACTGTGCGAATGACAACACGTGTGACCGCGCATAAACAATGATACGTCACACGCCGGATTTATATACACTACCCCCGAACATTATTAAAATATATCTATTATGGATTACTCACCAATCTAAAGCGTCGCGATTCAGGATCGATCCGCCTCACGCTCGCAACGTTTCGTTACCGGCACCGGAATGACGTCAGTAATTTACATCGATACCACTTCACGTCGATACCAACTTCAAGGCGAATAAAGCGCGCAAAATATTTCCTTCGAAACAAAAAATATACCCACGAGCTACTTATTTAATCGTACAAATTAAATAATTACGCGAAATGACACTCATCAATCATTCATCGAAGAATGATCTTACAATTCGCCGCTCTCGTAAAATCGCGTCTCGAAAATGAAATGCCTAACATACGAAGCGCGTCGCGTCGCTGCCGATCCGTTACAATGCCACTGTGCGAATGACAACAACGTGTGACCGCGCATAAACAATGATACGTCACACGCCGGATTTATATACACTACCCCCGAACATTATTAAAATATATCTATTATGGATTACTCACCAATCTAAAGCGTCGCGATTCAGGATCGATCCGCCTCACGCTCGCAACGTTTCGTTACCGGCACCGGAATGACGTCAGTAATTTACATCGATACCACTTCACGTCGATACCAACTTCAAGGCGAATAAAGAGCGCAAAATATTTCCTTCGGAACGAAAGTCGTCGCCCCGATATACTCACGAGCTACTTATTTAATCGTACAAATTAAATAATTACGCGAGATGACACTCATCAATCATTCATCGAAGAATGATCTTACAATTCGCCGCTCTCGTAAAATCGCGTCTCGAAAATGAAATGCCTAACATACGAAGCGCGTCGCGTCGCTGCCGATCCGTTACAATGTCACCGTGCGAATGACAACAACGTGTGACCGCGCATAAACAATGATACGTCACACGCCGGATTTATATACACTACCCCCGAACATTATTAAAATATATCTATTATGGATTACTCATCAATTTAAAGCGTCGCGATTCAGGATCGATCCGCCTCACGCTCGCAACGTTTCGTTACCGGCACCGGAGTGACGTTGGCAGCTTCACGTTGATTATGGCGAGAAAATAATACGATATTCGATAGCTCGATACTCGTGATATTTTTAGATACTATAACTTTGCATGTTTGCGAACACACACACAAACGAAGGTTTTAATAAATTATATAATTAAAAATTACAATATCATTCTAATTATGTATATGTCTTATTAATTAATTAAATGTGTCGCGATTTAAATTTGCCCCGCGTTCACGATGTCGACGTTTTGTTACCAACTGTGAAATGACGTTAGGAGCTTCGCATTGATACGGCGCAATGCATGTACCATGATAAAAAAAAAAAATGCATATTAATCTTAAAAGAATTATATACCAAACGTAAGAAATTATGAAACGATTTTCCTGTGAAAAATTATAATTAAACTCCCTGGCGGGAAGTACCGTGCCAAGTATCTCATCTCATAAATTTAATTAGAAAAAAAAGAAAAAGATTAAAAAGAAGATTAAATCTAGGCATTTCCAGGCGCAAAAATTTCCGCACAGCAGCACTGGCCGTAGCTGGTAGCGGGAGGTAGGTTGGTAGGGGAAGCTCTGACGTCACGAGAGCACGCGCACGCGCCACTCGTCATATTGAAAATGGCGACGGTAGTCCGGGTGTCGCGACGGGCTTCGTCGTACGCGCGATATTTTCGCGATATCACGCGAGTGTACGCGACGCGGCCTGTTGACAATGACTTCAAGAGATTCCGGAAAGGTGCCGAGCTGCTGGTCATCGCTTCTGTCACGTTCCTGTTAGCGCAGCAGTGTCTACGACCGAGAGTGGTGCACGCCATGAAAGCTCGCAAGGTATGCACATATACATATATATATATGTATAGACGTATACATATTACGCTGCAGACTAGCCGGGCTCGTCTAAAATCTCACGTCATCGTCACGCAGTAATGGGCCTGAGCATTGAGATCGTCGTTGAGTTGTCGATAGAAATCGTAAACATAAATCTAAGACGTAAGTCAACGTATGTGATTGATATAAATATAAATGTAGAACTTATCCGTCACACGTGCAATCGACTCTGTCGGTAACGACGTTACGACAATCTTCGTGCTCAACTTCGCGCCTAAACAGTGGCGCGAAGTTGAATGGCGTGTCGTGTGACAGTCACGTGGACTGGACAAGCTGGATAGCTGGACGCCCACGTGCGCGCGAATGAACGGCACGTAGTAAACGAGAGCGGTACTTAATAAGCATTTAATTCATTGTAGCCATTCAAATTCGGCAGATTTATAATAAATATTTACTTTCTCTCTCTTTATTTATTAAAGAATATATAGATAATTTTATTACTATACTTAATTATAGTATTGTGTATTTTATTCATTTACAATTAAAAGTATTTAATATCATCTGTTTTTTATTGAAAATAAAATGACAAATTATTGTAGCAATAATTGTAATAATTAATAATAGATCTATATATATATTTTTTTCTTTTTTTTATCAAATGCAAAAAACGTATATACATTAATCTATCTTAAAATCAAGTATAAGAAGTTCCATTTAACTTTATCTTTCAATAAAATAATTGAAAAAATAGTTATTTTAAGAACATTTTGAAATGAAATATTCTCTCTCTCTCTCTCTCTCTCTCTCTCTCTCTCTGTACTGCTACAATGTTAACTCGCGAATAAAACTTGCGCAGGGAATGAAATTAATACAGCATTTTCAGTCCAATGAAATTTTTTATTAAACCAAATTAATTTTTTCATATCCATTTTTTTTTTTTTTTTTTTTTTTTTTTTAATGACGAAATATTTCTGAAAATATACTGATTATATTCAAACAATACATATATTGGAATATTTGCAAACGATTATTTCAAAATTGTATTGCGCGATTACATTTATATACATAGAATGACATAAATATAGTAAAACGAATTTTTTTCGTGACTCGTATTTATCTTCGTATAGTACTCCGGCTAAGAATTGAAAAACAAATAATGCAAATATTAAGATTAAAGTTTAAAAAAATACAAATTTTTTAAACCTCAATCTTAACATGCGTGTGTGTGTGTGTGTGTAGATATTTTTAATAAAAAAATATATTTATTATATATATTAATTCTGAATCTCTCTCTCTTCCTCTCATTTTTCTTTTATCAAAATGTTGGCACTAATATCTTGTATATATTTTTAAATTATTTAAAATATTCCTCGACATCGTTGATGATAGCGAATTCGTCCGCAGGCGAATAAAATAAGAGAGAGAGAGAGAGAAAGAGAGAGAGAGAGAGCAGATTTTTCGGCGTGTTTTAAAAGGAGTTTTGGGCGCGTCGGCGATGAAGGTGCTCGCGATTGATCTCGGTCGATCTTCGATCGTAAGAGACCGAACGTATAGGTATGTTAAGTTAATAACATGGCCCGGAGGAAGCGGATCAGCTTTTGTGTCAAACGATCTTCGAGTGTACCGGCGCCACGCCCTCCCGACGATCATACAGTCGATATGACTACGGTTTAACCGGGCCTGATATTTCAACGTCTCTATTACGGTCTGAGAATTTCGGGATTCTCCCAAAAAGTCGACTGTAGACGTAGAAGATTATGCCATGAAATTACGTTTAGATAACTCCTTTTTACACAGTCTCTCGTTAAAAGAAAACTATATATATTTAAGTAAAGTGCTTTAAATTTTTATGTAAATGATAAAGATATTTATCGTATATCTCTAATAATGTGTTTCTCGAGAAGTGAATTAAGAATTAAATAACCAGCATCTCAGGCAATAATTAAACAATAATTTCTATCTCGCGTCTAATAAATTATAATATATTATTAAATTAATCCTATTATATATATATATATATATATATATATATATTTACTTGCGATAATTTTTAATAATTCTTATAGTATAATTAGACATAAATTGAATAATTTAAAATTAATTAAAATATTTATATATATATATGAAATATTAATTTATAAATAATTTATAAATAATAAAGAATCACTCTAAATAATATTTACTGATTCCTATTAATTTAATAATCTTAATATAAAATTTTAATAATTATTTATTGCTCAGTTCGTATTACTTTTTCCAACTTTTAATTAATCTTAAAAATGTGGCGCATCACAGCCTCTAATGTCGAGCCTTCAATCACGGATTACCGTTAATACTTTGAAACGTTTTTCAACGGGAAATCTCTTAATCACTGTATCATTTATACTAGTAAGTTTAGACGTTAACATACGCGTTTCATCGATCATACGACGATTTTCGAGAACATGCCGGATGCATTTTTTCTATAGGGACATCCTTTGCCTTATAAAACGAGACAGATAAATGACTGACATTTTGCGGCACGGTTTGTATCTACAAGCTGCGTCCGCAAATGCAGATGCACACGATCCTTTACTACGAAACACCCTAATCTGAGGATGCGATGTATGTATGTATGCTCTAAACTGCTTCCTTTCCACACCTCGTAGCACATGCATCCATCAATTATCCCATGAGAATCATGGGAAAGTTGGATCGAATATTTTTGGCAGCTTTATATTATTCATGAGGCAATATGACGGTATATATTTTTCAAAAGTTTAACGCGTTTGCAATTAATACTAGGACGATTAGCATGCAAATAACTTTTTATAAAATATGATTTTTTTTTTTTTTTTTTTTTTTTTTTTTTTTTTTTTAATTTAATTTAATATAGGGTATAGATATTAAATATTATTTTTTAATTGATTAATGTATAATTTGATAAGATTAAAATTGAATTCAAATCTCGTAATGTTATTATCGGATACATCGTTATGGTCTTAAAAATATTATAAATTAGAAATGTAAAAAAAAAAATACAATATAATTATAAAAATTAATGAATATATTTTTGAAAAATAAGATTAATATTAAATAATAATTTATAATGTTTTAAACAATTCCTCATCTCGTTTGCGGCTCGTTTCTTTTTAATCTAATTAAGAAATTGCGATATATAGAGATTTTTTTTTTATTTTTTTTTTTTTTATTCAAGAATACGAAACGTAATAAATGTTCACGCATCACGGATACACTTTCGCGGTACGCGCGTCCGACAATCAAGTTTATGACATACTCAAACGTGTCCCGTCATCTCGCTAACTTGTACGAGAATCTCAAAGATATTCTTTGACCGCATCGCTGCCAAGAATTCGGCGAGAATAGGCCGCGTCCACAAGACCGCTAGAGTATCTTGTTACGTGAATTGTTCGCGCACAATTTATGCGAGATATTTAAATTATTTCTCGCAACCAATCACATTGCGATATAAAGTCATTAAAACTTAAAGTCATCGAAACTTATAACAAGTAACGATACATGAAAATCACGTAGATATAACGGTAAATTGAATTAATTTCATCTAAATGATATCGATATATAATTCAATATTTACAACATTATTTCACACAAATTAAATAATTTTTATAAATAAAATAATAATGATTTTTAACTGCAAGTAAACTCGATATATTTTTTTTTTTTTTTTTTTTTTTTTTTTTTCTACCAATACGGTTTCGTATTAGTTCAATTTAATTGTAGAAACAAATTTATATTATTTATTTGTAGCAAAAAATAATTTAATATCTGATTCATGATTTTTGCGGTTTTACATTTCTTCAAATTAAATTATAGGATGAAAAATTTTATAAAAGAAAGAAAGAATGCCTGAAATACTAATTACACATTTCTTATTGAGCGAAATAATTCGTGACAGAATTTATAGCAAGTTAAAGCAATATCTATTAAATGATCATTTTTCAATCAAATTTTAATTTGCCGGACAGTCTGATTTATTATATCGCTATGATTTATCAAAGACATTTATAGAGTATACCATCATTGCTACTTACGTATTTTATTAACGCGCAATCATGTGTACATAAATGTATATGTACGTAGTGATAAAGTACACTGGCTATACCCCACATTATATATTTACGAAACCGGTTGATCTAAGCAGAAATAAGCTTCGAATACGATATGCCCATCGTTTCTGTTACCTTATTCAAGTGCGTAGGCTGGTGCAATGTAAATTGTAAAAAGAAGATTGGCGTTAGAAATGCGGATATATATACTGTATCATCGTATATTTGTTAAGCATGTGAAGTATCATACGAAATAGGGGAGCAAGATATTAATATGAGTACGTTAAGCGTTGCATTTGTTTATATTTTTTAGTGCGTAAAATTTTTTAAATTTACTAAATACAATATTTATTTATTGTTAGTTAAATTTGAATTAAAAATAGCCATTAAATAATCAATCGCGATTATTGTTCTATTCTAAATTTTATATTTATGTTCTTAAATTTCTATATTAATATTATCGAATCTTATAATGTATTAATAACAGGAGCATAAATTTAAAAATGATACGTCGAAAAGAGTAAAATGTATTTAATAAAGTATTTTTTCGATTATGTTGAAAAATTAAAACAACGATTAACCGAAACGCACATTTCGCATAGTGAAATTTAACGTACGTACATAGGTCAAAGAGAATTATTAAAATTTTCTATCGGGAAATAGAAGCTCTCTATCGGGTACGAAAAGCGAAGAAAATATAGTCGCTCGGTACATCACGCATTATTATGAGATATGTGCACGACGTTATCACCGCGCATTACGTATGCAGGGGCTTGTTTGACGATCGGTTTGCGGTAACTAATGGACCCGAACCTTCTACCTATTACCTTCCATCAAGATGCACCTATCGACAATATCCACGAGTCCTTTTGGATTAAGATTCATTATAGGGGGGACTTCTGCAGGACATATGTGTGGGAAGATCAGAGGACATGAGTCCGATCAGAAATTTTTTTCTTCTTTTCTAATGAAAATAATTTACATGTTCGAATATTAATCCGTAATTGGATCAACCATTTTATGATCGATGCACCTTACACTAATTGGATCATCGGACTCATTTATTAGAATATAAATAATGTATGCTTTATTCTTTGAAAAACCGTGAATTATATGATTTGACTTACGAGATACATTTAAAGAGATTACCGCCACTTTTTTAATTTATTCATTTTTTTTTAAATAATTTAAAAGTAATCTATGTTTTAAAAAAATTCAAGATAAAAGAAATTAATAATGAAATTTAACATTAAGCATAAAATATGAGTATTTAAATTTATTATTCGCTATTGAAAGTGTGCCGATTTTTTTATTCTAAAGGTACAAATAAATTTCCAAAATATTAATATCGTTCTTTTAAAATAAATTAATGCATGCGTTTATATGAGCGATTCATCTTTGCCTTATAAGCATCCATTACGCACTCATTTTTCAGATTACTCTGTAAAAGTTACGCGCCGTTATTCATATCAATGTTTATGTACATATTTATGCAATCCTTCTTCCTTCTGACATGCTCGGCAACACCGTCGTTCATGTACCTCGAATAATTCCAATGCGAAAGGAGTGATCGATCGGCGGCGTACACCTTCGGTGTACAGGTATTATCGGCGATAAACGATAAATCAGATCGGAGTTTCGACACTACACGATTAAGGACCTCGAAAGATCGTCAGGACTCGCACGTGTGTGCACATGTTGCGTCCAATACGATGCTATCCGATACTATTCAGCTTGTCGATCCCTTGAGGGGAAGTCGAGAGCAGGAAGGATAATTAATGTGGAGAGCTTTCAGTCATAACATCGTCTAGAGAAAAATATAGATTATGTTTATGAGATGAATAAAATTTTTATAGGGATGTGAAAATTGCTTATAAATCTAATTTTTACGAATTTTTTTTTTTGATTTTTTTTTTTTTTTAGAGAATTAAAATTTAATTCAGAATTAGTATACACACTGTAATTTTATATGTATAATTTGAAAAAAAAAAAATTATAATTAATTGTCGATTATTTATATTCTCTTTTTTGGTTTAATCAACGCCCACTCCGTTGATTCTTCTTTCTGATATGATTGTTCGGAGTTTGCGAATGGAAATTAAATTTTTGCACTTTTACAAGTTCACTCGTTGCGAACAGTTCGGTTAAAACATTTCGCTATCGCGCTTCGAGCGTGCACAATGCGATACTAAATGATAATCTGGCGATAAGGTATGGAATAAGGACGCCGACACGGTGACACGCGAATGTGGTCTGATTAGCATGATAGTATCAGTCGCGTGGGTAGACGTCGACGTGTGGGCGCGAATGGACTTTATATGTTCGATCGTTTTTCACCTTTACAATCAATTCGCGCACATCGCGCGTCAAGCTACCTGCAGCATCGCGTTAATCAAAGACATTTTCAATTGAGACGTATACAGAGAGATATGTCTGCGAAAAATACATACATTCAACTTATGTGCAGAAACAGCGCTCTTTTTTTTCTTTTTCTACCTTTTTTATCTTATTTTTTATCTTTTTTTTATCTTTTATCTTTTTTTATCTTATTTTTTATCTTTTTTTATCTTTTTTTTATCTTATCTTATTTATTAATCTCACTCTTTGCATTATATAAAATTTTAGAATATTAATAAATTCGTCGTTATATATTTTATTATATTTCAATTTTTAATTACTCTTATATAATAATTTGGATACTATAACAAGAAATGTGTTTAAGTTTGTATATATATATATTTTTCATACTATTCAGATATATTATAAATCTTTAAGCTGAGATTAACTGCGCTATAATTGCACTTAGCTTATATCCTGTAATAATAATAGTGTTGACCGACCTTTTGGACGCCTGCCATTGCGAACATATAAAGCATTTTATGGTTGAGATAATAGCATAGAAAATTACGAATTCTTGGAGATAGTAAATAATATTGACCGTGATACTTTCAATAACCGTTAATTCTAGATATCTATCAAAGTGTCTGGCACAATATTATTTAAAATTAGAAATAACTCTTTACAAATTTTGATATTTTTTTAAAACATTCTATATAATTATCTCTAAAGTTTAAATACATGTATATGTACTATATTCTTCTAGATGTGCGAATTCGATATTATATTTTAAACGCTATAAAATTTCAAAAAAATATAAATATTTAGTATGCGAAAATTTAATAAATAAAAGAATTTTCAAAATTAAAGAAAAAATAATTATATTTTACTTCTACATTTCTTGAACTTTTAGAAATTTTTAAAAACTTTTTTTTTTTCTATATATATATATATATAAAATTTTATACTGTGATTGATATTTAGCTGCGATAAACAATATACAAAATATATAAACGAAATATGCTATTGTCTTGTCACGTGGCAGGCTGCTATCTCCTTGCGATACATCGATACCTACCGCATATCGGGTCTCGTCGTCGAATCGCACGCTTACAACGTAACCCACGTCTCGACCATCATCGTGGCGATGAATTAATGCTAATGAACGTGCACGGTGATTTGTCTAAATTAATTAACGCTTCCTAAACAACCGTGAAATTAGCGTTAGCGCGTGGGACGTGGCGCGTCAGGTACTCATTATTTGGCTAATGGACCAATAGCAGCGCGGGCGATATTCCATCGAGTGTGGATATATCCCGTGCATCACGCACACACACACACACACATAGACACATACACACATCGACGACTATCACACGTGCTTTGTATCCCACGTAAGCGGATGCGTGCAAAGGTGGAGCCGGTGCACGTCGCGTGTTACCGCGCTATGCATCAACGGCTAAACAATGGCCGGTGTAATTGAATATTTTGAGGGGATTATGATTTAAGAACCGCCGCCGGCCAGGCGAGAATCTCCCTCTTCTCCCGTTCATTTTTTTTTTTTTTTTATCATTTTTTATTTACACATATGTACGACGTTCGCTAAGTGCGCGGTACAGCAAGTAATAAATAATAATTTTGGCGATCGTTGAGGGCCTCGTTTTAGGATTATGTATGAAAAGAGGGCCTGTTAAGATAATCATAGATTTTGTAAAATCTCCGCTGTCAATATTTGTGTTATGCAAATCTCGTATCAACGAATGAGTTTGACGCGAATGAATATATTTCCTATTATTATAATTTGATATCGCAGATAAAATTTTCAAATCTTAATTTCGTTCTCAATATTTGCAACGTAATATTTCTTTACAATTTATCAAACAGATTGTAAAAGATTTAGAATTTTACGCTTCGCGGTATTAATAAAAATTATAAATTCTTCCAGTTATATTTTATACGCAGTGTCCCAATTATATGCTCCATTACGATCTTTTTTTACTATTGTTTAATTATATTCTATATCGAGAAAGACGAAAGAAATTAACGATATGGGAAGGAAATAAATTCCTTCAGCCTTTATCGTATTCATATATTTCGTAAGAGAAACCGATAATTCGTTTACTGTCAATCATCTTGAGCATGGGCGGTTAAGACCTGGTTGAAAGGTTCAAAAGGGACGTGGGCGAAACACTCGGCAACGAGAAAAATGCCGAATCGGTTAATCATAGAGCGCAGCGCGATAATTTCAGGGTAGTTTGCACGTAACACGCAACCTGGCAACGCTCCCGGATGATGGTAAAATTTTTCTACACTCGCAATACGAGATAACACACACCTTTCTGAAAATTTTATAAACTTTACAGTATATCGAAAAAAAAAATACTTAAAATATTTATTTATATCATAAAAGATATAATTATATATTGAATCTCATATTATATTATAATACGATAATTTAGAAATATATAATTTGCATAAACATAAACGACTTGGATATAAATTGTTATTTTTATTTTCTCTTAGTTTTTTATTTATATTTGTATTTATCCATTTTTATACATCTTTAAATTAAAATTTTATAAATAAAAGTTTAATGATAACAAACTTTCTTGTTTATAATTTTAAATGAAAAAAAAAAAACTTCATTTTAAAAGAACTCTTGCAATTTTAGTTTTAATTTGATATATATATATTATAAGATATAATTAATATTTAAAGAACAGTAAATATGATTTCTATTAAGATTTAATATTTTATTAAGAATTTTTTGTCAGATTTAAATAGAAATTCTTCCCATAACGTTTCATATGCTATTAATTATTTTATATTTTCATAATATCGAATACGCGTTTGACGTTTTAATGCTTGGGAGGAAGGATAGGACTTGCCGAATTGCCGGCGAAAATGTCCCTCCCTAGGACAAGAAACGGGTTTATTTCCCTTAAAAAAAAAAAATCGATGGTGTGTCCAATCCGCTTGGCACAACCAGACTTGTAGTACATAGCCTGTACGCAGATACGGATCTGACTGCATCGAATGCACACACTAGTGCACACACAGGATGCAACACCATAACTGGCGGTCCCAACGACGTCTCTACCCTACGAGACGGGATCCTCTCTCGCACGATCACAAATCACGTGACCCACCTTCCTCTTGTGGTATCGCGCGAACCCGGCAATCGTTATCGCGTTATTCGCACGAGATTCGAGACCGTGCCGTTTATTTTCTCCGGCGTGCCTCCGTGTCGGATCGGAGATTCGACGCGCAATCTCTCTCGTGCAGATGAGAGAGAGAGAGAGACGAGCGATCTCTCCGCTATCGACGCGGGTAGCGCCTTAACATGATTCCGGAAATAGAGAAAACGATTGCGATAAACGCGCGTCAGAGATAAACGAGGGACGAACGATAATTCCCTCGTGTATCAGTGCCAAACGCGACAAAACTAGGACGTGTCCGCGCGATTTGCATAGGAATAATATAAGCGATAATTTACGCGATGGTAAAACAAGGATGAAGAAAATGGAAAGATTATTCTATGTTTCCCGTTATCCTTGAATAATGTAACAGAATTTAAAGAATAAACTTATATATTTATTATATAATATAATATTATATTTATTATATATATATATATAATATTATATTTATTGTATTTATTATATCCTTGTAACAGAATTTGAAAAGAGAGTAAACTTATATATTTATTATATATTTGTATATTTGAAAAAAATTTTATAAATTGCATACACACGTAGACATATAAAAACATATATTCTTTTTTGTTATTTTTTTTATAAATATTAAATAAATAAATTTTTCTTCTGAAATGATATTAGAAGAACAGTTACGGTTTATAAAATTATATAGATAAATGTTGGTATATCATTATTCGAATTAAACACGAGATATATTTCTTAGATACATTTCCTAATTTTATTTAAACAAGAAACATATTAAATTTAGAGATAGACATGGCATATATTATAGAGGAAGGGAAATTCCTACCGATCTTCATCGAATATCCAATAGAGTAGACCGCTACAAGTCTCTTCGGACATTGAGATCTCTTCAGAACCGATAATATAACTACTACCCTCTTCTGTGAATTGGAAGGATCGATTTTATCGCGAGGCCGAAAGTCAAGTCCACGAACAACCCTTCAAAAATGTTTTCGTGACCGATTAACCCGAGCAGGATGTTCTTCGCATTAGAATTATTCGGACCACCCCGGTCCTACGGTTTACGCGGCTATTTGATTTAAATATTTCGAGCGAAAGCGATAAACCGCGATCATTAGATAGATGTTCATCATGTTAAATGGACTCTCTCTTCCTCGAATCCTTGCGACAGATATACGAAAGATACACGGAAATCGATTCACGTCCATCAAAAGGGAGACAAGCGTCTTATCGGATTTCGATTGACACTATATAGTCCTATAACGCATTAGATTTTTCTAATCTTTGAAATAATCTTAGTTTCATTTTTAAACTCTTTTTGACAGATTGTTCTGTGTGCGATAAACTAATATTTTGCTTTGTCCCATTATACGAGAATGCATATTTTAATTTATTACTTAAGAAAAATTTTTATAAAATTTTATAAATTACACATGTAGACATATATGTCCCCCCCCCTTTTTTTTTTTTTTTTTTTTTTTAATAATAAATATAATGATAAATTAATTTAAATTTTGTTCTCCTACGGTGTTTAGTACACATAACATTTTACAAATGAAACAACGGAAGATATTAGTGTTATTAATGGAACATTCTTGATTTAAGGATGATTGGATATAAAAAAAAAAATTAATCTTTACCCCTGGTGGGACTCGAACCCACAATCCCCGGTTTAGGAGACCGATGCCTTATCCATTAGGCCACAGGGGCGCTTATATTCAACCCTTAGCACGCGATTCACAATGATAACATTTAGTAATGAATAGAATTGATCGTAAAGAGAATGGGATATTATTTGCAGATCTTGTCTAGTTTTTTTTTTTTTTTTTTTTTTTTTTAAATTCGTATCAATTAAGAATCAAAGAATATTATTACTCTTTAGTTACTTTTATTACAATATATAAATATATATAATATTCTATGAAAAAATATTTTTAAAATATCTATTTAAAAAATATAAAACTTGAATTTTTGAATTTTATGAGAGAGAAAGAGAGACATACTTTTCGATATGATGTAAACACGTTTAGATAGGTTTCCGTGACAATATTGATTTTACACGTGTATATAAATGCGTTTGTGTGAATACTGAAGTTATTTTCAATTATTATATTATGTATGCGAATGCAATAAATTTTGAATAAATTGATAAATTCTTAATATTATACAAGCAAATGAAAATAAATCTGATCAAATCTTTTCATCACAAATCCATAATAACTTCTGGAAATTTTTATTATTATTTTATACAGAGATAAATTTTTTTTTATAATTCTTAGATCATTTTAAATCTAGATGCTGTTGATATCGTAAAATCGTCTTACTTTATCTCGCGTATCGGTCTGCTCGCCGTATATAGAATCGAGCGGAGAAAAAGCGTAACACTTCAAGGTCTACCGCCTTTTCTTCTCTCGCAAGCTGACGCCTCCGTTTAACACCCATCTACAGAAAAATCGGCAGCCGGCGCCTGTTTTCGCGCGCGAGTTCTCGACGTCGATGCCTATCGGTGTTGCTATCAATTTAAGTCGGGAACGAGGCGAAACGATTTCGAGGAAATTATTTCTACGATATGTCGAGTCCCGTGCTTCTTTATTGAAAACTATAAGTAGCGACAGGGGTGAAAGAGGAGTGTGAAAAGGAGAGATCCTCGGAGGTGAGAAATTGGTAAAGGGAAAGAGGGTTCGACGGGCTGTTTCGCGAACCTTAGATGGAAAGAACCTTAATCACCGTCGTGCTCGTTGAAAAGGGAAAGAAATAAAAAAAAAGAGAGAGAAAGAGATGGCAAAAAGATCCAAGAGGACGAAAAGAACCTGGATCTCTCGCACTTAGCATAATGTTCACCGCGTCTGTCATTACCCACGACACCGCTAACATGCCAACCTAACGCCCAGCGAGATCCTGGGTAGACGTATCGCGAAGACGTATCCCAACAGACGTTACCTACCTTCGCATCACGATGAGATAAATATAAGGAAGGACGTCACCTGTTCGGAATATTGATCGAGCGCGATTTAACTTAAATCAACGCGATTACTTTCTGCTCTCTTATTTCCGTGCCAGAAAGACGAGTGGTCATCATCGGGGAAAAAATACATTTGCCAAGTATTGCTCGGACATCGATAATGGCCTCGGATGTATTAACGCCACACCGATTAACTGGCCGAGAGTTGTAATCTTTGTGAAATTATTTATTTTAGGATATATTGTACAAGAATAACGAGCGACGAGATGTAATGGGATGTCGCGGAATTTACTATCATCTTTTGCTTATCTCTATTTAATCTAGCGAGAAAGAATCTAATCGGCGAGATTAAATGACATGAATATTAATAAATATGATACTAAATAAATATTTACAAATGCATAAAATAAAAACGGGATTCTTTGATAAGATTCGATAAGAATATAAATATATTTTCTTGAAAAAAATTCAGAAAAGATAATTTTGGAACAACAGAATTGTTTAAAGTTCTCTACATAGTTATAATTAACAAATAAAATTCTTCGAAATTTTAACGTTCTTTCTCAAAGTACAGACACGTGACAGTTTCCTGCCTTCTCTTTGAATAACAAAATTTATTTTGTTATTCCATCATATATTAATTTGAAGGAGCGAGTAGGTGGTAAAATGATGTGTTTCTCGAATCTTCTCGAGAAGATTAAGCCTAACGGCACGTGGTACCCCATAAATTTCCGGTCTCATGTATTAGGTCTATAAAGGAGAGAAAGAATTGATTTATGGTCATGGAAACATCCTCGCTCGCGTAAACAATGATTTTTGTCCCGTCACTGTTTCAAGTAGATTTTGCGAAACTGCAAAATAAAGGACCGTAAAATTGTTCGATTACTCGTCGATCATTTCTTAAATGTTTCATGACACGTGTCCGGAAAAGATGGTATCTTGAAGAAGATTAATATATATATATACAATATTACTAAAAAAGTAGAGCTATCTATATTATAAAAGTTACATTATCTTCTATTATAATCGTTGTTGTTCTAAAATAATTTATTTAATCATTTGCATTATTAATTAATTCTAAGCAACGCAATTTGCCGAGCTATTTTTAAGGAGACTTGCAGAACTTTTCTTATTTCGGTCAACGCATGAGAAGCATTATTATAAATGCAAACCATTATAGTTTTTTTTTTTTTTTTATCGCAATGAAAAACACGATTTATTTATAGAAGCAACTTCGCGAAAGGACACCTGATCCACGCGAAGGAATATCTGGTTACAATGGCACTTATTAAAATGCATCGAATGATAAACATAACTTGCCGAGGATACGTGATTCTTAGGTAGTCGTGAGATATTTCCAAATGTTTGTAAAAATCACTAAGAGAGAAGGAAAATGTAAAATCGTGTAATGTATTTTTAAAAATTCAAAAAGAACATAAATAATAATTAGATTGCACAAATATTTCTTTGCGATAAACGTCAAAAAAATTATCTCAAGTTCAACAATAAATCTTTTCTCGATGTCTTAACGTTCTTTTAACATTCTTTTTATTTTTTTATTAAAAATTCCATTTGCACATCTGTCAGTTTACTTTACTTCCTGCTTGACGCTAAGATATCGAGAATTTATAACGGATCTAAACATTTGAATTGGCAACGGTTGACCGAAAATACGAACGATAAGAATATATCCGTCGTTTAAGAGATCATCTTAATACGGAAGCTCGCGAGCTGCTACACCGGTTTACAATGCGCCATTATTTGCGAATAAATAAAACGCACAATACGCACAATATCTGGTATACAGGCACGAGATAGCCGGCCACCTCGCGAATGTAACGATAATTTAAACCGATGAGAGGCGAGGCAGCTCCGATGGCTTCTTGGTGCACAACGGCAATGAGTTCCCCGTGATGTGATGCTTCCTGGGTTGAACGATTCAATTTGGTCGGACGAGATCGCAAATTAACGTCGTTAAGCCAGCCTCGCGACAGCATATCGTTAACTACAACTTACATGATAATATATATTATGCGTGCAATGTATATATGTAAGCTATATGCGCAGCCAAGTAAAGGTACATTCTTTCGATGATCATCTCGGATGAATGATTCGAGATTTGCTGTTATAAAAAATATTGTTGACTAAAAATGCACTAGTTTCTCGTCATGGATTCGTACTGTGCAATTTCATCCAATGTGTATCACCTACATTTAAATTGAGGGGATGATAGAAATTTATAAATAGATATTATCTATATTTTTATTAGATTACAGCAAGATCTGTGTTCGTTTCATTCGATGGAACTTGTTTTTTTTATTTTTTTTTTTTTTTTTTTTTTTTTTCCGAATCCTTTGGGAAGATACATCTACAATATTCTGAAACCGCGTAAATTTGTCTGAAACGAGTAAGATTCACAAGAATAAAAAATTTTATTGACAAAGTGGGTGTGCGAGCACCCACGACGATGAGGAGCCAACAGAAAGAAGCGCCGGGAAATGGAAATTCGAGAAGCTCCAGCCGAGCGAGCTACTCTCTCTCTTTTCGCTGTTCATCCTGTCATTCTTAATCGTTTATTAAAACAAGATAGGCACCCGTGGAAGCTCATTTGTAATTTAATCTCTCTTTAAATTATAGACAGTGCGACACCACCGTCCACCGGGGTGGCACGACTCGAATTGCATTCTCTCGACGAACGCGCAGTCGAAGTTTTGTTCGCCACATGCAATTTTCGTGTACGTTTTTCAGTCATATTTCACGGTATATAGTTCTATCTACGGAGAGTATTACGCGCTATCATTAGCCAATCTCTGTTGATTTAAAACAAAACATCGTTCCTTTAATCTTAAACAGGATATAACTTGGAATATTTTCTTTTCCTTTACGCTGATTATGTCAATGTTTATTATCTTGCCTTTCTGCGTGTGTATAAAAATGCAAGAGTTAATGAGTTTTGTAAAATGCAGAAGAAAATTTTAAAAATGTGTAATATATATTTTTTTTTATTTATAATATAATATCTAACGATAAAAAATTTAAATTTACCAATATAAAAGTAATTTAATTTTTGTAATCGGTAATTTAAAGTGTCAAGTTCACCGCCAAGATTGATAGCAAAATTATAATGAGTCAGTTTTTAAGAAATAGTTAAATATACGTTTGAATAAAATTGAAATGAAAATGTTTTCATAATTTTCATAATTAAAATGTTTTCACGAAAACATGTCACTAAAGATGGTCAAACCAACGATTGAATACCGATTACAACGATATATAAAATCGTTGAAAGCGATAAATTTGATAAATCGTATTTAAAGTAAAATAAATAGAAATATATACATATATCTCGTACGTTAAATCTAACTAAATAAATTACTATACGCAGATTACTTACGTCTTAACCGTTCTCATAATGTGCAACGTACTTTAGATAGAAAATGGTTTAGATAGAATCCGCATCGTATACTGTCCGTTGCCACCGCTCGTGATTAGATAATCTCCTTGACATTGGAAATTACGACTCTACCGTGAACCTAATCATATTTTCAAACTGATACAAGGATTCCTAAAAAGATAATACATAATACAATAGATAACTTTATTTTTAAATAATATAACACAAAATTTATCTGGAATTATGAAATTAATATTGAATATTTATCGTTGAATGTATCTGATTATGTTTAAAATTTTATTGTAAATTTCTATTATATAAAACAGTTTAAAAATCTTACATAAATATCACGTAATTAGGGAAGATGATGGATCACCACTGTTACAGCATATAACTGTGAACTTGGTCTGTTCGTCTGTCTAAATAAAGAAAGATCGCAGCGAGTATGAATGGGGGAAAAAATTCAGCGTGAATTTATGTGTTCGGATTTCTCATATTTAATACATGTATACCATGCATGCGAGAAGAAATTTGCATACGCGTTATCATGTTCATTGAAATGTCTTGATTAATGATTATCGGAGAAAAAAAGTAATAAAAGCTAGAAATAGTTCAAATTATAATATATAAAAGTATAAACTATGCAATATTATTGTTTAAATCAAATCTTGGAAATTATTTAGAAACGTTAAAACGGTTTTTTTTCTTTTTCCTCTTTTTTTTCTTCTTTTTCTTCTTCTTTTTTTTCTTCTTTTTTCTTCTTTTTTTCTTCTTCTTCTTCCCTTTTTTTTAAGAATGTATTGTAAAATATTTATCATACATGATAATTTAAATTTTTGCCTCAAAATCTTTCAAGTTTTTATTATACATCTTTCTATTTGTTCTTTGAGTGTGTTAAAAAAGCATTGCATCATTTGTTATTGCAGAGAGAGGATGACTTTTATAAAGCGGTAAAGTTGACAACGAGGGAAAGAAGATTCATAAAGTTCGCATCAGTGGCTTACGATGGCCAATTATACATGACTCCACAGGACTTTCTTGACAGTGTCATTGATGCCGAACCTCGACGTACGTCATACGCATTACATTTAAATACACGTTTTAACTTTTGCAATTAAAATTCTTTAAGTGATCGATTTTAACGATGAATTATGAAATAGAATTTCATCATTTTAATTTTAACGACACGAAATGACAAATGAGAAAATTAATAGAGAAAAGAATTTTCAAATAATTTGTATATATCATATTTCTCGCTATTTTAATACATTTTTAGTATATTTTGGGAGAAATAACTTCTTTTTTTTTTTACAAAGAAAATTTTTTAAGTTTTTTATTTATTTATTCTTGGCGTCGTCAATTTATTTTACTTTACTCGAACTGTAAAACAATGTTTTGATTATGTGTTGGCAAACACTTGCATCACTCCTGAAAATTTGTAGCACTTCTTTGATATACGCTCTCTGGAACAAATTCATATTAAGATACCGCTGTTCAATCACTATGTTCAATAAACGTTTCTCGACACAGTATAAGCATTCCTAATGATATTTTTAGCGAGGTTAAAGAGACGCATATTGACCGATCAGGAACTTGAAGTGATGAGAAACTCGACTTCTTCGCTACATCATGGAAGCCCGCACATGTTCCGAAATTTACGAGATAAAGGTAAATGGATAAAAATATTTATTTGTGAAAATGAAATCGAATAATAATCGCGTGTAAAAATGGAAATATCTGAAGTACCTATGCAATTCGTCATATTTCTTTTTAATTCATTTGCTCGAAAAATTATTAATATATTTATCAGATATGTTTATTTTTATTTAAATCAAGAGTTGTGTAAGTATGAGAATATTATTTTCTACTCGTATCGCATCAATAAATAAAGCCCCTGTAATTCTACGAGACTTCACGGCTATAAGATTCGATAAATCTGCAAGCATGAGGTGCCACCGTTCGCACCTGGGAGCTTTCTACCAAGGTATGCAATTCGACGAGACGCGTGGATAAATACGCTTAGCTATCGATTGCGATCGACGTGATCGCGCTCGCAACCTGTATTTATAGCGGCGGGTACTTGCTCGATAAGTAAGTTCTCGCCACCCACGCAACGCTCGTCCTGCCGGCAGGACCGTATCATTAGTTTAATGCGTTTCCGCGTGCTTTTTATGCGTGCATTGCACGTTTGTCGCGCTAATGGAAATGCAAATAATCAGCGAACGGACCGATGAAGGCGACACAGACAGTTTCACACCTCCCTTTAATAATAACGAGTTCCCCTGCCTTCGTATGTGAACCGACACGCTCTACTTTCTTTTCTCTCTTATTTTTTTCTCTTTCTCTTTTTACGCATGCATGTGAGGAGTATGAATTCCACGAACGCAGATAAACGAGTCCGTGGATCGTTTTTAAAGATGCTTGCGTACGTTCGCAGGGCCGTTATAATTAAGGGCAACTTAAGGAAATTGCAAGCCTATCGAATGCCGCCGCGGCATCGCATCGCGTTAACGTTGTATCGGAGCATTCTTTAATCATTTATCATAGTTGATGAATGATTCACCGATCGTTTCGGGATAGAATCATCGCGATGCTGCACGAATGTATCGTAAGTCATAATTTTTTATATTTTTCAACACTCAAGATGAATAACTCGAGGAATACTCATAGAATGTTTGAAATATTTATTCTAGAGACACACTATAATTGGTTACTTAACTTTTTCATTAAATAATTTTATAAGTCTGTCTTTACAGAAGTCATAAAACGAGAGAGAGAGAGAGAGAGAAAATGTATAATTATATAAAATATGTTTTAATAATCGATATAAAACATATAACGATGTTTACGATGCATTTTTATTAAAAATAATTAATAAGAAAATAAAATTTATATAACCATAAATCTTAAGAACTAAAATTTATAAAACAAATATTAAAAAATTAAGATTTATGTATTATTTGATATATATAAAAAAAAAAATATATATATATATATATATTAAATATAAAAACGGAAATAAGTATCACTAATATATTTAAATAATTATATTATTATATGTTGTCTTGCTCCGTATTACTAATTCCACAAATATTTCTAATGACAAATATTTATGGAACGTAAACAGAAACGAAATAACAGATTTACGTGCATAGGACGTTATCAGCAGCGGATTTGTCGACCGACCGCTGTTTTCTTAATTCTCTTTCGGCCGTTAAATTTCTTCGCTTTCAGAACCGCCAAGAGATTTTACGAGGTGGCTATGATCTGTAAAGTAGCCCTTTTGTTATAATACATATGCGAGAAAGCTAAAACCGCGCCGCGAGGGAATATTTATTTAAGATCAGAATTTAAAGTGCGTTCACGGATCTCGCTTTTGCTATTAAATTCTAAATTATTGATCCTTCCCGAAGGCGATAGCTTTCTCAAAAATATCTGGAATCATGTGAGGCGTGTCTGATGTTTCTAGCGTCTTGTATTCGACTCTAGATATCATAAATACGTTTACTATTCCAGATCTGTATAAATCGCGTTACACTTAAACGATGATTAGCAAGAAAATTAAGGACGAGTTCGAAGAAATTAGGAGAGAATTTACAAGGCATAGAGATAAAATCGCGTACGATGTCGCCTAAATTTATTTGTTACGGAAAAAATATTTAATTCGATATTAAAATTCGATATCATTAATTTATCAACGTAAAAATGATAACAAATGCATATAAAAAATATACGATTACATATTTTAAATACAATTGATACAATTTTTTAAGAACTTATTAAATTACTTCGCAATTTAAAATTGCTTACATTTCTACTTTCAGGAATCATTTCTTACACGGAATACCTGTTTCTTCTGTCTATCCTAACGAGTAAGTTTTTTGTTGACAAATATATTTATACGAGTCAAATTATTGTATGATTTAAATGCACAAGACGCTCAAATGAAACGCAACGATTACGCTTTTGGATACAATAAACCACAATATTATAAAAGAAAAATCGAACAATAAGATGTCTCGTATTTTCTCATTTTATTCACGTGTTATCCACTTACTCGGAAAATTGTAATCCGCAGAACGTTCGATTTGCTTGGTACCTTGATACAAATATTGTGATTATACAACTATTTTAATAGAACCCATTAAATGCTAACAATATTTATATATGCTTTTTACATATAAATGCGTTTCTTTATAAAAGTTTTTAGAATTTGTGCAAAGTATACGGGATGTCCTCCTATTTTCTTTTTTTTTTTTTTTCACGAATTTTTTAATTAATATGGAATTTGTTTGCTTTTAGCGAAAATGTAATTGAATATGCGATATTCTTTTTTTAACTTTTTAAAATTAAATTTTATATATTTATGTGGCTATATATAATGTTTAAAATAAAATTTTATCAAAATGATTTTTATGTGGAATTAAATGAAGAATATCGCATTATTATAATTGCATGTAAAAATTTAATTCTTTTATTTTCGCTCAATTTTATAATCCAAAAGATGACGCATCGATATTTTGTTTTGAAAATTAGTCCAAAAATTTATAAATAAACTAAAGATGCAATACAGATTATCTCGAATATTTTATATCGAAACTTGCACATAAACCTGGTGTTTTTTTTTTTTTTTTTTTTTTTGTTTTGTTTTTTTTCCCACAGAAGAAAATTTCAAGTTGTATTTTATATAAATATCACGCGCTACAAAATTGCTTTATTAATATTGAGCATCTCAATATATTGCTATAAGTTTACCGTGATAATCGATCTCGTTGTAGAGCCGAAAACTGGTTTCCAAATCGCCTTCAACATGTTTGACACCGATGGAAATGAAAGAGTCGATAAAACTGAGTTTCTCGTGGTAAGATAGTCGTATCACATACGTGTATGTTTTTAGTGATTGCTGTTGTAGAAACACTATACAGTTGTTAGTGAAGACGTGTTTATTTATTTATTTATTTATTTTTTTTTTTTTATTCCACCTTGCAAAATAAAGCTTGAAATTGCTACAGTTTGCACAATTTTGGTAGCAGCTTAATGAAGAAAAATTTCCTTTGGAAATTATTAAATTATTATTTTGTATAAGATTTATATATTTTCGATAAATAAGAAGATAAAATTATTTAACCATAACAATGCGTATTATATCCTGATAAATATTCTGAATAAATATTTTGTGATGACATTGTTTATTTAATATTCTAATGCTATTTATATTCAAAGTTTTATTTAACAATCTACATTTCGGATAGTAAACTTGTAGAGTTGTAATGTTAGAGGAGAGGAAGATTTCTATCTCTTCAAATGCTCGGAAATTTTCATTCTCAAAAATACAAACGTAAATCTTCACTGATTAAAGGCTTATTTCCAGTTTGGACTAACCAGAAGAAACACTTATGATCTACTAACAAGGAAGAACTTCAACCACTAAGCAACTTTATACTAATTATCGATTTGTATAAAATAATTTTTATCATTCTCATAGATTCGTCGTTTACTCGGTGGCAGCTTGAAGGAACGAAAACTCGACGAGCTGACGAAACGTGCAGTGAGTTTTAATCAATGTTTCTTCAATCAGGACGGTGTCAAGAGTTAATTGATTGACCGATTGTTAGAAAATCGATACAACGGAAAAATCATTAAAGCTCTTTTAATTATAAAATTGTCTTACAATTATAACTCGCTATTTCATTTACCATGTGATTTATTCCGCGCAAAAATGTTTTAAATTTATAAAAATAAAATGTGTATTTTATAATTGCAATGCAAGTATTGATTGATTTTTTTTCAGAATACTTTATATGTATCGATTCTAAAATAATCGTTTTTCAGCATTTATAATTATTTTTCAGCACTAATTTTTGCGATCCATTATATTCCAGATAAATTTTTAGAAAAAATGTCGTATCGCACTATAAATAACCATGTTTATAAACGTACAATATTGTTTATTATTAATTTTTATTATTTACTATTACTAATTTTTTATAATTTATTATTTTTTATTGTACAAATGTTCTTGATATAATTCTGATTAATTATTTTTCTTATTAATATTTTTATTTTATTACATTTTATTTTATAATTAGCATTATTTTATTTTTTTAAACTAATGCTTTTTTTATTTATTTGGAAAATTAGTTACGTGCCATTGCTCCCGACGAAGAGAATCCATGCAAGGCAAAGCTTCGCGAAACTGTCCCGACTAAATCAAACGAAATTATCTCAAATTCTTATGTAAGTCAACAAACGATAAGCTGTAAATGAATATCTGTTATGTATTTAAAAAATTAATGTATATAATAATTAATATTTAATTGTAGGCATTTTTCTATGCAATGATCTTTTATCATTTTATATATTACATTTTTTTAAGATTTTTTAAATATTTTATATTTTTATTCTTTAACAATTGAAGAATTTTATAATGTTTATATAAACAGGATTGCAATGGAAAGAAAAATGACATGTTCTACAATTAATCATAAAATTGAACGAATTGCATTTGGGTTATTAATTTATTTAATAATCGATTATATTATTACTAACATAATTGATATAATATAGAATATAAGTAATATATTTCTAGGAATATATACACAAATAATAATCTTTGTGCACATTGATTGAATGTAATCAAATGTCAATATGATCACGATCTGTCTCAAATCTTGTCGATATTCGCATTGAATATATTAATATGCAACTTACCAGCCTATATGTATCCTAACATATTAATAATCGCTGCACTAACATTATTTGCCACATATTTCAGATGCGCTAACTCTGGATGCTGAATCATTGCTGTCTCGCATTTTGCCTGTGTATCCTATTATAAGCATATATGTTCATTAAGAAAAAAATATATTTAAATAACATCGCGTCTTCTTTCGCGATAGCACAATGTCATATCTTTATCTTCGATACAGATGGAAAAGATATTTAGTCACGCGTGGAGGGGTCGTCATGGAGGCGAAACCAAAGAGGAATTAGAACAATTACAGGAACGTCAGAAAACACCGGAAGAGATTCAAGGCCAATTTATTGACGACGATCAGGTATCATCATCGTGATATGATTTATCTTTATACGTGATGAAAGATAAAATAATATAAAATAAATAAAAGAGAGAGACAAAAAAGATTAATAACAGAATTCATTAATCGAGACTGGAAAATATAATCAACTTAAAATAGTTCGCTTATAAATACGTTGATTAAATTTTTTTTAATTTTGTTTAAATGTTTTATAATAATTCACACTTTTTAATTATTAAAAAAGACAGTGTATTCAATTTAAATTATAGAATCATATTTTAAAATTTTTTATTTGAGTACATTTGCAAATTAAAGAATTATTACAGTTTAATGAACATTTTAATTCGATAAAAGAAAAGAAATTTATTAGAAACAGTAATCTTTATATTTAAATTAGTAAAAGTTTCTTCGTGAACACATGAAAATCAGTATTTATGTTATACAATATAGGGTTTACAGCGACGTCATGCTGTGGATACTACATTGATGATACATTTCTTTGGAAAAGATGGTACAAATGAATTGAGATACGAAGATTTCAAACGCTTCATGGAGAATTTGCAGCATGAAATATTAGAACTGGAATTTCATGAATTTAGCAAGGGACACGACACGATTAACGAATTGGATTTTGCTAAAATTTTATTACGATATACATATCTCGAACCTGACGAGTAAATTGAATAATTGTAAAAATTTTAAACCTTTATTTTAAAAATTTATTTTAAAGATGTAAAGAGAATATTTTTATTATATACAAATATCTCGTATATGTTATACATTTTTTTTTAAATCAAGCTAAGCGCTATTCGAAATATTTTTTCCATTTAAATATTTTGACTGTCATTGTAGTTTTTAATTAAAAAATTATATAAAATAAATTAAATAATTAAATATGCACAGGTACGATAAATACTTGGACAAAATGTTGGATCGAGCGGACTTGCATATTGGTATCACATTCGAGGAATTCCGTCGCTTTTATCAGTTTTTGAACAATCTAGATGATTTTTCTATAGCGATGCGAATGTACACATTAGCCGATCATCCTATATCCAAAGGTAAGAAATTAATTCAAATATCAAAAGCAATTACAAGAAATTGAAAATACTTATTGCGAGATACACATTATATTGAAAATATTTATTTATATTAAATTAAACACAGATTAATATTTTTTAAATGTAAATATTTTGAAACATTTTTTAAATATAATCTTGCTTTAGATGAATTTCAACGGGCCGTAAAAATATGTACGGGGTCGATGCTTTCAACTCATATAATTGATACAGTTTTCGCGCTGTTTGATGTGGACGGAGATGGCCAACTCTCCTACAAAGAGTTTATAGCAATTATGAAAGATCGATTGCAAAGAGGCTTTAAGGTAAGGAACTGCGGATTTACACGGATAGTTTTAAAGCTTATAATTTCCTACATAAATATATGTAATAAACTTTTGAAATCAAATGCTTGCTGTACAAGAACAAAACTGTACGAATGGTTGCCGTTTCTCAGGCACCAGATATATATTTTCGGACAATTTAGAAAATATAATTACTAATACGAAATAACTCGATTTGTTATAGTCTCAACAACGTAACGAGGGTTGGGAGGCATTTAAATTTTGCGTAAAACAAGAGATGAAAGCGCCCTAAAGAAAAATCAGAGATGCAACATAAAAAAAATATGATATGACGATAAAAACAACGATGTTATATAAACCTCGTATGTGTATAATAATTGATTATTACCGGATTATCTTATAATTGCCTATCTTCATACTGATATTTATTTTAATAATAAGAGAAATCTTTTACGCATATTTGAATCTATAATAATATTAATGCTAATTATTTGTATGAGCAATTATTATTAAGTGATAGAAAACTGAAAGTATTCTTTTGCGTTGTTATTAATAATAAGTATCAAAAATTATTATCTTGCTGATAATAAAAATCAGCAAGAAGATATTAGAGGTAGAAATTATCTTTTTACGATGCCTTTAATATTAAATATTTTAGTCTTGTTACATCTTCTTATATTATTGTGTAACCTCATGGTAAAAAATGTCTCTTTAGAACTATTTGCCTCGCACAAAAGATTTTCAGCGATCAGCGAAGTCGTTCTCTATATTTATGGGTTACTTAGAATTCGTGCAATATTTGTACTTATATATTTTATATATATATTTTATAACAAATCCGAAACCATTGTTTTTCTTGGTACAAAATCAGAAATATATTACTATTGTAATAAATTTCTGATTGTTTACTATTTCTTATAAAATTGATCATCAAATATCTCAATGATTATATTTAAAGTTAGTATATAAATCAGATTATAAGGTAAATTTTTTTTTAATTCTCTTGTACTTTAATTCGTAACAATTCTAAATTTTTAATATTAAATTATCGTAGCTATTATTTCTTTAAATATTAAAACAGTTATTTTTGTGTAGTTTGAATTTCAGTAATATAAACGATTTCTGAGATATGTATTCTGTGCAAATCCATTGCCACAAGTTAAAACATTTAAGCATTATATAAATCATGCACATGTTATAAATTCTGTTATTAAAGTGAAAATAATAAAGAAGCAGTTACTGAAAAACTAGCATAGTTAGCCTTGAATAACCACTTAAATGTTTTAGCACGAATATCATTAAAGATAGATCTATTATTTGCCTTTTGATAGCAATCTTCATCAAATTCTACAGTTTTCAATTTCATCGGAATATTATAAGCCAAGTTAAATATAGTCGGGATTACAGAGACAATTACATCGTAAAGATAAAATTAGTTGATATCGCATCGTGCCCTTGCTCTCGAGTCATAAAATACAGTACATCCCACACACAATCCGACTTTGTTTGTACTGTCGACTGCTTGTAATTATATACGTTATCAGTCATCGCACCGATTGTGTCGGTATGCTTTTGTGAGATATACTCTCAAGCCGACGAAAAAAGGCGTGCCACTTTGTAGATTCCGGATGCGGTATCAGAACACTTCGTTACGCACGGAGATTCTGCACAAAGCCCGCTAATTTCAGAACGACGAATTGTGTAATTGCTGTCTAAGAATTCAGCTTCCCAACTATTTCAAATTATCGCGAGACATACAATTGCACAAGATTCATTGTCGCATGTTAACTTAATGACTCTATCTATATATGTATATATATATATATATATATAAAGATTAATGAATTATTTAATTATTAAATGGTTAATAAATCTCTAATTATTATTAACTGCCATTAATAATTTAACACAGTGTTTTTTAACAGCATTTTTCACATATAAAATAGTATTGCAATTAATGGATTATTTATCGCATCGCAGCAAAACTTTTCTTATTATTAGATATTATCCTTCTTTTATAATATATGAAAGATTTAAAGATTTATTAAGTTGTAAAATACTTGCAAAATATAATCTTTTGTAGAATTTTGTATTTTAATTGTCTGTAATTATCTATATAGGTATTTAGACCCCGGATTGTCTGATAATGTAAAATGTACTTTAATCAATAATTGGTCCTTTGATAAAACGATAGAAAATAACAATACGAAGGGACAGAGCGGAAATGATTGATGAATAAACAGCACCGCCAACGCCCATCGGAACCGTCAGAACCGAATTACCCGTCCGTGTACATTGCTACCGCAATTTCGCAGTTTAGTCGTGAAAAGGAAGCGGATCGTGCCGCACTCTCTGCAATTCTCGTTCGCATTGTATCGCAGTGTTCGTCGACATCGCGATATCAATCAACCTGCCGGAATTTTACAATATATTGGGGATATTGATCGATTATTGTGTGCCACAGCATGGGTGTGTGCAAAATAGCCAGATGGTTCAAGTAAGTCGTTATTATTTATTATATAAGTTGAAAATGCAAAAGGAAAGTGTGTCGGTAAACCGTTGGAGGAAGAAGTGTATTCGTATTCTTCAATCTTTCAATTTAATTACTCGAATTTATTTCTAATTTATTTATTTTTAACGCCAGTATTTATAGTCATTAATTAGTTGAATTAATTGAAATATTTTCTCAAATTACATCTCCGCTCCATCAGGATTTGTATAACTGAAGTTCTGTGTTGTAGTGGAGGATAAAAATATATTATATTTTGTATGATCATCTTATCTCATTTAAATATGACTATATCTCAAGACATGTAATATTGAGATGTCTATATGTGTGTGAAAATTATATTTAGCAGGACGAGATAGCCTTGCGTGTGTTAAGATTTTTTTAGGGAGTCACAAATATATAGAACGATCAAAATTTTTTAAATTTTGGTATTTTTGATACTATATGTGTATATATCAGCTGTTTTCATCTATTTACTATATTTTTAATAGTAAACTATATATATCAAAGATTTCAAATATGCATTTTGTTAATATTTTTTGTTATATTATTATTTCTAATATTTTATTTTCACATATTTAGCAATTCAGATAATCTCCTGACTTAAGAAAACGGAAAGTGTTTATATCATTCGGTATATATAAGGTGAAGGTCGCAGACATTTGTATCAAACAAATAAAGATAAAAGAGCTTCAAAAAAATTACTTCGTGCATTAAATGTAACGAATGTTCGATACATATACGGTAATTTCAATATATTGGCGCACAACAGAGAAATATTTAATACAACATTATACATATATATTTTTATTATATTAAAACACAGAAGTCCCCAAGTGAGATATTATTCAGATTATGCAAAATGTAATTATTTTTAAAATATTTTTTATACGTATATAAATGATTATATGATTGTTGTTTAAAAATCAGTTATAGTTTCATATGTATAACAAATATCAAAATTTTCTTAAACATTTTCTTGTATGATAAGGACGCAAGGCAAATGTATTCTTTGAATCATAATTATCAGATAAGCAACAAATATTTTTTTGGCAATGAAGCAGTCTGATAATAATAATTGCGCTTATGTTCATCAGAATATCTTTTTTTCTTTTTATAACGAATTTCTGTCTTTTTGTAGGGACTTGTTTACATACATTTTTAATTTCTTTCACGCGTAGAAACGAGTTCGATAAATACCGTTTAAGAAATGCAGTGGCAAAATTCATTACCAGTTGCATCGGACGTTAGGGAAATATATCACGATAGAAATCTTAATTGCGGGTTTATATAAAGATAAAGATGTAAAGATAAAGATATAAAGATAATTAACCGATATCAATTTATTCTTGATCGATACATGTATAAATACGAGCGCGGTATAAGAGAGTCTACACGGTCTACAAGTCTGTATAAGAAAGAAAAAGAAAGAGATATACATATCTGATTCAATTTGAATAACATAAGCGGAAGAGCATGCAGTTACGAGAGAGATTCCGCGATTTGTTTCCGAGTTTCTCCGCGGAGGAGATCTACTTTCCATTCCGTGAAAACGTTCCGAAAAGTTCGAGCGTATCGAAGACACGAGCTAATTACGGCCGAAAGAATAGCGGTCGGGTGCCCCCTCAGGAGTTTAGGCACCGGGGGGCATCATACCGTTAAACTAGATGTTTCAACCTGGCCTGTGTATTCGCGGTCTGTAATGACTGCCATATTATCTCCTCCTTAAGCCGAGCCGCGCGAGATTGTGCATTTACCGTACTTGGTCCGTGCCGTTATAAAATTGCATTTAAGAATTGCTATAAAATTGCTATTTAAAAACCAGTAACTTACGCCAACGGCTGAGATGATGAATGAATGACCATTATCATAGATGACAAAAGGAGCCATTGAAATTCACGAATGTCGAAATTACAAAAAAACAAAAATTACATCTCTTACCGAAATTTACCGGTATCATATATATATATGTATACAAACTGTCTTTCTACAACACAGCTGACTTTAATTTTAACAATGGATCATTTATACTTCCTTGATATATAAGATAGATTATACTTTTTTAATAAAGTGTCAAAATTATGAAAAATTATACGCATATATGTATAAATTATTTAATCATATATCTCAAGATTAATTAATACGCGACAATTCTCAATCAATGTATGCCGTCAAGACTGTTACATTTTAGTTGAAGAATGTCGTTTTTGCTCAATAATTAATATCAGCCGTAACAAGTATCTTTACGCAGATGTAGGCCAGATCAGTATATATAGGGTTTATATATTTATTACATACTATATTTTTTATTATTATGTAATAATTTCATGTTTTATAATATAATAACTAAATATATTAGAATAATTATATACTAATTAAAATACACATAAGAAATACTTTTTATGAGACGTAAAAGAAATACTTTTTATAAGAATAATATTAATTAGCGAAATGCCGCGCGATTTTTCAATTAATTTACATGTCAAACAGCTGATCATGCGATTTGTGTTAGGCATCTATTCTTATATATTGCAACTGATTGTGAGAAAGAGAGCATAAATATATTTATATACTAATAGTATATACATATATTTATGCTCTCTTTCTCACAATCAATTGCAGTATATAAGAATAGATGCTTAATGCAAATCGCATAATCAGCTGTTTGACATGTAAATTAATTGAAAAATCGCGCGGCATTTCGTTAATTAATATTATTCTTATAAAAAGTATTTCTTTTATGTCTCCTCTGTTTCCTTTTTTAATTAACACCTTTTCATTCTTACCCAAATGTCTTCACTTAAGCTCACTTTCTGTGTTTTTCAGAGCATACACATTTGCTGTCATTATTTTTTATCATTTTGCTTACTGAAATATGCAAATAATACAATCATATTATTTTCGTTTAATACGTGATTTAAATGTTTGATAACCACAAAACCATGAAATTTATCTTATGTGACATATAAAAGTACTCACTAAAAATTATGATTTTATTGATGAACATGCTAATATTATCAGACAGACGTGTGTATTTTAATTAAGCAAACATTAATCTGGAAATGGATTATTTTTAGTGACTACGATTAACGATGGATGTGCAATAAACAGTATCTCCGAATACACAATCTTTTTTCATTAGAAAAAACTTTAAGAACCGGCATTTATTATTAACTAAAATATTTTTTTTTAATTGTATTATATTTTACATGATATTATATAATTTAAATTTATTATTTATTTGAAAGATGTCAAATCAATTCTTTCTTATTATGAAAAAATTTGATGATTATTTTAAACAGAGTTTTGTAACGAAATAAAAAGATCTGAGGATAAATAAGATTCTTAAAGAGTATTGACATTTCATCACTTTCTTCTATCTTATATTCTAAACAATAATATACTACACATCCATTCCCATTATGTTAAATGTCAAGTATAAATATTATCGTATATATGTGATAAAAATGATTTACAACAGGATAGATTTGTTGATTTTCGTGTCCTTTTCAAGGTTGAGGACCTTAAGAGTGTGACAAATCTAATTTAAAAAGTCAATCCGATATCACAGAGAGCTGTCACGATACATGACGTTACTCCGCGAATTGTGCGCTATGAAGAAATTATTTTCGTTCAAATGGGCCAAAAAGTAAGTGAAATCAAATCTCGAATTAATCAAAATTTGTCACTAAAATTTACGTAACAATATGAGTATATTTTTTTATGAAAGAAAAACTAAAAATATCAATTGGTTTGGTTATAAATAAAATCCGTGAAAAATCAATTATAAAAAGTAAATACAATATATAAAAGCAATCTGAGATTTCGAAAATGTATGAAAAAAAAATTCTACGGAATTAAAAATATATAATACTTCATTACTCGTAATAAGAAAGATTGTGTACTCGAAGACATGATTCAGAGAATGTTAGATATTCAGAATAAATCTTAGATCTGTTATTCTTTTTCAGAACAGCTGCGCGATCGGACAGGGGCGTACAGTCCACGTCGCAAGGCAGCAAGTAAGTGCATATTCACTGACAATTATCAATAATATAATAAAATTAGAATAGTTAATTGATTTCTAATCAGTGATAAGATGTGCTTTATTGCTTTGGGATTTTCAATAACATTTATCTTTTCAATTCGTTAAGAGAAGTCAAAATGAAAAAGACTTTTGTGTGCTTTTGTTATGCTTTTAGCGACAATCCCTTTTCATTATCATTCAAATCATTAAGGGAAGTCAAGATGAGAAAGACTATTGCACGCTCTCATACCTTCTTTATACTAAATAATAAATACTTTCATACTAAATAATAAATAATAACGTATATTACAACTGCATTTTGTTTTTCAAATATGTTACAATTCGCACAAATTCATTATCAAATTTGAATGATCTCGTATTTAATGAACATAATTAAAAATACTATGCATACGTAATTTAATTTTTTTTTTTTTTTTTGTCATTTCAAACAATACATAAAATTAAGAATTAAATATATAAACAAAAAAACATTGCAATTATATTATGTGATAAGTTAAAATCGCTGATTAATTTTAATCGGAATTTAATCGAAGTGGCTATCTTTAATATCGCCTCGAACATTTTCTAAATTTTCGCGCTTTTTTTTTTTTTTTTGCGCTAGCAGCGCCACAATTCGGGAAAGCTCGAAGGCTCGAATAGGTTCGAATTTGAATGACCAATCGCGCCCTTGAAATAGAGCGGTCTCTATACGATAATAGATCAAATACTCTACGCATATATTTTTAATGTTTACTTTGTAGTAAGTAGGTTAGAATGTGTTTGCAAGTAGTTTAGCAAAGTAAAAAGTTAAGAAGCATCCGCATAAAACGTACTAATGCCGATATCTAAATTAAATTATATGTCTTTTCGCAAGATTTAATATTTTATGTGAAAAGTAATGTCATTTCTATATTAGTTACATTCACATTATTAACGTTACTTCACATTGAACAGCATTTATGTATTAATACGCACAAAAGTCTTCGAGAAAAAAAGACGTTAAATATTAAATCGCTTATTAAATCTTAAATTGCTATTAAATATTAAATCATTTTTTTGTAATCATGGAAAATTTCGCCACGGTTACGGCTGTTCCAAATCCTCGAAATCTCAGGTATAAATTTATTATATAAATTGTATTATACGTATATATAAAACGTACATATCCAGCGGCTAAAAATAATTCTTATTATATAGTTAAAAGCCGGAACATATATTCACGTTTAAGAAAGAAAAATTTTACCTCGAGAATATATTAATGCATGGATATTATTTTAGATGTTCTTGCATTTATTCGATTGATTCTATTTTAATTAATCTTAATCATTTTTAATCTTGTAATTCAATCTTGTAATTCTTGAATGTGTGTAATGTGCTAAAAATATAATATCTAGTTCTTATTATATAAGTTCTTTAATTCGTTAATTTTTATATAAATTCTTATTTCACAACTTATAATTCTTTTTACATCTAGTTTTGATATTTTCCTTCCATTTTTTCTTTTTTTTTTTATTATTAATTTTAGATTGTAAAGAATTCACTTTTCTCCGTGCATCAATGATCAAAGTCTTGCCATAAAAATTGTTCTTTTTATCTTTTATATTTTTTATTAGTGTCATAATTATATGTAAAAAATTAAAATTTTTATATTTCCGGAAAATAACACTCCGGAATGTTACATCAATATTCATCAAATATCTTATATATATATATATATATATATATATATATATATATATATATCGATGTATCTGAAAATTACAAAGTCTGTCATATGCGTTTGCATAATCAACGTGACGCGATACACTGGTGCTTATACTATGGTCGTTACTACGAGTATTTCATTTTTTCAGTTGTGCGAATAATCGTGTCCAGTGTGCTTCTTTGTTTCTCTTCTATGAGCTGTTGTTTCGTTTTTATCTTGTCATGAAAAAATAATATAAAAAATAATTATGAACAATGCATTCAGCATTGACTCGGTAATTTTCGATAAATTTGTTTATATTACAGAATAAACTACTATCTTCGCGAACGTCTCTCATATGACAATATAATTATATTTAACATCATGTTATAATATATAATGACAATAGAGATAGATGAAAATCTTTATTTTTTAATTACATATTATTATAGTGCATACTTAATTTTTTAATTATATTTATTTAGGTGAATTACAAATTTGACATAAAATTATATTATTACTTTTATCGTTGCAATAATGTTTTTGTTTGTATCGCCATGTAATGTATAATGTTAAATATATAACAATAGTAATTTGTAAACTTAACTTTAGACACTCATAATTAAAAAAAAAAGGAGAACGGAAAATGGAATTTGATTAATATATATCATGCTTAAAATACATAGTAACATTTATTAGTAATAGTATCGTTTATTTATTTAACTCTGAAAAGTTTTGTTCAAATTTGAAGATATTTTACATGCACGTCTTCAATAATTTATTATAAACAAACTGTCGGAAATTTTACAGGAATAATATTCTAAAATACATGATTATTTTAAAAAATTATTTCTGAAAAAAATTAATTTTTTTATTGTGGCAATTTGTCGTTTAATACTATACAATCTAAATTGTATCTATGATAACATTCGAATATTTTCATAATTGTAAGATGTTTCTTTACAGTGAATATTACCGAAACCTATTACAACAGTTTAGTAGCTGTCACACACCGAACGGGGACATCAGCGACCCGGGCTGGGTCATTTATCGTCCTAAAGAGCAATACGCCGAACAATCATCTAAAAAAAGCAATGAAAAATCGCGGGAACAAGCGCAGCTTATACCAGGTGTGCCGTATATACGGGCTTCCGAAATATTCGAGATCGGAAGCGTGGTGGGCACCGAGAGCCAATTTCTTGAGCTAGTATCCGCAGAATGGCACAATATGAAAGTGACACTGAAGAGAAATATCTTCCCATCATGCCACGATGCAATAAAGAGAGAAGTAGAAGTTCTTAGGTAAAAAACATCTATATATATATATATGTGTATTAATTATATGATGTATGAAAGATATATAATATAATCATTATAGTTTTCAACACAATAAATTTGAATTTTACAATTAATTTGATGAATTGTTAGATAGATTTGTTTTTAATTTTAGAAATCATATTTGACGGAAAAAAAAATTCTCGTAATTCTTAAGTGTTTATTTTCGCGATATTATAAAGGCAATATTTATGTAGTTTACGTTTTGTACAGAATTTATTAATTATATGATTAATATAATATTTATTTTAACATATAAAACAACATAATCTGGATAATTTTTGTATAACATAATCACAATTTTATAATCATCAGGGAAATTCGCCATCCTAACATACTGTTATTGATGGGCACAACACACACAAATGCGCACAATCTTGTTTCCATCTTCGAATCTGTCGATTGCACATTACACAGTTATATACATGAGCGAGGCGAACGAATGAATATACAAGGAATCATGCAAATCGGCATGAAATTGGCGGATATATTAAAATATTGCCATATGCGTGGATATATCCACACAGCGGTCAGTTCGCGTTGCGTTTACTTTACATCCAACAACAATGTCAAACTTGGTGGATGGGAAATGGCTGTAGAAATGGGAATCGTACGTAGAATAAGCTCTCTTTAACATACGTATATATATAGTGTTTAACAGACTTAATATATATAATCTAAATGATTTTTTACTATTCTTTATAACATATGCAAAAAATAAATACGTATATTTCTGATTCACATCTGTTAGTCTCGACAATCGTATTTTTACAAATTTGTTAAAGGTGCCCGATTTAAAAATATCACAAAGAAAACGAGACTATAAAAAACGGATCACGTCACATCCGTGATTCTATGACACACCCACGGAAACGACTGGCATTGTTTTCGACAAAATGTTCGTTTCTGAATAAATTCGCTGTACCGTATCGATGTTAATCGCATGCGCAATCTAGAATGCGGAACTCGCTTAAATCATAATCGCAATTAAATATGATAGATTACTTTCTATGATATAATGATTGTCGTGTTATAGAATCATGTTGGTATCTTATCGCGAAAAAAATAGAAGTTGAAAGAAAAAAATGTTATAATTCGCGCAACTGATTATATATATATATATATGTATTGTATTAAAATTTAAATTAATTATTTTTTTTTTATAAGAGAGATGTATATACAATATATAAATAATTGTGTATATTTTTCAAAATCTTATATTATATATATACATGTAATTTACGCAATTATTTTCTTAAACTTTTTCTTTTTAAGATAAAGTATATGACATATATAATTTGATATTAAACCAATTTTTAACACTGTCATTTCTTACAATAGAACGTCTATTATTTTTTTTTGCAGCCTTATCAATTTCGCGAATATGAAAAATATTTGCGATTAGAGAATTTGAAGTGGGAACCACCGGGAACTTGTTATGGAGAATATCATAATAAAAAGATCGATGTTTACAGCTTGATGTTATTAATTTGGGAAATGTGCACAGGCAAATATATATTGTTATTATTTTTTATTTAAAAAAATGATCCTCATGTTTTTAGAATAAACTATTAAAATTGCAATCGTCATGTATTACAAAGAAACAAGAAATTAGTTTGATAGTAATCCAGTAATAATTATCCTTTATATAATTTTGGCTGTTCCATAGGATGTGTACCACGAAGCGGGTATAATCGTCCAAATGTAGAACGACATTACATGATACGCAAACGCGATATTATTGTAAGCTTGCAGAATGTCCCACCGATTCTCCATGATTTATTAGAAACTGGATTGCACCCAGATGAGACAAAAATGACATTGGACATGGAAAAAATAGGAAGGAGGCTTCATAGGCTGCTGGTAAATTTACACAGCATATACAGCATAATCTTTTAAAATTTGCACAACTCTTATCGCTTATTCTTTGAGTAATAATCTGTCAAGATGCGTTTGTTATTACGATTATTTTAATATTTTCAGATGATACATGAAGAAGAAGAGAAGAATAGCACATGTATGAGTAAATGCGCAGACAACAGTAATGATCTTTTGCATAATGATAATAATGCATTATATAAAAAGACTCTTGATGTATCATCTATACAAAATAAGGCATTGATCAGAAATCCATTCGCCAAATCATCGCATTGCTCCATGATAGAGAAAAGATCCTCCTCCAATCAATTTCTCAAATTTAAGAAAAAACAATATGATGACGATTTAGATTCCAAAAATAATATCGAAAAGACAGACTCATCTGTGATCGATGATAGTATCGTGAGTTCTATGATTAAAGTAAGAAATACCACCACTCCTTGCACTCGTTGTGCAGAGATTACAGATATGATGTACAACATAGATGAGATAAATGATGCACGAACTAATATAAAACGATTGAAGGAACTATTAGCCAATAAAAGAGAAGATTTCTTTTTTGGAAACGATTCAATGTTATCTTCTTCAATCACAAGTAAGTGATTAATATATAAACATAATATATAGCAAACTTTAAATAACTATAAATAACTATTGTATAAACTATAAATTTCAAATTTAACTAAATTTTTTTTACATTACATTTTTTCATATTACATTCTATAAACATATGATCAAAATATATAGAGATAATGTGAATATCAAATATTTTATTAAAATAAGCAAGAGAAATATATCAAATATATATAACTTAAATTCTTTTGTATTTTCTTCTATATATATCAATATACAAATATTTCTCAAGTCTTAATATTACTCTTAAATGTATCGTTATTTATCATATCATTTTAAAAATAAAACAAATTCGATTTATCATTCTTCTGAGTTTAGGATTTCAAAATGATCTATAGTATTTGAATTAAACTTATAATTTTGAACATGTTAGGTCCGAAAGCTACAAGTACATTAATCTCAGAAGGAGGAAGTCCCAACTGTGTAACATGTAAACCAGCTAGTCATACAACTACTATAGAACCTAAATGTAATAAGTCACCCAATGAATATAATGGGACTATTCCAAAATCGTCATATTCACATCAACGAAAGGTACTTTCTTGTCTGAAATAAAGTTTTATTCAATTTGTTAATAATATGTATGTAAATCAATATTTTTTGAAATTTCTTTCTATTTTATTTTATAATTTTATAGTATAGAAATTTGGAATTAAAAATAAATGTATATTAAATAGAAACATACGTAATATAATTTTTTAGTAGTTTATTCATATATTAGTATATATATCATCTCTTTATTTTCTTGTTGCATAATAGACTCCATATCCGAGCATGCCTGCAAGCATTAAGCATGCAATAATACAACCTCGGGTTTTGCATCCTAATGCTAAAAGTTTCTACGAATCGACATTATGGAGAAAAGAAAAAGAGATTTGTTTATCACGAATGGCACGCGATAGTAAAGAGCAGACAGAAGTATGCAGATATTTAATTTCCATTATCATTATCTTATACTATATGTTTTTTATGTTATTATTATTTCACATATGATTTTATATTTTTAGGATTTATCATCGTTACAACAATCAAGTTATAATGATACTCCTATCACTGACGATGATAAAGTACAATATTCCAAAACGGACTTGATAAATACTGATGCTACATATACTATTGAGTTTAAGGAAAAAGGTATATTTTTTGAAAGAAATATATATTTGTTTTTCCCTAAATTTTATATTATATTAAACTATATTTTATATAATGTATTTTATGTAATGCTTTACTATGTGTTTTTAACCATTATTAATGATATAAATTAGTAATTATTTATCCTCATTAAAGGTGATTATACCAAAGATAATAAAGAATCATCCTTAAAAGATATGAAAAATGATTATGTATCAACAAAGCTTTCACCTTTTTCAAATAAATCCATACAAGATCTGAAGGATGCCCTTGATCGTGCCACAGAAATAGTACATTCGGTAACACCATCAAAAATTTGTAATTCCAAGCTCGATTGGGCTAATACACGGGAATTCAAAACAATATTTAAAGATCGGTATGAAACAACATATGATAACAATCAAAAGATCACAGTTACCAAAAGATGGACGCCTGGCAACAGCAATTTCGTAGGAATAAATGAAGTTACAGACACAGAAAATAATATTGAAGCCTTCATAAGACATGAAGAAATTTTCAATCAAGCTTTCATAAATAGTGAAACGTCCAGTTCCGCAACCACAAAAACGTCAAGCGAATCTCCAATATTAACGTCAAAGCAGCAATCGACCAATTTGCAAAAAACAGATCGAAATAATATAGCCTTTACAAATAAGATTATGTCAAATTTGCAACAAAGTGGAGTAGATTTTAAAACACATGAGATGGAATATGTCAATGTAGATACTATCTCGAACAGTGTTGCAATAAAAGATTCACCAAGAAGACGTTCTCTACCCGCAAAATTAAATACTTTGACAATAATGTCCGTCCCAAAAAATACTCACCAAAAAGTAAGTATATGATCCTAAATTTTATATACAAATCATTACAAAGAGAGATAAAAATTATATTTGAAATCTCTATTAGAATATATCTTATTTTTAATATTTGAAAACGAATGGCACTTCTTATGTGCTTAATATAAATAAGCTAACTTTAGTTTTATTGCAGAATATGCCAGTCAGTCAATATTTGACCGAGGACATGTATATTGACGATGAATTCGGTAGTAGATTAAATTATAATCTAGTTCTTTTGGATGATGAGATAAATTTATTAAATACTGCTTTAAGTGACAATGAAAGTCTACCTCAGACTACGGAGTTATAAATTGTACTAGACTTAACTTGTTTATTCATTCGCATATACATTTAAAAAATCGTCATTCTTTTTAAATAATTTATGTTTATTTATATGCCATTTTGATAACAGCATCAAGGCAAATTTTTGTTTTGTACTGATTTGACGATATAATCTCAATGCGAAAAATTTAACACGATTTACTTACTTCTCATCATTTATTTATGTTTACAAGCGTAAGTAATTTAATGTTATAAAATGTTTTTAGAGAACTGTGTAATTTAAAATATTGTAAAAGTTAAATTACTTTATATTATCCATAGATAAACGAAGATTGAGATCAAGACATATGATCTCATTTATATTCGTTTAAGTTTATATTTAAACTATTATCTAAATATTTGAAAAAATATAAAAAATAAATTATTATAAGCTTATTTTACTGAACAAGTTCTTTAAGAACATTTTATATATAATTTCAGATTATTTGTTGAATACATACATACTATATTTTATATAACATGCACAATTATCTTGTGCAATAATAAGAATTGTGATTGATGTTCTTTTGCATTTATTTCATAAAAGTTACCATGTATAGATGGAAAGAATATCATTTCTCACATATAAAAGCAAATCTAAGAAAATTAAATATTTATTTAATTAATATAATTTTCCCGCGCCTATTTATATATACTCAATTTTATTTATATCACATATCATATTAATCATTGCTTTAACAACATTCAAATAGCACAATTATTTGTGCTTTTCTAGTCTTAGCTTCAGTTTTTGCTAATTTGTGCAAAAATATTAACTTTTATTAGACAAGATTAGAATTAAATATTTTATTTTTGAAAGTAGTGTTTATTACATCTCATATCTACGAAATTATTAAATTATTTTTTTTACGAGCATAGAATTATATTTTGTAGATAAATAAATCTAAAGCGCCAGTCCGAAAACGGACACAATGCAATACATAGTTTTATTTTCCCAACGTACCGTACAGCTTCCATCAGTAGCATTATCCCAGTAACATGAGCTCGCGGTATGAAGCCCAGCTCCGTTTTTTTGCATGATTGTACAAGTTACTGCAAACATAACTTATCATTAATAATGAGTAAAACTTGGATGAAACTTATTTTTATATTTGAAAATTTTTAATATTTTTGAACAAATTAACAATTAATCAAATAACATACAGTTGTAACATTTTCCTTTTGAAATATTACCTTAAGATATGTTCCATCGAGATTTTAATACATTATATAAATTAGATTTTTATTTTTTGTAGAGTTATAAAAATTACAGTTTGCATTACATACCAATATATTTGTAAGCCTTCTGTAATTTTGTAAGATTGCCTAAACATGCCTCTACAACATTTGAGGTCCATTGATTAACTTTATTATGCTGATATGCATTGCCTCCTATTGATACCTCAATCGCTTCTTTGATAATGTTGCTTACATCATCTACCACAAATTGTAACTAAAAAATAATGAAACAAAATATTTTATACAAAGCAATCAGTTATGTATATGGTATAGTGATATATTGTAAAATATACTCTTGAAACCTATTTAGTTAAATATAAAAAATATTTTGATATTTAGTATCAAACATTAAACAGTTGTAATAAAAATGAATTGTTTTAGAACCAAATTTTTAAGAAAAGATCCATTTATAAGTTTGTTAAAGTCAAGTTAAGAACATTCTATATATCGTACTTTTAAAAGAAAAATCAAATCATAAAGGCTAGTTTGTATAATTTCAATCTTTATATTTGATAGCTGCCAGATCAATATTTTGATCAAAATTTTCTATTCACAATCAAAGGTGAAAAAATATTTTTCGACTAACCTCTTCTTGTGCATCCTCCATTTCAAGCAAATTCTAGACTGCTTCGCACACAATCGGCAATAATTTCTACAATAATTTAGAAGTTATTGTTCGTTCAATCCAGAACGATCGTCAATTTTAACAGAACTGAAAAATAAAAATATGTTGGGTGCATCTGTCATCAAGTTTCAATGAAACTTTCACAAAAGACTTACAACGATTTCCTTAATTTTCCACGTATATAAATATTCTTCACCTCGATTTACAAGAAAAATATTGTGCACTATCAAGATTTAACGTCGCATTCGTTTTATTGGAACTGTATAATATATTGTGTGTTACAGTTATCCTATCTGCGAACGCACATAACCAGTCAATGTCAATAATACTCTCAACTGTCACCTGTCACATCGCCGGTTGCTTGTTGCGAATATACTTTCAATATGCAAATTTTAAGCCAGAGCTTCTCAAATTACGGCTATTTTCTAATAATAATATAAGAAAGTTATCTATTTTCAAATTTATCTTTTTTATCCAACACACACAGTAAAAGAGAGGTCATATCCAATAACAATTTATATAAAAAAATGAGAGCCCGGTAACGTTACTCTCTGTCTCTCTGTCTTTCTCATAAAAAGTATATATTTTGAGATACTATAAAAAATCTCAAAAAGAGAATTTTGTGTATCTTTAACAATTTTCAAAAGATAATTTTGGAAAGGAATAATTTTCAATGTAATAATTTTCGTGACTAATTTATATTCTCGGAGAGATTTCTCTCATGAGAACCACTGTTCCGCAGTGACACTTTGGCTCGACGCTCGAGGCTGTTGGTAGACCTGCGCGCGACGCAACAATGACATATATACCTAGACGACGCAGCCAATGAACGGCGATCAGCTGACAAGCAGCGCGCGCGACGGTCGCATCGCGAAGCATCGTTTTGAAAAGTAACGACGTACGTACACGCTCGCGTTTCGTTCCATTCTCGCTCGCGGTCGGAAAAATACGCGCCAAGGAATGCAGTGAATGTGAGAATAATGGCGGAGTTCGAGGAAACGATGATGTCTTCGTTCGCGAAGACGATGGAGCTCGAGATGTGAGTAAATTTCACGGTTCCTATCGCCAATATCAACGATATACCACACGCATTCGATCCCCTTCTGCGATCCCTGTGCGTTTGTGCATCAATCTCGTACGTGTGTGCTATGTGTATGTGTGTATGTGCGTGAGAGAAGTCTGTATTCGTAAATACAATATAAATAGATGTGTATTCCACTGTTGAAGAAATGATATCTGCTTTTGTTCAAATGTATAGGAGACCTATGTTACAGAAACTCACACACAAGTGGAATGCATGTTCGATTACATATTATCATTTGTTTACATTGTTTAGAATAGTGTTTCGTACTTTGATTTTAACGAATACACTATTATTTTTGGGCCCTGTTATATCGTTCGATTTTTTTTTTTTTTTTTTTTAATTGATAGAATTAAAATAATTTTATTCTTAAGATTGGTTTTCAATCTTCAAGACGGATATATCTCGCAGGAAAAATATAAAGCAAAACCCAGACAGCACACAATATTTATCAAATATATACAATATATTTATAATTATTTGAATATTTTTTTTTTTTTATATTTCTCAAAATATTTTATAAATATTTTTATGATCTTAGATTTAACAAATCATAAAGATTTATCATAAAAATATTTATAAAAATATTGAGAAATACTTAGAAAATATTACTATAAATATTTATTTTTTACTTACTATAAATATATCATATAAAATATTTAGTCCATATTTTAATAATATATCGAGTAGAGCTTTTATGATTTCTTCTTTTAATATAAAATATGTATAAAATATTGATATGATATTTCAAAAAATAAATAATAAAAGATATTTATGAATATTTATTTATCTGGAAATACATATTGAGAGAATGTAAATAAAATATGCGAATAACGTTATGTCATGTAATTTCGCAACATGTATCTCGCAATAAATTATGAATTCGCTCGCTGTTTGCATTAACTTTGCAGTAATTATCTTTCCTTAAGGTTAAAGATTATCTCTTATATACTGCAAATTATATCAATCTCTCGTTTGTCATATCAATCCCTCTGAATATAAGCGACAAAAGTGACAAGAAAGAGATCCCTTATTAAGTCTTAAATGCATGTAATGTACATTAAACATTCTCATAATTAAATATTTCATAAAAGAAGAACGCGGCTGAATCCTAAATCGGCGTTTAAATCCGTTTCGTGTATATTCAAGCTCCTCGTTTCTGTTTTCGTCATTCACTGTTAGTTCACCCTCCTTACTCTCTCCTCTTCCATATGTTTTTCCCTTTTTACCACTATATGCATTTCTTTGATCCGAGAGTACAGCGACATTTATACATTGACTATCGCGCATGTTGATTTACACGGCCGTTGATAACGAAAGAAACGAGAGAAAGTAGATACAGTTTATATTTTTGGCCGATATTTAAATATCTTTAATTTAAATTTAATTTTTAATTAATTAATTAATTATTCAATAAAAAATAATTTAATTTAATTTAAATATCCTTAATTAATCGTTGAACAAATAAATTAAAGTTGATTTTTTTTTTTCCAATTTATAGCCTCGCATTTCATAAGTTTACACAGAGTGTAAACTTATTTTTTAGCAGTTTTTTTTTTTTTTTTTTTTTTTAAGGGAAAGAATAGAAAGAGATAGAAAGGAAAAAACTGAATATTATACAAAAATAATTATTTAGTAAAAATATTGACTATCGGCCAAGTAAATATTATTAAAATATATATATTTTTTTTTTTATTTATTTATTGTGGAAATATTATTAAAATTTAGATCATACATTTGGAAAGGAGAAAATATTTTTCTCTTACATCATAAATATTTTTCCAAAAAATTTACTCATTAATGAAAATGAAAGATATATTTATATAAAGAGAAATATATATTTACAAGACATTGCTTAAATAATATAATATTATTTAAATAATAGCTTTAATATATAATAATAAATCTTATTGTTAGAGATATATGCGGAAAAATAATCGAGATTTATATTTATGGTATTCAAAAAGAGCATTGTATTTTTTCTTTTCAGTTTTCGGATTCGCCTTTTTTTTTTTTTTACCTGTACTCTCGGATCTCGTACAAGAAAGAACAGATGCCCTGCATCCCTTCCCCCTTTTCCTTCTCCTCTCTATAGTTACGCTCTGCTTGACACAGCGCATCCCTTGCGTCTCCCTTGTCACCCCTCTTTCCCGCACTCAACCGCCATCCCTCTATTTCTGCTCGCGTTGCCGTACTTGCCGTCTTTCGTCAGTAGTCTTCGGTGCGTCGCGCGATACGTAGGTGACGTTTCGTGAAACGTGATCTCGCGGTGCGTCACAGGGAGACTCGCGATCCTCGAATGAAGAGATTGAAACCGACGCAGGATTCCGCGTGCGAGGAATTGTATTTAACAACAAAGTGTTCTGGCCCTTTCATCGCGAAACGTCATCGTCGAGACGAAATAGCGTGCATTATTCATCGTCGATAGAAAGAGAGAGTGAGAGTGAGATAGAGTACATCCCCTTTGTGAGATTGTCGGAAAAGGAAGCTGAAAGCTCGTGAGATAAGTGTACTTAAACCCACGTACCATCCTACCAGGATCTACGTACGTTGTCGCTTTTAACGCGTCAACGATCGAGATCGTCGACGACGCACGAGATTCGATAACGACCGTGGAATTATCTGACGCGTCATCTTTAAACGAGAGTTAACTCCATTGATCGGTGGTCCAGTCTACGCGGAGGAGCATAGTACGTTCGCGCTAACGTCGCCGTTCGAACGAGAGCGGAAGGGATCCCGCGGACTCTTTCGAAATTTTTTTTTTCTTTCTTTTTTTCCTGGCCATGCTTTTATTTCGCGAAAACGCGGGTGCAATCTCGAGGATTATTCACGAGGACTCGTCATTGTTCGCGAGGACCTGATCTCTGGAAAAAGGGATACCCCGCTTCGTCGCGCTTCGTTAAATATCTTTCGCGTGTTTTAAGAGGGACAATATCAATATCGTTAGGATTCATAGAATTTCATTGCGAGGATAAAAAGAATTGCGTCTCCCTGCCGGAGAGAATAATCAGTCGATCGTACGTATTTTATCTCACCTCGAGACTTTTTGGAATAATCGAACGTTACGGTAACATCTTGCAGTGCCGAGGGTTTAGCGGAGGTTTGGTGAAACGGATCACGTGTTTTCATCGCGCGATTGTCGAATGCCAGAATTTCGCTGCGGGATGCTTCTAGGCGGTTGTAGATATTCCACCCAAAGTCAGAATGTACCGTCCACGAAGACCAGCATCTGGGGTCCTTGTAGCCCTTTTCGAAAGTGAGTACCGTATATACGCGCAGAATGGGGAAAGAGGACTGACGGTGGTTGATCCGATTAATTTACATATTGAATTGCTCATTTGAATCTTAAAATATCAGGCAACGCAATAAATCTTGATATTATTATTCAAATAATTGTTTCTATTTACGCTGTATATAATCGTCTCTATAACAAGTAATCGATATATTATTTTCTGAAAATTTAATTAAGAATTGTATGAAGATTAAAGATGAGAAGAAAACTGAAAGAAGAAATTAATTCTAGGGGAAATTAACATTAATATTACAAGAATATATAATTTTGGTGTTTTGTCAAGAGAAACAACATTCAATTTTTAAAAATTCTAAACTTTTTTGCTAATAAATTTCCGAATTTTTCGTCACTTTAGAATGTTTCTCGAGAATCACTTCTCATCGAATTTGATTTTTCAAAAGACCTGTTTAATATAAAAAAATGTTAAAGTTGTACACGGTATATGGCTAACGTTAAGAGGTTTTTTTTTTACTTTTTTATTTATTTATTTATTAATGAATGATATTTTCGTAATATATAGCCGTATGATTTTATAATCCTGATCGTTACTTTTTATTATTTTTTTTTATTGACATCATGTAAAATTGATTATCCTGTTTACACTTTTACTCCATGACGTAATATATAATGTTTTTACATCAAATTGAGATCTACATATTTATGTTCTCTTTAAATGTCAATAAAAATACAAAAAAAAAAAAAAAAGAAAATACATAAAAAAAGTACATAAAAATTAAGGAATAATCGAATAATAAATTATGCAATTATTAATATACATATGCGAACGCAGTATACGGTTGCAGATACGCGCATCGTGTGTATTGCAAATAAAGTTCTCCTGTCAGGATCTAGCTAATTATTTAACTGCACAGTCAATTCGTTTAACGAACCGTTAATTGAGGAAACTTTACTCGTCCGACATCTACGTAGGTCTCGCATATTGTATAACCTATTTAGTAATATTTATATTATCTTATATGGAATGATGTCATTCGGTCTTTTGTTTGAATAATTAAATTCATAAATCTTGCGTTAGAAAAATTTCATCAAATTAAGAGGAAGTGACAAGGGAATATTAAATATATATTCTGTGTATATATATATGCAATTAATATATTATTCATTAATTATAATTATTTTAATCACAATTAAAATTTTTCAATATTGTTTACTTGCGGTTGTATCGACGTCAGTCAGACAAACAAAGACAAATTAGCCTGATTAAATATATTTCAAAATTTCTATTTTATTTTCAATGCATTTCTAATATGTATATATATATATACTTTTTTTATTAATTAATGGGAGATGATGTCTAATTAGATCATAATACGTTTTTTTATAATGCATTATTTATATCGAGCATCAAAAAGAGTTGAGACGCGTTTTCGGTCCATGTGGCTGCTGCTGTACATCCCGACTGTTATATTGATTACTTGCTACATTCATCATCTCTTGCCAGATGATGGCAATGACTAAATGGCCTCTCGATCAGACTTTCTCTTTATATCTCGTGCTTACAAAAAGCAAAGGTTTTTTTGTCCGATTATCGAATAAAATACTACGGATTATTTCTTGAATTAGAATTTTAATATATCGCGCAAATATTTTCCAATCTCTTAATCTTTATTTTTATTACGAATATTAATTTCATTGCTGTTATGAATTGAGACTTGATTTGAAATATTTGCAAAATTTCAAAATTATATTAGTTTAAATTTTTGTCAGACAGACATTAATATACAGATGTTTTCTGTAATATAATTACAATTCTAAATAAAAATATTATTCTGCGAATAAATTGTATATTTTGTTGCAAAAAAAATGTGAAAAGGTCGCCGTAAAATTGAATGCTGACAGACGAGAAGCTGTATCGATCTTCGGAATTAACGCAAAATTATCTATAAAGTTGAATCACCTCGTAATATGTCACGCGAATAATGTGAATCATATGTCATACCATGCGTATTTACGACGAGTTAAATGCACAAACTCACGTTTAAAGCTACATTATCGCATAATGCGCATCTTGCATTCGTCTTCGGAACCCTTTAACGTCATCAGACACACACATCCTCCATGTAAGATTCCGAGAAGTCCGTATCGGTTAAACCTGGCAGTAAGGGTAGGGCTTAATATAACAGTGTCGGATGTATAGGAATAAAGCCGAAAAGGCCGACACTCCTGCCGACGCGTCTCCTGCATTTACGATTCGAGCACGTTGAACTCAATTATCGAGCTATCGAAATGTCAGGACTAATAATGCTTTAGAAACATGGTTCGAATTTTTCGTGATAAATGTTACCAGAAATTTTAGATAATTTAGATATCTACCAAAATAATAGTTTAGATATCTATCAAGAAATTTGAAAAAATTAGCTTTCAAAAGATTTAAATTTATTTATTTTTTCTTAATTTATTAAAAAAAGGAGAGAAACAGAGGATTCCAAATTATATATGAATTGTATAAATATTGAATCGGCAATAGATTGAAAGTCTTGATTGAATTTTAATTATAGAATCAAAATTGATTAAAAGTTTTGGCAGCAAAGTTGTTTCTGAAAAAATGAAGCTATATATTAAAGAGATTTTTCACGAGTTGAAAAAATACAAATATATATAGATATTTTATTCTTCAGATAATTTTGGATAAATGTGTATATTATTTTAACTTGAGATTTAATTATCAAATTATTTATAAAAAAATCAATGGTCTTAGAAACTAGAAGGGGAATTTTACAGCAAGCAACCACAAAAGAATTCCAGAGCAAGGAACTCATAAATGAACGAAATGACTCTCGAAACATCCTATGTATATGCTCTTATTTGTTCGGTTAAATTACTAGCTATTGTTGGCAGACAGTTCGTTGTCTTTATGATCGTTTAACGATAAGACAGAATCCGAAGAAGATCTCGACTATTCTCGAGCTTGGCACTCACAGTGTAATTAATGCTTTGTTTTCCCAAGGAATTCCGCAGCGTACGAAACCGATTTGTTTCTTATTGTTAGAGATAGTTCGGACATTACGTCGTTCGAAAATCATGTTTTTCTACTTACATTCGCATCGTTATTTGCTTTCGATCTTTTGCCAATTTATCTTCTGTTGGCTGTTTAGATTGCAACGGTTGCAAATACGCTTTTTAAAGTAAAATTTAGGATTTATTATGTTTAAATCGAAGAGAGAGAGAGAGAGAGAAAGAGAAAATTTTATTGTACGTCGTATTTTTTATTTTATTGTATATAATACTTCATTTTATTTTATTATCGCTTCATTTTCTTTAGCATTTGGGTTAGGTTCTTAATCTTAAACAAAATAATATGATCTTTTATTGAATTTTTGTATGTATGATGATATTATTTTTTTGCGTATAAAATAATTTTTACTTTCGAAGAAAGTACCAGTAGTACTTGCTCGTAAATTACGAGCGACACTAGACACTTTGTTTCATTCGTACAAACGTATATTCGAATTCTTCGTTATGCAATGCCAATATGAAATTATAGCATTACCTTCTTTATGTCCACCACATGTTTTCTAATTATAACCGAAGATTATGGACCGTTGGAGCACTTTGCGAACATGCGATGTGTAAATTAACTTCTTCATATTGCACTTAATCTACAAAATTCTGTTAATGCAACAATAGTATATTTTTATATATTAATTTATATATATATATACAGGGTGTCCCATTTTAATCTCCTCAGGCAAATATCTCAAAAACCAAGCCCGGAAGAGAAAAATGTTTCGGACAAAAGTTGTGTGGCTTCAAGGGGGTCATAAGATGGTGACAATGATTTGACCTTGGAAAATTATTTGAAGGTCATGCGAAGGTCAACTTTAAAATCTTAAATGGAAACCGCCATTTTTTATTTAGTATTCTTGTAGCTGACATCGAGATCTTTCCAAAGCGCTATAATAAAGTATTTTTTTATTAAGTACTTTTTGAGTTATTTTATATTTTAATCTGACATATTTTGATATAAAAAATTAAATATCTCGTAAAATATTTAGTTTTCGATAATCTTACCGTAATACTTCTATGTACAGAATAATGAGACAAATCAATTAGTATAAAAAAAAAATTGTTTTTAAGAAAATTATTTACAATGTATTTTCTTAAACAGTTATTTGTTTTTTTTTTTTTTTTTGGCACTAATTAATTTGTCTCTATCGATATATTTTATTTTTTACCCTGTATATATTAATTTTATTTGTGCATGTCTATACAAATAATAATACAGCATAAATAATTTAATTAATCAATTTAATTTAATTAATCAGTTGTTTATATTATATTTGCATTTGTAGCTCGTATTCAATTGGATTTACGATACTCGCGCTTCGATAAAAAGACATGAAATTTCTTGAACATTTTAATCTGGGATACACGTTTTACTTCAGGAGAGCACACGTTTCGCGGCTTTATGTTATGACCGTGTTTCTCGTAGAAAATCGCTTTTACTATGAAACGCGATACTCTTTCCACAGAGATTCCACGCGTTATGATTTGCGAATGTCTTCCATGGCGTGGCTATTTCTAGCTTACGAGAATCGGTGGATAGATATGTTATTCGAAAGAATCTACAATATGTTTCTGAACCGTTTTGATTTCTGAGAAACTATATAAATTTTTGCTTACAAGATCGGGGGACATTATTAAGAATCTACTAGACGTTACCGAATTAATGTGCTAATTTATATTTAAGTAACGGCTGTTAATCTTTTAATCAATAATTTATTTTTATAAAAAAATTGCTTAAAATGTTTTTATTTAAAATAAAAAGCTATTAGAAATAGATTGACAAAATTATCATAGAAAATAATTATGAATTAATTACTCTTACATATAAAAGTATCATCTTACGCTTGATTTTATTCAATTTTTGCTTTATATATTTCCGCTTAACATTAATGCAAAACTTTTATCATCTCTTTATAAATAGTATCATCTTTTCCCCGATTATTTTGTAAATATTCAAATGTAATATCAGAATTTTTTGACGAGATATCATATCATGGTAGAAATCGAACTTGAATCATCTCAAGACAGATATATGTGTAACTGTTATCTTTTAAGATTAAGAAGTTTGTACAAGCTATACGAAAGACGAGAAATCGCGTATATTTCCAGCGTTAAAAAAAAAATGTGATTTATTTATTTAACGAGCTTGACCTTCTCAAATCATTAATTTAAATAATATATTTTGTGTAAGTTTTTTTTTTTAAATAATACAAACTTAAAAATGTCGAACACATTTGAATCACTTGTAGATTATGAGTCACCGTGTGTACCTTATTTACGTTCCACGCCTATATTATTATATATTATAAATAATGAAGAATATTGCTCTTACAACAAGATTCTTATATAATAATTAGAATATAATTTTTTTGAATAATTTGGAATCGATTTCCCTTAATAAATCTTTCCAAATTGTCCATGATTTATTATTAACTTTTAATACTAAAAATATTTTTATTATACTTTTTACGATTATAATTTTCCTAGAACGCAATATACACTGCTTTGTTGAATTAAAAAAAAAAAAGAGTTTTGTATTAAGTTCATTTGACAGATATAATTCAAACGTACTCGTCTTAGAATACGTCGCAATTGTAGCATGACTCGTGATGCAGAATAGTATAAAAGAAGCGCGGCGCAGATTAATTACTCATTTCGTGTTGCAGCGTCCCGTGGAAGAAGAACCGGAATAGGATTTACGTGAAATCTAAATAAAACTTTACTGGAAATCTCTTCATCTCTCTCTCTCTCTCGTTGCCCGAGACAGCTCGGCTACGCAGCGGGTTAATATACATAAACCCGTATATTGTATATAGATACTCGTATGTATAGCGAGAGCTTCCTTAAACTACATCAGTAATGACTTCTAAGCAGAACTATGATGACCCGGACGGAATAAATTCTGCATAAACGATTAATTGCGTATAACGGGCTTGGCTCTTACGATTATTACCGTGAAAATGACTTGTTACATTTGGATCTTTAAATCAAATAGTCGTAGTACTACTGTTGCATAAGCATAAAAATTTCGGGAGTAGTTTGTACAAATTTAAATAATAATTTAATTCAATTTACTTTATAAAATAATATAATTTAATATAATTTAAATATTATATATAATTTAATTTATAAAACAATTTTATATTTGCAATTGGTATCTATCTCTTATGAATTGTATTAATATAGTAATTCCGTCATTGACAAAATTAATAAATAAATTATGACGAAAAAATTCCATTAAAAAAGATAATTATTGTAATTATATATATATATATATATATATATATATATATATATATTAATATATTTTTTTTTAATATATAATTATATAATTTAAATATATTTTAAAATTAATATGAGACACATAAAATATAAAGAATATTAGATCTTACACGAATTATTAGTATAATTTTTATTTTGAGCATGATTTTCAGAAAAAAAAAAAAAAACTACACTGTTGTGCTATTAATAATATTGGCAGGTAAAGTTTAAAGAGAATACATTGTATTCCTGTAAATCATGGTCAACTCACGTGACGAAGTTGGCATTGTTGTTTTTTCTGGTTTTAAACATGCCATTGGATTTCTGAAAATAGAACATTCGACGTTTACTTTGATTCTATCTTCAAACGTTTTATCTAATTCGGTCCTGGCTATTTCTCGCCATGTACCTTGATACCATCTTTAGTCTTATTTTCGATAAAAACTATTCACACTTATCGTCTATTATCATTTTTCACATATTTCAATTCAAACGCTAAAAAAATATCAAATTATATAATTTAATTAATAAAATAAGATTTATTTGTGTCTACTAATTTATTCGTTTATCTCATTATTTTATATTAACAGTTAATTAATACTATAATTAATTTTTTAATCTTACTTTCTTGCAGCACCAATAATATGCCATTGCAGGACATCACAATGAGTCAAACTATGCCACTGACAAATAGTGAGTAACTACTTTGGTTATCTATATATGATTTCCTACCACACTAACTAGTAATAACAGTTATGGAATCATTTATCGTTATTAATATTTAAGATTAAATAATAATTTAAAATTGCAACTTAAATTTGAATAAAAACTACAAATAAATGGGCGGGAAAAATAATCAAGGATTTAAAAAGTTTTTTTTTTTTCCTATTCTTTTCAATGATACTTACGATACAATTAATATTTCTTTCGACGGGGAGGTCGTTCTTAAGAATAGCCGGATACAATTTTACGCTCTATAAAGGCGAAGGCGAGGCGGAAGATCGTATATTGCGAACGATTACACTCGTATTTATTATTTACGACCTTGCGTAGCGACGATTATGTATCTTGTATCGGCAGATATCTCGATGGATCGAGTCGCCACTCGAATAAGTCGTCATCGATATTGCAAACCATAATAGGGTAGCTCGATTATACTGACCTTTTCCCTTGCGCGCCCACGTTTATTGGTCATTTCCCTTAAGTAATTGAACCCCCTACCGCTTCTATTTCAATTACACTTTTAGGACTGCAACACGCAACTATGATGCTGTTAGCCAGGTCTTAGTTATGCTTTTTCTAATTGATCATCGTTTTTTATCTCAATTGATATGAGAATTAATTTATTTTTAAAGATACTTATATCTGTACAAAAGTACCTTTTTTTTTTATTTTAATAATTTTTATTTCATATTAAATGACACGAAATATCTGATGGAAGATTATTATCTTTCATATTATTACTCTTGTTGAAATGAGACATTACGTCAACTGAGTGTTTTTATAAAAAAGTCTAAAGTTTATTAAAAGAGAGATAATGTTTTATTTAATTGTTGGAAATTAATTCACAATGACGTATATATCTTTTCGATTCTAACAGCCAACATTTGCATTTGTTATTCGTTAATTACCAGGTATATAAATATGAAACCGGAATTTTTGTATAGAAAATACACGTTTATTGTATGAAAATGATAAAAAATATTTTATTCCAAGTATTGCCCATTGCTAGCTATACATTTTTCCCATCTCTCTGACAATTTGTGGATGCCACGCCAAAAAAAAAACTGTTGCTCCTTTGAGGCAAACCAGTCATCGAGACATTTTCGTACATTTTCGTAAGAAGTGAAGCGCTGCTCGGCAAGTGCGTGTCCCATCGATGCAAATAAGTAGTAATCGGATGGAGCCAAGTCTGGTGAGTAAGACGCATGCGAAAGTATTTCCCAACTAAACGCCTCAATCGTTTCCTTGATCGGTTTTGCTGTGCGCGATGGTGCATTATCATGAAGCGAAATCACTTTGCGTTGCCTTTTTTGATATTCTGATCGTTTTTCACGCAAAGCTTGATTGAAATCGATCATTTGTTGTCGGTAGCGTCATCCTCATCCAACAATGTTTGCAATTCGCTGTCTTCAAACTTTTTCGGTGATCTTCCACCTTCTTCGTTTCTCACGTCAAAATCGCCACTTTTGAATTTTTTAAACCACTCAAAGCACTGTCATTTACCAAGAGCATGCTCACCGTAAGCTTCGACAAGCATTCGATGCGATTCCGCAGCAGTTTTCTTCAAACGGTAACAGAAAATCAATGCTGTCCGCAAATCGTAGTTTCCAGGCACGAAATTCGACATGTTCAACGCTATTAAAAACTATGCTGTTGTATGAAACTTGTATCGTTGTGAGTTGAAAATCTTTATCAGATGTCAAAAGAAGAAAATGGCGCGAATGACGCGGTTTGACGGTAACTACATTGACAGCTAGGGCCATTTATGGGCAAATTCCGGTTTCATATTTATATACCTGGTATGTATGGAACTTTAGAGGTCGCGCAAAAGATGCGTAGGAGGATCACCGGCACGTGGCTCGTTACTCCTATTCGCACGATCATTCATTTTCCGTCATTATTTGCATCGTTGCGATCGATTATGCGGTCGACGTCATTACTACTGCGCAAGTGCCGCAGGTTACGTACTCGATTAGTGAGAAAATATACGTGACCGCCTATATAATTGTATCCGAAGCCGCTCGTGTGGGGCCAATGAACTTTCTCGCTCGCGATTTTACTCTAGCGAGACGACGCCGAGCGTCGTCGACGAGCATATAGTGGTCCTGCGTCTGCGCTGGACCATAGCAATATACGTCTGCCAACTTTTACGCTTCCGTTATCTCGTTCGCGAATTCTAATCCAAGAAGAATTGCCATTCTCGAAGATTCTTATTGACAGACGACACGAAAAATATATAGCGCACTTTTCAAGTTACGAGTTTATCTTTTAAAATTATAAATAAACGAAAAGATTAAGATTTAAAAAGATTCTGTATTGATGCGAGATGATGATAGATTGATCCGAAATTTATTCGAAATATCCAAATATATAAAGATACGAAAGAGCCATATAACTTAATTCGACCCAATTTTCACGATTCGCTCTACGTCATCGATTTAGCAGCGCTCGAATTACGGGCAATTGGAACACATCCGTATTTTGATTCAGCTCTCTGACGGGGTCTAAAATGGTCAAATGGTCAAGGTCATGGATACGTCGTAAATGAAATAACGTGTAGGATGGACGCGCGATCAACGTTAGCGCCGCGCCTTCTTAATCCGGCCGGGGTATGATTGTTTGTGTCGTCTGAAAAATGTCTGCCGCGATCTCGTGTTACAGGAAGCGAGCATTTATTTCGGGGGTCCAGAAGCTCGTTCGTGTCGATAGAGTAGTAGGGGAGTCGCGCGACGCGACGAAAAGCAACGCGCGTATTTATTTTTGTAACACAAAAGAGATATAATTTCGTTATGTATTTGTACACACCTACAGTTAATTTCTTCGCAGAAGTTATCGTATCTTTTAACATTTATAATTTAAAAACGTTGTTCGCAGACGTTTATTATAATTATACATATATTGTAGCGTGAATAATTTTTCTTTCGTATATTTAACGTAATTTTAAATGTTGTAATTTAAAAGTTTTTATTTTTCTTTTTTTTTTTTTTTTTTTTTTTTTTTTTTTTTTTTTTTTTTTACATTCTGCAACTTTCTCTTATCCAACAGTTGCAAATGTTATTTCTGAAATTTATGAATTTAGAAAATTGAAAACGCATTAGCATTAAGAGAACTCATGGGGGGCCATCAAACTTTGTTAAGTGACGGCCGGATCAAGTAGCCTTGACGGTTCTCAACTTCGTTCAGCATCTATTTGAATATATTTTTTTTTTTTTGTATTCTGCTATAATAATACAAATATATTTAAATTGCGATATATATGTATATAAATAAATAATATATTAAAAGATCGAAATTTCTAAATGTTTAGTCACGGGAAATAATCTTAAATACAAAAACCTAGATATTCCTTCCAATATCGTGGATTTTTGTATCTTATATTTTAAAATGCGCCACACTTTGAATATTTTATATATTTTAATATTATATATTTTGAAAATGTTTATTCTAGAAGTTACATTTTTAATGCTTTATAAAAAAAATATATACAATTTTTTTTTTTTTTCCCCTAAAACAAAATTAATTTTACGTTATATAATCATATTATAACGTAGACGTGCAGAAGTCTGTTAGAGGCATCGCAACTTACTAGTTGGGCCCCCGAAATAAACGGCGAATTTTTTTGTTTCTAATCCAAATCTATCATCGGAATTAGTTGCCAGCTTCTCGTTACTCGGAGACACACGGGCGAGGCAAATATTGTTCATTCAAAGTTCAAAGAAGCTTAAGAAGCTATTGTCGCGAATGACAGTAACACAAGGAGACGATTCACATATATAAACGACTATTGTTTGCGCTAATTTCTTTTATTAGATGCAAATCCGATCGATTCGGCACAATTTTAAACAACTCGTAGGAAACAAACTTTCTCTGTGAAACTTGAAAGCTAATTCTTAATTTTTTTTTTTTTTTTTTTTTATGAAATTATATATATTATACTTTTCTGCGATTTTTTTAGATTTTGAAGATCTTATTTAAAAAATAAATTATTGTTTTATCTAAACAAATTGAGAAAAATCTATTATTTTTCTATCGTTGGATTTAGATATTAATTTCTATTATCTGAAATTTCTACATGCTAACAAAAAAAAAATTAAATTATCAGTATTAATTGATCAATAGTATAATTAGCTGATAAAAGTGAAGAGACGAAATGCGTTCATCCTCAGAGATATTCTTATCGAAGCGAAATTGAGAGCAGCGTTTGATCGCTGACCGGTGGTGAGGTTTTAATCGTCGGCCGGACTAAGCCAGATTGGTAATCTGGAGAGAGTGACGAGTGGGAAGCCCGCGAAACGGAGACTGACCTGCCAAAATAAAGATAGTTCAAACCGTCCTGGCCTAAATGTGTCATCTATAAATACGCGAGCTCGCGCGCTTGCTTCGCGATCTACTCGCTGGCGCGAATCGATATCGCAGTTGCATTTCTGTCGAAAATTGCGAGCAAGAACGAGACATTCGTCGAGTCGCGATCGGACAGAAAATAGATTTGTTCTGGTGCGGGCACAAAGCTTTCGCGTCTCGACGTTTCTTTTTTTCCTCTTCGCTTTCTTGAGCTTCCCGGGCTTTTCAGCTTTTGTCGGCTGTTAAGATACGCGATGCGTGTGTGTGTTAGTGATGGTCTCTGCCGATGACAGTTCAAACGTGAATTCACGTATTTAATGTTGCAACGACGTTAACTTTTGCGTCTATAACGAAGTCTTCGTACTCGTAAAATGCGTTTTGCTTTTTAGAAAAAAGAAGGCACGGGTGCCATGTAGTAAATATATATTTGCATCATAATGTGTACGCTTATCGAAACATTACAAGATAATAATAAAATTTATTTAGTTTAATTTTTTTTTTTTTTTTTTTTTTTTTTTTCCTAATATTAATTGGATTCTGAAAGAAACTTTTTTTTTAATTCGCAAGATTTTATTATTATATTTAAAACTAGAAAAATTGCAAAGATAATAAATTGTTATGGTTAGAAAAAGATTATGTCAAAAATAATTCAATATAGCTGACATATATAATTTATGTAAAAGATTTTTATCCCTATGTCCTATTATCTTTTTTTCCTGAATTATATACAATAATACATGATTTTTATCTATTGATGACAATTAGAAAAATTTAGAATTCTTTTACAATAATGCTTTTGATGATGAGTGTGATTATATATATATATATATTTTTTTTTTTTTATGTTAAAAAGAAAATGCTTTATAGCAAATAGAACGACTTCGTCTACGGATAAATATATTTCATATGACAACGTGACATTTTGGGTACATAGGATATGGAGAACGTGTAGATCGTTAATTGAGCGAGATAGATCACTCGTGTTCCACGGGAGAATAATCATTTCTAAGTAACTCTACATTATTTAAATAGATTTGTCTCAAACTTACCGTATGAACTGTACGTACAAGCATTTGAAATCGCTTTGCATGTTTTAATAAATTTATTTGCAGGATTGATTTTTTTTTTTTTTTCTTCCTCGTCAATTTTGCAATTCTAAGCGAGATCTCTTTGGGCACCATGGCTTAAAAAATATTTATTACGGTTAATAGAAGTAAAAAAAATCTATAAAAAGTATAAAAATCTTTACACACGAAATGGAATAAATTAAATTTCTTTATAAATCTTAAATCTATAATAATTTTTATGAATTTTTATTCTGATTCATTTATCTTTTAATGGAGTAATATAAATCTCACTATCTCACAAATTTAATAATTTATGTACATCTTTCTTACCGAAGATAGATGTTTGTATCGTTAATTTGTATCCACCAAAAAAAATGAATAATGAAAAGTTCCATTGACAGAAGATGTTAAATCATTGAGAATTGATCGTCAATTATAAACGCGACTCTATAATATCTGTTTTATATATTAAAAGAGGCAGATTTTTAATTGACCTTTTCAGAAACGATCTGAAAGAGTATACCGTGGATGTTCGACCTTCGCGAAATATATATATATATATGTATATAACATTATGCGCGCGTCTAGAATATAATTTTAACCACGGGTTATAGCCTCGTGTCTTTTCGATCAAGCTTGTTATTCCGTGTCGCAGTTAATATTTGTGCAGCCGTCTCGTGTGAAGTCTTCTTTAGAGCGCCGGTGTGTCTCGTTCGGTCCCTTTTCGCGATTTCGTACGGATGTTTAAAAATGTAGCGACTTCAAAAAAGCTCCTTTCGTGGAATGGGATGTGGTAGGTGGCAGTCGAGATCTTTCCTTTTCTGAAGAAACTTCCAAGACGAGCCCATAAAAATCGAAGGCCTGTTTAATAAGAGAATTCTTAAAGATTTACAATCTTCCGCTGATATATATATATATATATATATATATATATTATTATTATTAATAAAAATAAAATTGAGATATTAAATGTAATAAAAAGATTATTGAGTATTGATAAATGCAGACTTTGCGATTGCGATTTTTTTAAACAATAGATTATTAAATAATTGATACGATTAAGTTCTATAAACATCACAACAACAACAACTTGCGTTAGGATTGTTTGCTTTCTTTGTCAGCAATTGCTGGTAAGTGATAAATGACCGTAGCTTATAGCTATTTGTAAAGAGCCTGCAACTAGTATCTTTTGAAAAGAGTATGGAAAGAAAAAAACCAGAAGAACTAAACGTTAACTTTTTCAATGTAGTTATACAACACACCGTTAACTATTTACAAATTCTCGTAGCTATCTAATCCATAAAAGCTTTTATGTGCAATTATTATGTACAAATTCTTTATTTTCCATTCTAAGCATATACGATCTGTTTTGTCAGCTCTAATTAACTCTAAATATTATATTAAACATTATATATGTATAAATAAGGGAATATACAATAGTAATGCTCGTCTATCATTATTTGCATAGAAAATATAATATATGAATGAATTCTGATATTAAATAGCTTGTAAATTAATAATTGGACTTAAATATGAAATGGAATAGTATCATTCAATACTTATATATGCGACAGATTATTCTGGAGAACTCTGTTTAAGTTTCAATATAAGAAACAGCATTTTTTGGCACTTAACGATGCGCCAAAATAATTTAATTTAATGATGGATGGCGACGGCGCCGCCCGATCTTGCAAGCTGGATTTGGCTGGCACTGCTTATACATTTGCCTAGATAAGCTGAGAATAGATTGATTGATCCGACAGATGTTTCTGTAAAGAATTATTTTAAAAATAGCATATATATATATGCTTATAAGAACTTTTTATATCGTCTTAAACAGGTACATAAAATTTATAAATATAATTTGTATAGAAAGATTGGTACTTAATAAAAAAGTTATTACGGTATTTGAAATTATTTAGTAATTTGTATAAGAGGATTTTATATCGTAAAATAAAAATTTCTGGACGAACATTTGAGAAAAAAAAAAATTCATATTTAAATAATTACACGAAATCTGTAAAAGTGATAATTTATGGATTTAGATATTGAAAGTATCTGAGCACGACGTTCCTTTATTTGTATCGTTCCATTTGAGACATCGAGCGAGGAAAATCGAGTATTTCAAAATGTTTAATTTCGGGTTTAACGAGACACGTAAGATATATCGCGGTTGTTCAAAATTCGTACAGATTCCATTAGCGGGTGTTGGAAATGATGCGGCCAGATCCGGAAACTGGATTAATCAAGTGACAGGGAGAAAATTGAATTTGACGGTGAACTTACGGTTTTACTTCTCTCGTCGGTTTTGCACGTGATTTCGTCACGTTGCTTTCTTTAGAGAAATCGCACGCGGATACCCGTTGCCGATGCTGTTAAAAAGAGAAAGAACTTGGCAATAAATATTTTATCTTGTATAAATAATTGATAATTAAGTCATTGAATCTAATTAGTACTTAACCTTTATGTCTAAAAATATGTAAATCATGGAGTCATGAATTAAAGCATTCGAATAATGAGACAAATCTTATTTTAGTTTGAGCTTTATTTGATTTTTGTAGAATTAGAATAATTTTATAACAATATTGAATTTGATGTAAGTTTTACATTTATTGCATTTATTATTCATTAATAAATTCATATGTGCCACATTTCAAAAAAGACAAAATTTCATAAGCTACAATAATTAAATATATATATATTTAATTATTACATATATATATTTAATATTATTAAATTATTTAAATTTTATATTATTAATATTATTTAAATATTACATATATATATATTTAATTATTACATTAATACATATATATATATATATATATATATATATATGTATGTATGGTGCGTGTGTCTTCTCTCTTCTCACTCTCTTTTTCCTTAAAAATAAGAATTAATTATCTACAGAAGGATTAAATGATAATTGTGCTGCAAAATTTATTAAATTGCATTATTATATGTAACACCTGTAAATGTAGCATTAGCGAGAGCATAAACTAAATATTCTATGAATCTGTTTCTCAGGTGGAAACATTAGAGCATATGGTGAGAACCTTCCCGAGGACAAAACCGGTGCGACAATGGCGCGATCGGGAAGTAGTGGAGGAGGTAGCGGAGGTGGCGGTGGTGGAGTTGTTTACGGTAGAACCATAAAAGAATACGAGGACGAGTTGAGCAACTTGAAGAAGGAAAATTTTCAGCTAAAATTGCGAATCTATTTCCTGGAGGAAAAAAATCCTACGAGAAGCGGCATTAGTTCGTCCGATGAGGATATAATCAAGACAAATGTGGAATTAAAGGTAGGTTGGTTATACATATAATATTGAGCTTACTTGTGTAAAAATATAAATTGTTTCTGAATAGAATATGATCGAAGAGAGGGTGAATAACTGCATTTATTGTGCCTTGTCATAAGATAATTCTATTAAAACTCTTAATTAGAGATTACTATCGCGAGGACTACTGATTACTAGACAATAAATCTAGTTTGAAGCTAACTGTCGTCCCAAAAAAGAGTAATTTTTTTACAGAAAAGAAAGAGTTAGAAAACGTAAAATAAATATTTTTATGTGATGTTTGCATATCTTACTTTACTCAAGTGAGAAAAATAATTTAATATTTGTTAATTATCTGAAATCATTTTCGAATCTTTTGCTTAATAAATTCCGTTATAATATAATTTAGATTATCTTTATTTACATTTATATTTATAATATAATAAGCATTGCAATATATCATGTATGGTATGTGTGATTTTCTTTATACCAATAAAATTTAGCAAATTTCTTACATTAATTATTAAAATTGTATTATTTTAACGATTTATTTTTCATAAATTTTTAATCGACAATAATAAATGTCGATTTTTAGGACGAGTTGGAAAAATTAAGGAAGGAATTAATGGAGAAGCAAGTTCTTCTCAATCAGGCAGCCACAGCTTTCAAATTATATGAGGAGCAAAAAGCAACGACGCGAGATCAATATCAACAATTACTTGAAACAGAGCGAGAAAAAGTAACCAAGCTTGAGAGAGGTAAATATCAATTTATACTGTTCGCTCCATTGTAAGCCTTTCCTGTGTGAGTCGAGGAAGAATATCGGGGTCTTATCATGATACTTAGAACCTCTCTTTCAATAAGGCAATCTCTCTGCCACTGAGCCTCTTTGTCGTTCCATACCACTGTATTTTCTCTGCTCCTTTACTTTTTTGCTTACATTTACACTAAGATTATTAAAACGTTTGAAAATTTTTATTTTGTAATGCAAATCATACGCGAAATTTATTCGTTTTCTGCCATATCCATTATTTCTATTTTGCGTCTATTATATATAAAGTTTTCTGCTATTTTAGAGTTAGCGGAGCTACGTGAAGGGGAGTTAGATGCATCTGCGTTTTACAAAGAAACTTTCGGTATTACTTCGGAACAGGCGTTGAAAAATGCGGAAAAATTGCGACAGATGGAAGAAATGGTGGCTTCTCTCGAAGCAGAGGTATGTTCGTATTAATAACAATTAATACATTATTTCTGCAAGATTTATAATTCTGCATCATTTCTATATATAAAAAATTGAATATATCATGATATAAAGAGTTTTTATTAATTTATAGTTATATAAAGGAATTATTTACTCATGCTAAAAATATAAATATTGCCTATTTATTGCGTAATTATTATATTGTTGAGAAATATGTTTTTATAAATAACATACATTTTTAGGTAGACAAATTATGTTGAGAAGAACGTAATGTTTTACATTACGAAAAATGTATATGTTTGCTTAGTTTTGTTAAATAAGATAAATTAATGATTAGTTTGAAATTATGTATGTCTATATATATGTCTATATATATATATATATATATATATATATATATATATATATATATATATATATGTATATAGACGTTTCTAAAGATTTTTATTTAATCAGCAGTAAAATTTATTTTAATAATAATGATATTTGATAATAATGATTTTTTCTTTGCCGCGAATAATCTCAATAGAAGTTAGAATATTTATATTCAAACAATGGCCTTATTTACATAGCGTACAAGAAGTTATTAATTCCTTATTGAATTTACTGAATCTGAAAAATTTATTAGCGAGACAAACATATCTCTTGAAAGATTTTATTAGCTCATTAATTTTGATGTTTACTGTAATGTCGAAGTTGTATCTTACATCATTTCACTGATAGATAGTTGGCTATTATATCGAATATGGCGTAGAACGAAGAACTGAGAAAAGTAGAGATAATATGAATTAAACTTTGTGTATCTCCGGGAACTATGAATAATATATTTTTTCCAATTAAGACGATAATTGACGGAAAAAGTGCTTATGATATGTGAAAAAGGATTGTGATTATTTACATGATACTTGCAACGCGATTTAGGTGAAACAGACAACTGTCACTTTGGAGGAGGAGCGCTACTGGGCGGAGGAACTTGAGAACGAGAGAGACCAATTCAGGGAGCAGTTGGATATGCAGACGCAACTGCGAGAGAAGGAGGATTATGATCGAGTGCGAAGTATTGAGAAACTGCGCGAAGAAGTAAAGGAGTTGAAGGAGGAATTGCTCAAAAGGGATTCTATTGTGCAACAGTACAAAGATGATCTCAATGAACGAGACAGGCTGTTGAAACAGAAAAATACGTTGCTGGAGGAAAAGTGTCGGATGTACGAGGAGATCAATCAAGTATCCGAGAAAAGAAAAAAGCAGATCATTCAATTGAGGACATCCGTGAAAACACGCGATGACGCCCTCGCAGAAATCAACAATAAGCATCGTGCACTGTTATCGCAGGTGAATTAAATCGATCTTCGCTTTTTAAATAATACAAAATTTTTTGCATTGTTATAAAATTTGTTACGCAGCAGATCTTTAAATTTAGGATCAAGACATTGATTGTTTTGAGGATACATTATGTATTTAACGTTATCAATGTTCTTTGTGAATGACTACTATCGTATTTAATTACCAAATATCTCTGTTTTTAATGTTTGACTTTACTAATATTAATATAATAAATATAGTCTTATATATAATGAATATGTAATCTTAAAATATAATAATTAATGTTAAATATTGTATATATATCACAAGAATTATACAATCTCAAAAAGCTTAAGCTTATTTGTGTAATTAAAGCTAAGGTTCTCTTATTTATTTTTCTATCTGTTATAATTTTTTGCCTTCTATTTTGCAGTGCGAAAACTATGGTAAGCGTTCGCCACCTAATAGCCCTTTTGCTGTAACTTCGCTTGGGACCGCCGAATATTTATCGCTGTTTGTGGGGCAGAATAAAACTAAATATGATGGTGCTTATGATCACGAATCGAGTACAAGAGAAAATTCAGCGAGTTTGAATTCACCCTTAGGCGGGGATGGCAAAGAGTTTAGGCAGTTGATTAAGGTTGATAAAATTTCTCTCTCTCTTTCTCATTGTTAGTTTCACGCAATAAGATAATCCGGCTTATATAAAAAAATTTCAAATTACAGGAATTGGAAGAGCGGGATAACGAATTGAAACGGCAGGAGGAGACCAGAAAACAATTGATATTAAAATTGTGCAATGCTCAGAAGCAGATAGAAAATTTGGAACAGAAATTGAAAAAATTAGAGGGCGAGTACGAGAAAGCCATTAGGGCGATACAGGGCTTCGTTGAACGCGAGCAACATCTCCAAGATATATATTCCCGTAAAGAACAAAGGATCTTGGAACTGGAAACGGAATTGCGTAAAGGAAGAAATAGTTACGATCTTGTTTCGTCGAAGGATCTCGGCGTCAAGAACACAGACAACTCCGAAAATGGTTCCTGCGAACAGGTTAATATTGCGAATTAATCTTGTTTGCCAATCTCTATGTTTCGCGTATTTAATCGCTTTCTTCTAACGCAGAGATTTATTTTATTGTTTCTATGACATAATATTTTTTATAGATGATGCTTTAAGATTCTAATAAGAAACTGACACTTATAACCTTTTATTTTGTGATTTTTTTTTTTTGTAATTTGCTGATATTTAATTAACATAACAAAATGAAATTTTATATATCAAGACATAATATTTGCGTATTTATGCGATTTATTATGTCGAGGATAACATTTTCTGAACATACTTCTTTAAAAAATGTACAGATTTTTTTTGTGTTATAATAATTTTAGATAAAATTGCGTTATCTGATTTATTGTTTATTTAATACTTTGTATTTTCAATGTTTTATTGAATCTGTTGATAGCAGAAAACTATCGAGACTTTTTTCAATTTTATAAAAACATGAAAGAATTTTATAATTATATTGTAAGAAAATTTCGATTGCTTTGCCAAAATATATTAAAAATAAGTACTATTATATAGTAGAAATAGTAAATTTTGGATAGTGAAGTAATGTTCCTCCTGAAGCATGTATTTATTTTTAATTTTATCATTGCTTGAAACTTGAAATCCAGTTTGTAATTATTGCAATTTGGATTTTTCTGGGAGACTTTCTTTAATTTCATCATTATACTGGTGTTAATACCATTATATGTCGGTATAGGATCAGAGTATATATAAAAAAAAAAAAACGAAATAATTATTAAATATCTGGTAAATAAGCATGGAATCACTATTTTTAATTTTTTTAAATTTTTCTTATTTTTTTGTAACCTTTTTTTTCCATAATTTTCATTTTTTTTTTTTTTTTTCCTTTTATTTTCATTTTATAAAATTTTCTACATCTTGCTTTATGTTTGCTTGTCAATATCATAGTTTTTTAGGGAGCCTAGTCAGCGAAAGATCTTCGGGCCGTAAAACGACCTGGTATCTTGGGAATACCGTGTGCAGAAGACGCGGTCGTCGTCTATTAATAGAGATCGCCGCCTCTTCTCGCAGCTTCTTACGGTCTACGAGTCTACGCGACGCGATACGCGGCAGTCTTTATACGAAAATTCATCTCGACCGATCTTAGCCGCCGCAGCCGCGGTAGCGCCGAACGAACAATATTACACGAATATACACAGTAACACGTGCAACAACGTGATAGATCCGTCACCAATCCTCCAATTTTCTTTACGAGATATCTCGAGAACGACTCGCATATGCTCCGGAAATATCGCGCGATTGATAAACCCTTGATTGATGCAGTGAGAGAAAATCGCAAATTGCTGTGTGTCGAATAAATCAAAAAACGATAGCCGAGAAAAATTGTGAAAATAGAAAAAGATTATTTATTTATTTTTAATTCAACAAGAAATTAAAGAAAAATTATTGATAATTTTATTGTGGATTTGGTAACTGATTACGATCATAAAGTGCTGTAGCACAATTCAAAGTTTAAGTCTGACGCGGCGTATATATCGGCGTAATCTTTCTGAGAAGGGATATTCACCAGTGCTGATCACGGTAGCACTGACGTAGAGTATCTATTCACGAGTCGATTGTTGCTTGTGTTGTTCCGATTCGGGAGTTAAAAAGTTCAACACAACTAAATATGTTCTCTTGTCTATGTGCCTCAATGCGGATGGAGGTAGGTATAATATTGTCAAATGCTGTTCTCGGTATTCCCGTTAAGGAAATATACTGACTGTGCTTAACTCTACTGGGCTCCCTTTTTATAAAAAGTGTTCTCTCAGCTCCAGATATTACAGATCAAAAAATGATTTATGTTAAAATGTCAATGGTTATCGAGATCGATGAATTAATTTAGAAATTAATTATAGCAATACATTTTCGAATAATAAATACAATCTTATATTATCTTGCTCGTGTTGTATGAATTAAGTAACTTAAGTCATCGGTGTCAAATCTATAATATAACAATTATTGATCTTGAAATTTTTCAAAATATAAAGTATAAAGTATAAATATAGAGTAAATAAATATAAAGTATAGAATATAAATTTGTTATTAAAATAAAAATTTCGCCAGCTTCTATCGTAAAATTTTGAAAGTCGCAAAAGTCCAATTGTTTTAATGGAATTAAAATATATTTCTTATATCATCTTCTCTATATACATATATTCTTTGTTCTATGTTTTATATATATAAGAAATATATTCTTTTATTTTTTTTATTCAAACAGAATTTATATATTTCCATTATAATATTTCCTACGATTGAAAATGGTAAAATATGCATACTTTTATCCAAGGCTATATATGTAAATTTTAGAATGGCATATTTCTTCTGTAGCGGAGAATCAAGAGAGATTACAAAAAACATATTTTCCTTTTAGGGACCGGCGATTGTCACACTCGTACCACCGCGATGTTGGTCTAAGAAAACGAAAAATTGACGAATGTATAACCGTTTCCCTGTATAAAAATTTGTATTTTGCATGTAACATCTTTACAATTAATTCTCTTTACCGCTTCTCAGAAATCCCGCTTCTTACACACTATATATACATCGATTTTTTGATTTGATGTAATCGAAATTATACATTCGAATAAAGTATCTTCGGTAAACTTAATGTTTTGAGTTTTATTGACGTAGAACGATACTTTATGCTTGCAGCAACGTTTCGAAGAAATGGAAAGCAAGATCAACGACCTGCGGGACCAAATCGAGACAATAAAAGCTGAGAAGAGTCTCTTAGAGAAACGGACGCAAGTCGAGTCTGAGGTACAGTGCAAATATAATTTATTTTTCATATTATGATATTTTGCATGAGATTTCATATAATAATAATAAAACAATTAATATTTTGTGTATAAATAAATAAATAGTAAACAACGTATAATAATTGAAAGATATATCTTATATGCCTATTTTTTTAAATTGAATGTTTGCTAATTGTATATTTCGTTAATTGTTGCATCTATTTTTTTTTTTCGGTGTATATATAATTATTCAAATAATTTAAAATAGAAAGCAAAATACAGTTTAAATATATACCATACAATGTTTGCGATATTCTAAATGGAAATCACAATAACTTACTAGCTCAAAGATGATGCATCATAAATGATATATCTAGAAAGCATATACACAACTAGATTTATTATATACTTATAAAAATAATATATTTATGTTAATTATGATAATAAATACATTTAAAAATATTCAATGATTGCTACAGTTTAAATTTTTACTAATTTAAAATTTTTTTCTCTTTTTTAAATAATTCATAAAAAATATAAAAGTTATATATGTGATATATTTAAAACTCCTAGTTAACTGTTATTAAAACAAATACATTTTTTTTCAATGTATCATAATTATATCTTTTATTTGCTCGTTTGCATTTTATTACAAACAAGATGTATATCATAAACGTGTTTAAAATAATAATTGTATAATAATACAGTCTATTTCCGAGAAAATTAGATTAAAATTAATTTAATTTTCTCTTTATCATGCAGGAACTTCAAGAACGTCTTCATGATAAGGAGCAAAGAATCGAGATTCTGGAGACAGAGAAGCAGATTATTATGGAAGAGTTAAAGGATAAAATTGCCGAGCTCGATAAGCTGAAGCACGATGAGACGAACAGCGTTAATGAAGTTACTAGTACTGATCATCACAATGATACTCCACGAAGGGATGAATTGCTTGAGCAGCTGAATCAACGGAACGCTGAGATTGAGGAGAAAAACCGCAAGATTGAGCAGCTAACAAAGGAATTGCAGATGACGACTCAGAATCTCCAGAAGCTGGTCAACACAGAACTTTGGAGCAAGAATAAGGAAATTGCCAAGCTACACAATCACATGACGGCATCATACGGCCACGATAGGAGTCGTAATAAGTCCGAAACCGTCCAAGAAGCCGATAATTCGCAGCTGACAAATCTGATTCGCGAGCTGAACGAAATCGGTGTTAAAGTGAACTTTGTGGACGAGACTGTCCAAATCATTTACATCAACGGGAATGAAACGGTAAATGTGAAGACGTTAGACGAATACGTTCAAAGGTTGAATAATCAGCGAAACGATCTGGAAAAGGAAGTAGACTACCTGAAGTGGCTGAAACTCGTAGCGAAACCTGATATTGCCGCGGAAATCGATGGTTGCGGCAACGAGACGGAACGGGCGAAAAAATACTGTGAACTGCTGCGCACGCATCTGAAGGACCTGGTGAAGTTCATGAAAGAGATGCTGCAAAGCGCTGATTGCGCGGATACCGTTGGTAATGAGCACAAGAAGATTGTGCTGGATGTTTTGCTAAGTTCTAAAATCTTGTCGAACGATTTCGTGCGTGCTCTTGAAGGCATGACCGTGCAGGACGGTGTGGTCGCAAACGACAGAATGGATGGTTCCGTAAGAAGGAGTCGATCGGAAAACATTGCGGAGACGGTAAAGAATCAGGCATCGCAGTCAGATTCTGAGACGTTTTCGGAACCCGATCGAACCGTTTCCATGGCTAGAATTGGCTTGCAGGAAATGCAGTACAAGAATCCGACCCGTTCCAGATTGACAAAATATACGACGGCATGCAGCGATTCCGAAGACTCTGCAGATTATGTGCCTTACTACAAGACCTATCAGAATGATCTAAATGATTTGGACACAAGTTACCAAATACAAGAGCTGAAAGAAACTAATAACATGCTGTATTCTGAACTTAGTGCTTTAAGGAATGATCTGGTTACGAAAGTTTCTTTCGATTGCGTAAGTACATCTGTATATACATATTTAGATCACTGGTTAGCTACATTTATTAATATATTTTATGATGTCAATTTTTAATTAAAAGTTACGAAACAATTTATTTTTTGATTTTGTTATTTTTGTTACATATTATAAATTCATGATTTACTGAATTTAAAATATAGAAACTGGATTTGCTTACAGACAATTGATGAAAAATTAAATCTATTTATTACAAAGTTGGAGAAGTCCCAAAAGTTTTGTGAAAAGTTGCAAACTTCCTTAGAAAAGAGAATACACGAATTTCACATGTTAAGAAAGGAGAGCAAACAGAATAGCTTTCGCAAAACGCAAATGGAGAAAAAGATCAATGACGTTGAGCAAATGGCAAGCGAAATGACAAAACAGAAAGCTGAATTTTTGCAATATAAGGAAAACGAGAGGAAGACCACGGAAAGTTTATTAACCCTCAACAAGGAGAACGAATCGGTTTGAAGCACTACTTTCTTACATTATTTGTAAAAAATTGGATATAAATTCAATTATCTAATTATTTATTTCAGATGCGAGTAGGAATTAAACGGCTGGAAGAAGAAAACGAAACTGCCAAAAGGACCATATCCACCTTGAGAAAGGATCTGGACCATCTCACCCTTTCGCATAGTCAGATACTTGTAGAGAATACCAAGCTGACAAACGACAAATTAAGACTTGAACAAGAAATACGGAAAATGGAGAATCGATACGACGTGGCTGTTCGTTCGCTGCACGATAAATTCAGCAAAGAGGTAAACGAGGCTGTATTAGCTTTTGAAAACATCCCTTTCCTTCCTGTATGTATACGTCTGTACGTGTGTGCGCGAGAATATTACTAATATGTAATGTCACCGTCGTACAGATATTTGATCTTAATCAGATCAATGATTCACACCGAGCAAGAGTGCAAGAACTCGAAGCAACGAATAAAGAGTTCAGAAGACACATGGCAGTGTGCGAGGCTAGTGATTCGGCACCGAGCTCGAGCGGCGTGTCGTCTATACCCACAGACGCCACGCTCAAGCAAACCTGCGATATTCTACATGAATATCAACCTTATAACGTTAGTTATCCCCACATTTTTTAAATGTGCAAATGTCTGATCTTTAGTCTCATCCATAGATTGTAAATATTAAAAATGTGAAAATACTTCTAAATTTGAAATAAGCGGCATGTAAAGACTTCTCACTATTAGTGATTTCACATTATTGACTGGTAACGATAATGTTTTAATAATTGCACGGCACGAGTTATTCCAATTAGACAACTCCATTTGACACTGATCATGTATAAGAGAATGTATAATACGAGAGAATATCCTTATTTAATTCTCGCAGAATATTGTGCATGCTAATTGTATATTATATATATGTATGTATGTGTATGTATGTACCATATATATATACATATATATATATATATATATATATATATATATATATATATATATATATTACATATTACACGTGATTAATACGATATGATTTATGCATTATTATAATAAATTTGATATAATTTCAGTAAAAAATGCATATATGTGATTGAGAGTTACACATATTACAATAAATTTTGCGTTCCTTTGTTTAAAACTTTCAACTTTTATAATTGTATGTGATCACAAGATTCAAAGTTTTGATTTCCTTAATTTATTACAGAATTTGCAGTATTGGCAGTCGACAAATTATTATACGCTCGGAGGACGCAGTAAGTCCAGTTGTTCGCCAGATTTAGGAATAGAAAGTGATGCTGCCGTTACCACGATAAGGCCTTTAAAAGATACATTGAAAATTACAGAATCTATGACTAATTTATTAAGTGATGAAGATAGCGGGAATGGTAATCACAGAGCTCGAGATACAAACAGTGAAAGTCCATTACCTATGGAAGGTATGCTTTGAAACATATGTTATTATTCCAAAAAATTTTATTAATATATGTAGTATATTTTTATATTAATATATATGTATATAATCTAAGGCTTTCTAAATTAATTTTCAAATGATGAAATAGTTTTGTAATTTTTTTTTTTTTTTTTTTTTTTTAGGTCTTGATGAAGTAGAAACTTTGAAACATGAGAACGAAGCGTTAAAACGAAGATTGATGAAAACTAGGAGAGCGCTAGAGGACACATTTGAGCACCTATCAGCTTCAAACAAGAATAAAAAAAACGTTGAAAAGGCAATAATAAAGCAACTTATGATCACTAGAAATGTCCTAAAAAAAACGAGGACATTTGATGAACGTTCGGACAATTAATAGAGATTGCAGACTGACAGATCGAGGAATATTGCATAAAGAACCAAAAAAAAAAAAAAAAATAGAGCACGAAATTGTTACTCGTTGAATTGTGTTCTTATAGATTAGCTATTTATTGATGCATGTTTTATCTGTTTCTCATTTACCTCTTCTCGTACTTTCGAGATGAGAAAATGAACAATACATATCGGTACAAAAGATTATGATACATCTAGACATATTACAAAATTTCTAAACGAAAAAGATTTTTAAGTGAGAAATATTTTCATACAAAAAACGAAACGTGCTATTTTCATTACAAAATAAATATTATATATATACATATATATAAACGAAAAAGAGTTTAAGATGTATTGTATATTGAGATTTGTATATATTTATATAGACGTAATGAGAAAGAAACATTTTTATAGATTTTCTTTCCATGGAAAATTGTTCTTCTAGATGCTGATGATGGCGTGAATCGCATCGGCCTTAAAATCAGTCTTCGTTCATTGACATATTTTGGTTTGTGAATAACAGAAATTCGTGTATGTCTGTATATATAATTATTGCATGTGCATATCATTATGTAGCATCTGTACATAATACCACTTAATAAAGTGCCATCGATATTTAGGAGTTGTGTACCAATCACAAATGCATATTCATGATACATACACGATGTGAAATATGACATGGATAGTTTATTACCTTATGCTAATTTAACGTCTCGAATTTTCGTTCTGTACTTTTCAGTTTTTGCCCCGTATTTTACATTGATGTCCAAGCAATTTAATTTCACATTTAACATAACACGATATACCTTGGAGTGTGGAAATAAAGCCACGCATGACGTAAGATTATGATAGAATTTTTATTATCACTCCATGACTAGATAATAATATAAAGATCCGTAATAACTCATAGTGATGTGAAGTTTACGAACTGCGCCAGACATGCGAACATCTTCGATCGCACACCCGGCGGCGAGGAGCGAAGAGAAATACGATTTTTATACTGTACAACATTAATCTCTCTTTTACGAGTCTAATATACCTTTCTTACCGTTTCTTTCCCTTCGCGATATAATCGTACCCGCTGTTATGTGAAACGTTTAAAGGGCAGGTAAGAGAAAAGACAAAAGGAGCACGAAGAGGAAGACAGAAAGGAGGGGAGAGGGTTGGAAATGATATATTTATGCATGTTATATACAATTCTACAGTGATGTTCTCTCTCTTTCTGTCTCTTTTGCTGTTACTACCGCTCGTATTGTATGCTATTGTACGCCATTTAATAACAATATCAGGCCCATGAATTTGAAAGAATCACAATATTTTCCTGTTACTTTATGTATATTATTTTCTGCGTGCATTTAAATGTTGCTTTTGTCACAGAATTTAGAATATATTTTAAGAACTCGTGAAGTAATTTTACAGCGCAAACGTAACATCTTTTTTTCTTTTCAAAAATTAATTGATTGTCACACGCAATAATTCTCTGTTGATATATTCTCTCAAGAATTAACATAATGGAAATATTAGAAAAATTATAATATTGTATTATGTAATGTAAGAAATATTCTTTTATGATTTAATTGAAGAAGATATTATTATTTATGATTTAGGTGAAGAATGAAAAGCGCACTCAATCTCCAAGTTAATCCAAGCAAGCCTCATATTATTATCATGCGTTACTCTTAGCATTTATCATACATTCAAGTGCATCGATTCGCATATTTCTCTTTCCTGTTTTGATTATCAACATATCGATTTACGAATCGAGAACCGATTTCTCCCCTGATTTCTTCTGTCGCTTATAAATTACCATTAATCGACGGCTTTATGTGACCTCGTAATAAATCAACGAGCGAGGTGCAGTTTGAAGTTATTATAATTTTGATCGTTGACTGCATAGATCGGCGTACAAAAGTAGCAACGCAGAATACATAAGACAGAGATCATATAATTTTTGAAGATTGTACGATTTCTGCGGGGCTTTGCATTCACTTCTCAGACTTCCTCAGTATTTCCTCAGATACAGTAATAGTTTAAATCCAGTTATTTGAATGGATAGCGTAAACAATATTCCTTTGAAAAAACTTTTACAATCACATCAATATCGTAACATTATATTATTTACGTTGCGACTTTTGCGCGTCAATGATTTTACGCAGCTTCAACTAGCGAGGGCAAGTACCCAATTCAAATCGCTCGATTTTTATTATTGTTACTGTTAAAAAAAAAAAAAAAAGAATAAGAAAATTCAATGAAGCAAATTGTTTTACACGAAACCTGTGATTCGCGCATACAGATTGTCAAGAAATGTTACGATGGTAGTTCTCAGGTTGAAATAAAACGACTTTGAATTTTTTTTAAACCGTAATTAAGAAAGATCGAAATCGAACATCTTGGATTGGGTGAACTTTTCCCATGGGTCTAATTCGCGAATTATTTTCAATACACATCTCAAGATTCTAGTGTCACACGCAAGCAAGGTAAATCGCCACATCTCTGACGCCCGATTTTCAGGATTCAATCTTTGCTGAGAGATCATCTAAACAACGATAATAAATCGTTTTATCTCGATCGTGTACCTCAGAGAGTTCTTCTTTATTTCCTTTCATCGATGATAACAAATTAACAAGATATAATAATATTATAAAAAAATTTATATTATCTCTACATTTTCTAAGATCACGCAAAGATTTTCAAGCATCTTCGAGACAGAGGAAAAAAGAACAAGACATATGTATTTACATATTAAAACAATTGCAATTGAATCACGAATATTTATACAGATTACGAATTTATACAATTACTCTCTTTGGTGGCCTTCGAAAAACTGTAGCATGAAAATCGGGCTTATGTCAAAGATAATAGTACGATCATACTAATGATCACATTCGTCGTGATGATGTGAATTCATCCCGCTGGACCGACTATCGCGCGGTGAGAGTCTATCGTATATCAATATACCAATATCTCGCGAAACTGTTGCGTGTTATAAAATCTCTTTCTTTCTACGTTTCTTTGTTTCGTTCAAACGAAATTGATGAATTGATGGAAAGATGATACCCGGAAATTATTAACGATCGATGAATCGGAATCAGCGACCATCGCATTCCGTTCACCGAATCACGACGAATCGATCCGCGTATCGAACGGAGTCCGGGGGGGGTGGGTGGGGAGGGGGAGGGGGAGGAGGGCACGTTTAACACTATCTCCTATTTATTACTCGACAATCAAACTCCGTAATACCAAGAAACGAGGAACTTGTACATAAATATAATATTTAGATTAATCGTAGTATCGAATTGCGAATCGTATGTGTGTCATCGAGCGTAACGTCACACGGCGCCTCGATACGGCCGCTCGACGATGACAGGTGATCGTATGAGGAGGGACGGTGTAAAATACCGATGTAGAATAACTCGTGGACTATCATGTGCGCGAATATCAATGTCCCATCGTCGTTGAGGATGATATTGTGCCATCTTTATCGAGAGTGACCTTCGATATTAGATCTTTTCTTGCAATGTTATATTACAGTTTTCGAAAAACTTCAATCAATAGTTTGTTAATTTAAATCCATTCTAACATCAATTGAATGAAAGTATGAAAGATCCGAGAGCGAAGAAAGTGATGTCTATTGTCATTTCAAAATGTTAACGAATCTTCCATATTGACATATTTATATACATAATTATAAATTTTGTTGTAAGTTTTATAAATTATTTATATTTTTTGCAATAAATTAAACAAATGTTTTATTAAATATTAATATAAATATATGTACATGCGTGTAATTATAATTAATTACACTACACAGTCTAAGAGGTCTCTGAAAAATGAAGAAGATACAAATCTATTTTAAATAGATATTTTTTCAAGATATAGTTACGTATACATTATTTGTATAGAATGCAATGCAAAATATTTGAGGAAAAAAAAACCTGATATATGAAAAATGTCAAACATGATGTTATGAATGGAAATCGCTGTGTTTTCGCTTTTAGATCTTTCATATATAAATCCTGTATCAAGGACACTAAAATAGATTCAGACTTTTATCCAATATATTCAAATCCTAGATTTTTGAAATTTTCAGAACCTCTCATTTTTCGTTTGAGGACAATATCGGATAAAATTAGAGCTCTCTTCGACTTCCCTCGAGGACGACGACGGCGTCGCCGATTTCAGACGTACGCCCCGCGCCGACAGCACGTTATTCTATACGGTATTTGGCGACGCGCGGTTTTGGCGGGTTATGTGGCGTAATGGGAATGGGAATGATGGTGCGCGTGCGGGGGCGGTGGCTCACCAAGCCAGGAATCCGGCGACGGCGGAAATTCGGGATAACCGCCGGTACCGCTGTTATTGCCACCGCTGTTACCGCCACCTCCGCCACCACCACCACCGCCGCTCGACTCGTTACTCAGATCAGACGCTGGTCCTGGCACCATGCCGCCCGGTCCCCCTGGAATCATACGTTTTCCGTCAGTCGTAAACTTGCGACGCCGGAATAGTTTAAGCTTGAGTTCCTTCTTGTCTCAATCCAAGTATATTATTGATCACCAGTCCGAGAGAGTCGTGGAGGCTGGGAGAGTTCGGACAGTTTGAAATATTGCAAGAATTATAAAAAGTATAGAATCTTTTGTTACAAGCGAGAAGAGACGCCAGCATGACAGCTGCTGAGAAAGAGTTAATGGTACAAAAAATTGATTTGTAGTGGAAAGTTTCATATCTGATGAATTAATTTTATTTAAAAAGAAAATTGATAGTTAATTTCTTATATGAACGGTACATGTAAGTTACTACATTTATTAGTTTTTTTTTTTCCAACTTACCGAGAGTGGTGTACACCGAGAGACCAGCGTCCGGTGGGTACGGGAACTGGGGCGGTAAGGACGGCGATCTGGACGTTGAGAGATACGGGGGTGTCGTCGCTCCCAGATATCCTCGGGGCGGTCCACCCCCGGCCCCGTTTCCACCGCCGCCTGGACTTGCGCCCTCGTCCAGGCCCATGTTGACCACCGTTCCGTAGCTGTCATTGCTCAAGTCTGCAAGGGGCACGTTCCGTTTTTAAGATTTCAGATGGAAAGATTTTTTCCTCAAACAAAAATATTTGAAATACTTGAAATCAAATACATAGATCAGATATAACAATATCTCAATAAGAATGTTGGATAAAGATTGGCTAAAATGAGTTTTTTTTTTTTTTTTTTTGGTGGGCTATCTATTCGTAATGAGAAAATCGTCTTTTAACGCCGTAACTTTTGGAAGTCGAAACTCGAGTTGCCAGCGACCGGCATCCATTGTCTGGGTTTCCCAGTACCCAGATGCCTGTTATCCGAGGGGAAGACGATCTTGTCAAATATTCAGGAGATCGCAGAGGCTAACTGCCGGCGCACCGTGTCCGAGATTTCAGGAAGATTGCGGGCCATTGAATTTATGCCTGCTATTACCTGTACTTATTCGAGAACGAATACCGCGCACATAATACACTCGCTCGTCTAGATTGCTTCGAAAGTGGCTGATGCGATTATTAGAAATAACTTTGATATATAATTATTGTATTTCACGAATCTCATTAATATAGCTATCAAACTGTGTGCATATAATGCAATAATTTCATATCATATATTGATGCACTTTTTATGTATTCTTTCTCTTTCTTACACACATTCAAAAGAATAAATATTATCATTTCCTTCTAATTTAATTAAAAGTTAGTTTAATTTTCTATTCTATTTTAATCAAGTCTCATATTATTTTGTCAAAATTCATATATTTGTGAAGTTAACTAAAATTGAAATAATCTGTTCTTAAAATTAAATAAACAAGTTACATATACGACAAAAATTTATTGTTACGACTACTTGATCAGTGAAAAAAAAATTATTAGTTATAAAATAATATTTATAGCCGAGAAGAATTGTGACACTAGAGCGCATATAAGTATGATATATTGTATGAGTCTCTTTCCTTGTTATCTTCTTATTATTTTAGAGAGAATAATAGAATAATAATGCAACTCACCATGATGACCAAAGGTAGAGTCCAAGTCTACCTTGAGCTCGTCTTTATCAAGGAGCTTATCATGTCTAGGCGAATGACCGCCAGCACCGCCCTTCATACTACGAAAGTATTGAGACCATCTTGTTCTACCGGCATCTTTTTTCAACCTCTTCTCCTTTGCCCTCCTACGGAGATTAAAAAATTTTGCTATGACTTTAAATTGATATAAATTATTGATAGTAATTAGTTTCATGATATTTCGCAAAATCTCATTGATATTTTTTATTCTTACAATTATACTTTTAGTTGGATGATTGCATAAGTTCGTGCCCGATTTTCATAGATGACATTAAGTTACTGCATGGCGGAGTTCTATTGTTTTTTTTGTGGTAATTGTTGCTTACGCCGAATAGATGACGTTGTCTTATGTCAATTTAGCGTCAGACATTGTTCAGATAAGTCCATTTGTGCATAAGAGAAATCATTAAAAGTGGAGAACAAAAAGGTGCATTTGCGGCATGTAATGCTATATGAATTTCGGAAAGGCGTGAGTGTTGGGATTGCAGAAAAAAATATTCAAAGCGTTTATTTGGACCGCGCTCCTGCTCTCCGAACAGTCAAACAGTGGTTTGGCAGATTTCGAAATGGTGATTTCAACATGGAGGATCAACCCCGCTCTGGACGGCCTTCTGGCATCGATGATGACATTGTGCATGCCTTAGTGGAAAGAAACCCAAGGATTACAACTGAGGATATTGCTGAGAGGCTCAACATCGATAATTCAACCGCTTTTCGTCATTTAAAAAAGCTTGGACATTTCCAAGCTTGATACGTGGGTGTCGCATCTCCTGACTGAAAGGAATAAGCTGCAGGAAAATTGCAGGAGTTGCAATGGGAAATTCTGCAGCACCCGCCATATTTTCCAGATATTGCGCCTTCAGATTTTTATCCGTTCCGGTCTTTGCAGAATAGTTTAAATGGCAAGAATCTCAATTGCGAGGAAGCTGTCGAAAACCACCTTAGAAACTTTTTTCAAGAAAAACCAAGTTCTTTCTTCAAAAATGGAATCGACAAGCTTATAGATGGTTGGAAAACCATTGTAGAAAAGAATGGAGACTATATAATTGATTAATAAAAGTGTTATCTCTAAAATATAATCTATTGAAGTTTATATTTAAATCGGGCACGAACTTATGCAATCACCCAATTTAAAAATTATTGGTACCTGGTACAATGGATGCTAAAAAGGATGAGAATTTACTATATCAAAAAATTTCTAATGTAAAGGAATGTTTTCTCATCGCGTTTTAATATCACGCAATACAATAAATGGTATCGAGCACCGATATAATTAGAGAAAAGAATAAATGTTTAAACGATAAACGGCTTTTACTCATGTTGTACATGAATATATTTATAAGTATGTCTACGTATCCCTAGCATCTCGTATAAGATCTATTCACCACTATCGCTTCGCTAAAAACGTGCTGAAAAAAATATATCTTATCTGTCGCAAAATAGCAGACAGACGTCAATCTCGCGTTACGTTATGTATCGACTCGGATTCGCTAGAAAATTGCAATACACGTGTGCATTTTATAAACTTATGTATGTGTTATATGATATATATATATATATATATATATATATATATATATATATATATATATATATATTTATCTACAGCCATTGATAGAGACCTTATTTACTTAACCTTGACGTTACATATTTTCACGGCCACTTTCTAACACTATCCCTATCTGATAATCGACAGAGGTCGGCGGTCTATAACTCTCTTTTTACAGATAAAATATTTTTTTTGCAATTTTGTTACCTTACTTTGTCTAGAATATCACGTAGTGCTACTTGAGCGATAAGAGGGAAAAATGTGTATTCACGGTAACAACGTTTGTGAATATCATAATGGACATGGAATATAAAGTTAACGATATTTGTAGCATCAATTTTATTATTACATACATCTTTCTCTTCCTTTTTTTTTTTATTTTCAGTTTACGCCAATTTATTATAAGATGTAATCGTTAATATTTTAAGAATCATCTAATATTTTTATATTGAAAAAGATAAATATATGAATTCAACTGTCTTTTTGAACCTTTGCTTTCACGAGTGGTTTCGGAAACTTTAATAACGTTAATACAAAATTCTAGATTTCTTGATTTTGATCATCGGCATTAACTTCCCCTTCGTGAAATTTCTCCGTTTAACTCTTTTCTAATTCTATTCTTTGCGATTTTTATTTTCGTATGTATTGACTGGTTTGATTAGATATAAATAAAATTTCTCAGAAAGAGCGGGAGAAGCTTTCTTACCTGTTCTGAAACCAGACTTGAACGACGCGCATATCGAGGCCCGTGTCCTGAGACAGCTGTTCTCGCACGTGCCTCGCTGGTTTTGGACTAGTGTTGTATGCCAGCTTAAGAGTTTCGAGCTGTTTCGCCGTGATCGTTGTTCGCGGCCTTTTATTAGGTTGATCACCGTCTATGCTTCCCCCATCTGCCAGTTCTGGAATTCGATTGAGTCACATATTGCGCCACGCGATTTTCCCAATTAATCGATCAATAATTTGATAGCTATATTAAAAATATTCATCGTACTTTGTTATGCCTTTTATTACCATGAAAAATCATGAAATTGTCCCGAATCGAATTTTTACATGATATTCAAATAATATTTTACATCTCATCCTAAATATCATCATTTTTATTAATTTCATGTATTGTAAAATGTGTGAAATAATTTTTAAACCGACAGCAAGAATTTTACTTAAGATTAAATCGGTGATAAAAAAAATGCTCTGAGCTTAAATTCATATCGTTGAGAAAAAAAACTTCAAAGGGTTACGTAAAGATTATATCTCACCTTTCGCCTTGGCCTGCTCGTAATCGGGCTTGCAGACGAGTTTCCTATCCTCCATGAGATAAAACTCGTCCCCGGTGTCCAGTTGCCGGGAGCAAAGAGCGCACGAGAAACATGTCAGGTGGTAGACCAATTCCTGCGCCCTTCGGACCACCTGCGAAGGCGCCAAGCCTTGGCCGCAGCCCGCGCATTTCGTCCCGAAACGCCTGCCACACCAACAACATACAATATTTTCACATTACATTCACACATTAATGACAAAACTATACGGTTGGTGTAGCTTTATCGCGATATCTCAAATCGAGTTAATCTGATAATCGGATACGGATATGACACGATGGCGATTATATTACAGAATCATATTCCTGTTTATTGATAATCTTTAATCATGTGTATCTTATTGTATCATTTTAATATTGGCATGCAATTATGAAGAAGATAATCCTATGATGATAACGTTGAAAATGAAGGATTGGCAAGAATATGAGGAGAAAGCTAATTTAATTTCGAGGAAAGAAAAGGGAGAAAATAGCACCTCGTCTTACGAATGAGAAAAGCACTCTCTCGACGAAGAATCGATACCGGTATACTTGATATATGTATTTTAAAAAATTGTATTTCTTCTGTGCTTTGTCATATATACTTCACTATCATCGATAAGGGGATAAGTCGAACAAATATAATAATATCGCACGAATAAAAGAGTCGAGAAAATTTTGTATCTCTTTCTTTGATAATTTTATATCGAGGTTAAATCATTTTCCTTTGATATAATCAATAATTATGATTAAAAGATGAATTAATGATACTATGATAATAATGATGCTAACAAATCGCGATAAACATTTTACATGAATTGCGATAGATATTTTTTTTTTTTTTTTTTTTTTTTTTTTTTTTTTTAAATGTACAAAGATAGAGTTTTTGTAAATACGCTAAATATTGTATATTACAAATTTTTGCCGCGTAAAAAAAAATGATTAAAATAATTGTTTGAGAAGAGAATAATTATCTGTTAATTGCGATAATCAAATATTGCATAACGATAGATAGTTATTACCTTGCTACTTCGCGAAATTTTGGAATCCTTAGGATATACGCGCGATATTTGCATTTAAATTATGCGGTTAAATTTTTGTGATAGCGATTATTGATGCTTACTTGAAGAAGTCGTCTTTGCAGAACACGTGGCCGTTTCTCGCGAAACATTTGTCGGTCAACCTAGCACCGCAATCCCGACACGTGAGACATCTTGCATGCCAACATCTCTCGAGAACCCTCAAAACGTATTTGTCCAAAATAACTTCCTGGCATCCACCGCATTTTGGTATCGTGGCTGTAATATATAAATCGAGACGGTGAATAAACGAAGTGTATAATATAAAAGAACAACGAAAAGCATGTACAAAATATATACAATATATATGTATATGATAATGAAAATGTCGAGGCATCAATCATTTCCGAGTTATAAATGATTGAGAAAGGAAGGGCTTTTCGGAAACTCAAAACTTTGTGGGGGAAGTTAAAAGACTATTAAAATTTCTGGTAAAAGAAAAATTACTTTAATAATATTTTAATTTTAATTTAAGGCTTCGTTGTAAAGATATATGATGTGAAAAAATCATCCCTTGACATTTTTTGAAGAAAAATCGTCTCCAAATGATCTTAGCAAGTGGTGCGGTGATCCTGGGATACCCTGTATAATTTTTATTTTATTTAAATATATACTTAATACAGTTTAAAATAATATATTATATTTTGTCACATACGCATATGAGATACATATTACATAGTCGATCTTAACCGCAGTACATTATATAATATCTCTGTAATATCTGAAATAATTTCAATATTAAAAAGTAAATCGATTTTGTCATAATATTAATATTCTTCCGAATAAAGAATGATAATTTCCTATTGTTCTGCATAGCGCAGAATTTTAGCATTGACATAAAAATTAATATAGGCTATTAATGTGTTCAGAATTTATTTTCGTAAATTTCAAGCTGTGATATTATCCGGATATATGTTTATTTTCGGTATTCAAAATATTCACAATAATATTCACGGGAATCCGAGCATTTGCAGTATAAATTATATGTGTTTCGAGTATTTTCCAAGTATCCATTAGTTTATCTACGTGGGAAAAGAGAAAGGCTATGAAAGACCGATACTGTTAAATTTGACAGGTATATCCGATATTTTCCTAGATAGACACTCAGGTAGCAGGCATAACAACTGAGATACCTTAGCATCGAAATATATTTAAAAACCAAGAAATGAAAAATATTGAATTGCTACGCTATCGTGACGTAACGCCCATCCTTTTCGCGTATCACCAGCATCCGGGAAGTTGAATTAACGACTCGAAGAAGCGAACAATTTGAGGAACGTCGAAAAGAGCTTCTCGGAGCTTCTTATCGCGCGTATCGCACTTGTCGGCACTTACGATGAAGGATCGCCGGGATATGGAGCGGCAGATGATCTAGCTCAATGGCAGGCTGATCTAAGGGATACATGCCGCCGTGCGATATCGTGGAATCGATACCATCGAGACGATCCGCGCCGTTGCGTTGCTCTTGGCGAATGTTGCGTGACTCCGGGCTGCTCTGCGGCGTTAGAACGTCGTGCCGCTGCGATCGGTACATCCCTTCCAGAGGAAGAGCCTCGCACCCCAACAACTCGAGTCTTATCTTGGTCATAACTGCTGCCACTTGTCTCGCCCGCAGTCGCGCTCCCTGCTACAATATTGTATCATCTACCGCATTCCCGTCGTCTCGGCGAACGAATTCGCGCTACGAGACTGATATCGTGTTTTCTTTTTATCGAGACCGTCCGATATCTCCCTTTCCCCGTTAAATGTAAAGGCACTGCGTGAAAGAAGAAAATCCTGTATCCTTGTGAAATAGTCGGATTTATCTCCGAGATGGGCGCAGCGAAGATGAAGCTTGGAGCTTTCTTCGTGCGCGTTCAATCTTGTAGAATAAACGAGGATACATTACTTTAATCTTAAAAATCGACTACAAGCTCCGCGGCAAATCACCAATCCGCATCTGTCGTGCAGCTTCTCCTTCGGGGTCAGACACTTCGGAATCTATGAAACGCACGAAACTCGCTTAAATAACAGCTCTTCAGGTACATCATTTTTTGAATATAATTCTGGATAACGTCGAACATACGCTCTGCGAGATTGTTAATGAACGAAGCGAATAAACTTCATCTTATCGGACCGATACTCCCTTGAACGGTATCGTCACGCTTACGGGAAAGGGGAGAAAGAGCGATCTCCGATACGACGAGTACGGTGCAAGGGTACGCGCACGACTGTCTCGCTGACGATGACGTTGCTCGTGCGCACGTGATACTCATGGGTGTGGCGGCCGATCGGGTGGGGCGAATGCCTGGATTATTGGGTGCAGGGGCACCCACCGGATGCTGGCGTGGGTGCCGATTGGAGAGACGCCCGACCGCCTCTAATATGGCGCACGCCATTCGACTCGGGTGCGCCGAAGTCACCCCCGCAAAGTCGCGCGAAGGGACGATGGGCTTGAGGATCTTGTGGAGGGAAGAGAAAGAGATGAGGGTGAGATGAGATCTACCATCCTCGTCGATCGCCGTGACGATGGAGGGCGATATTTAATCCTTTCGGACGCGAGACCGAAGATGCTGTCAGATGCCGTCGTTGGATGCAAGCCGATTCTTTTCTGTGTGCGTGTATACGTTTTTTATTCGCGCGTTGTTGAAAGTTAGATTGTACGTTTTCAAGGGGGATGCTGATTTCTGGTAGCCGGTATTTAGGTTGATATGCAAAAAATCGATATATGCACTTTCCTGAATTGTTTATCTCCATTAAAGTGATATGAGTATTAGCGATATTAAAAAATGCGTTTTATGTAATCTTACGTATTATTTATTATTAATTTTTCATAAGCGTGATTTATTTTCATAATAAATGATATCGTGAAATGTGCGAGATTTAATTTCGTCGTTTATTAAAAATTCTTCTCAAAGTATATATATTGTCTATGATAAGAGACTGACTTTTATAATGTCACATCATGTAACATATTGTATTTTAATACGAATGAATATACGAAGAATCGCATAATACGCATTTATTGCAAACAAACTGCAGATTTATGGTAAGATGACTTATTGGAAGCACAGGCTAGGGAAAGCCACGTTCTCTGTCTCTGGGTATTGAAAAATCCCTGAAAACACGTTGTGTCGCTTAATAACTCGAAGCTGCTGGTCCGTCATGGATTACCGATGCATCGCGGCGGCTCTATTCATTGGAATCGTCGCGCAAAAAAATTCACGAATCATCCCTCGAGAGTTCCTTTGAGCTCGGGCTGCTGATTCTCTTCGATTCGGTAAGCAACGAGGAGCCGTAGCAATAAGTAAGGATAGCGGCTGGGACCTGGGTATGAGGCTCGGAGTAAAGAGGAAGAAAGGAGAGAAAAAGAGACGCGGTGAAGGGAAAGGGGGCGACAGGACACAAAAGGAATCCAGCGAAATTAAGAACGATCACGGGGATGAGGGACGCCATTTTATAATCTTGAGATCATTCGCGTATATATATATATATCTTCCGCAAATCCTTGTTTTCGGTTTATTTCTAATCGATTAGCCTTAATTAATTTTTAAATTAATAGTTCGACGGATTAGCCGCGTTAAAAAGCAAGAGGATTATGTTAAAAAATAATTTATGTTGTATAATAAATTCCCTTGTAAAATCTAAATTGTCGTTATAAAAAAAAAAATTTTTAGAAATAGATAGTATGTGGATATTATTATTGACTTACTTTCACACACACTCACACACACACACATATATATATATAATTTTATATAAATATTTAAGATGTGAATTTATTTTTTATTTAATTTAACATATCTGTATTGTAAATATTTTAATTTAGTATAATAAATATTATCTTGCTGTATTTAAAATTTATTATTAATTTGCTAAATTTATTCATTTAACAGTATTATATTTCTGTATTATATTTATTTCCCTTATAACGGTTCTACGTTTGTTTATATTTTAGTCTTCTTTTCAGCAGGATAGATCAATTTTTTTCCAAAAAATATTTCGCGCGACCGATCACGGGTTTTTCATGGCTCTTTCCGTGAAATATATGTATATATATATACGTACGTTTTATGCATTCAGATACGTCGACGGAAGTGGGCGCGCATAAGGATTTTGATCGATACGCACGATATTTTTTTAACGCATCGCGACGATCGTTGAATTTTTCCACCTGACCACGGAATAACAGATGGCACGGTGCTTTCTATGCGCGCACAGTTGATGCCCATAAAATCTGTCATGCATACGCGTCGCCAAAAGGGTGTACCGCCGAAAGTAAGCCACGCGATAAATGAATGTCAGAACTGCCTGATTTTTATATCAAGTGTATCGCACCCACATGAATACGCTAAATATATGTCATTTTTCACGCAGGGCATAAAATATTGTATATTTCGATTGAGAAGGTTCGAACTGTTTCAACGGTGTATTATATGTAAAATAGATTTTAAACTAATTGTGTAATTTTTAATAGAATATTTAAATTGTAGGCTTGACAGAAAAATTTTGAGTGTCAATTATCTTCTCTTCGTTAACAAGAGCAAAAGAAAAGATAGAAACTACTGATAAGGCTACTTATGAGTAAAATGTACAAAGAAAAATATCAATTTTCTACAGAAACCCGGGCTGAAACAAAATTACGATTTAATAAAATATTTAATAACTATTCCAGTTCTGCAGTTTCGGTTCCTTAATAAATAAATGAATCGTTTAAATTACGATTTCTTTTAGTTACGGTTCCGGTTCCTTTAAAATTTTTGCTCTTTTAACTTCTTTCTACTTAACAAATTATATATTATTTTTTATATTTCATTATAAAATAAAGAAAAAAAATTATAGCAAATGTAATGAGTAATATTTTTTGCTTTCTTGAAAAAACAAAACTTAATTCTAAAAGTAATCATCTCTATGCATTCATTGTGTTTTATTCATTATTTTTTCTATCTTTGACTTTTTGAAAATTCGATTTTTATCAGATTTATTATTATTTTTTAACAACATTTTCTCTTTTATCTCTGACTTTCTAAAACATTTATATTACAAAAATTAAGAAAAAAAACAGAAGAGAAAGAGAAAGAAAGTTCTAAGATATATTACAATCGAATAAAATACTTCATGAAAATAAAATATTTTATAGAAATAAATTGTGGCGTGCAAGAACCGAGATGGTACCGAAAAGAACCGTAAATCGAAAATCATTTAACGATCCGGTTATGATCCTGATTATAAATTTAATAGACTTTCAATACGGTTTCGGTTCAATAAAATAAAAAAAAAAAAAAAAAACCCGGTCAGTTTTGATTCCGGTCCGAGTTCTTGATTTTCTACACATTATATATTAAAAGATATGTATAATTTCTTTCGTGATGATTTATTTAATAGCATATTGTATTTTGCGTAATTAATTATATGTTTTGTAAAATATGTAAAATTGAAGATTTTACTCTCCGTCTTGCTGACAACTAAAATTCATCGAATTTCTACCTAAAGAACCTTGTAAAACAGAGTTACCTAGGAAAGTTTTGTACGAGATATTCCAAATATCTTGTCATCCAAAGAAAGATTACGAAGACTAATCTTATTGCCGACGATATCGTCGATTTTCTCATGAATGCGATTACTGTTTCCTCTCGCGAATCGTACGCGAACTCTTGATTTCGACGACGACCCTCTTGCAAAATCGGCGACGGTAAAGGGTGTCTTTGCGATTGCGCGACCTCGTGATTTCCGTGGGCGTCCTTCTACTCGAGCTTCGATCACGCGAAACCACCCTTTGTCGATTCCGTCGCACACACGTCGACACGCCTCCGTCCCCGGAATCGTCCGTCATCGTAAAAAGCGTCATCGCGGGGAGGCTACAGGCGTGTAGCGTAAGCTCATAAGAAGGGTGGAAAGCTCGTCGAACCGCTCGTTTCGCGCATCTTAATTCATACGGATGTAAAGTTTCTGACATCGCGCCCTTCCAGGAAAAAAAAAAAAAAACTTATATTAAGCATCGGAGCAGCCACGCAAAGTTTTTTTTTTAATTCGATATAATAGATGTACATATATAGTATATATTTTATTTTGCTCTTCTATTTTATTTATACGATATTTTATTTTTTAATTTCTAATATATATTTATAAAATATGTCCCTCAAAACTTTCTCTCTCTCTCTTTCTTTCTCTGCTTATAGAAAATATCAGCCAGAACCAATTGTCACGGATCGGAACCATGATTAGTGAACGGAGAAGTGACCGCTATGAAATATAAAGACCCATATATACGAGGCACGTTTTTTAATTTAACTTGCTCCAAGCCGGATGAGGAGAGATTGGTAGGATGAGGTGGGAGAAGACCCGCGAAGGTAGTTCAACTTGGGGGAATACGACTGCATATAATCGAATTTGCACCGGAGAGATCTCTTTCTCTATGGGCGTTTCCATTACGTTGGCGGGCGATAAATTACGCCACCCTTGCCGCGTAAATAGATTTGAATTTATGCCGCCCGTTCTGCCCCATTTACGCATATGGTTTTTTATTCCTCTTTCAACGGTGGCACGTATCCTTTTGACGAGCCGTCCGTCGGTTAACTCGTCTCGTTGAAATTTGCATGGCAAAAAGGCAGTATTTCTTAAACGCGTTTCAAACGTATTTTGAACTTTATTGGAGAAAACATTTACTAGAAATGCGTACATAAGGTAATTAAATTAATTAAAATGTTATAAATATATAACATCATATTAATATTTCTCATATCTCACATATTTTTTTTTTTTTTTATCAGTAATATTAATATGTGTTTGTATCTTTGTCATAATAGGACATATGAAAATCATGAGTAAAGGGAAGCAAAATAATTTAAAATAATTTTTTAAATTTAGAAAAATTAATTTTTGAAAATTGAAAACTACTAAGATAATTTAATACAAATAAAATAATAAATAGAACTATAGCTTCTTTTAATTTTTTTCAAGAGAAATACAATTTTTCTCTTTATACATCGTTGACATATATTGATAATTGAAAAAAGTGGAAAGAGATTAATTTAAAAGAAATGCGTATAATTGTTTCTATTAATCAGTATATTGTATAATATAGAAATTGTCCTTCAATGCATCATAATTTAAAGCGCAAAAGTAAAAGTAGAAATTTCTAAAGATAAAAGAAGACTCTTATATTCTTACAAAAAGTTTATAAGCGCGTTATTAAAAGTATCTGGCTACTCCACATTTTTAAAAATCATTGTAATACATAATTTGTGTACGGATACAAAAATAATATAAAAAGAATCTCCAATTTGAAAGAAACTTCAATTATTCATGTCGGTGGAATGAGGAGAAAACGCCGAAGGAAGAAGATAAAATAGTAAAAGGTTTTAAACCCCTTATACATTTCAAATGTATTCTTCTTTATGGCTAATATTTTTCTGCGGAAAGCAGGACGCGCGTTTCAACGATCCTATCTCAAATCTGGAAACGGGATCCAACTCCGTACGCCAGGCAAAGTTCTGCCTCCTCGGACCAAGTTGCAGCCAATATATGCGAGTCGGTACCAGATGTGCCATTGTGCCGGCGTCGAGGAAGAGTGAATCGCGCCGTAGGTGTACGTATTCAGGGCGCGCATATCCACACCGACGAAGGAGAGGAAAGCGGGAGCGGAATGAAAGAGACTCTCGCGTGGGTGCGCCGATATATGGTAGGACAATCGTGGGCGCCTCTCCCGGCTTTCTCCTGCCTCGAGCTGGGTTCGGTAGCGCCCGAACCCTGCGAAAAGCCCCTCGCAAAGCTATACCTATTGTCATCCTCTCTCTCTCTCTCTCTCTCTCTCTCTCTCTCTCTTTTCAGCGTGCTCCGACGATTAAATAAGCTTAAGTGACATACGGATGCGCATTCGCCCGATGCACTTGCAGCGCGGAGACCTTTCCGTCTCGCTCGACTCGGATTTACCTAAGCAGGTACGCGGTCGAACTGACGCAGGAAAAATTTATCTGATCAAAGAGCTATAAAAACTCGAATCCAGAGATGAGAATAGGTGCTTCGATTTTCATTTAACCGAAATTAGCTAAATTAACATTAATGAAGAAACGATATTAACGATAATTCTAAAGAAATTTCAATTGACGCAACTAGAATGGAAACTTAATAATTAATAAATAATAATAATTAATAAGATAATAATAATTAACAATAATTTTGTTATTTTTTCGTATTATTAATATTAACAATTTTATGACTCAAAATATTGTATTAATCCTTATTAATGTCAAATTGATAATTCCAAGATTTAAGCAATCGCACGATATCATTTTATCATCACCGGGGTTTTAGAAAACTCCGCTCTCATATATGAATACAGAATCCACTAGCCATCGCCGAATGCGCATGTACAATATATCGAGGGTGATTCCGGGCTGGCAATAAAACGAATCCCGAGGTGTGCCTAACCAACGATATTAATAAATCCAATATCTTCCGACCGATAAAACGGCAACCGAGCCCCTCCTAGTTTCATAAACAGTTGGCCCGTTCGTTCGTGTGCGCGCGCGGAATCGTCAGAAATTGTGCAAACGCGTATAAAATACGCACAATGTGTCCGCGGAGCCGCGTAATACGCGTTGCGGCTCACGAAACTTCCGATAAAAATATACGAGATTTCGAATCGCCCTTCTACGACGAGAGAGCAATCTTCCGTTTCGAGAAATTACTTATTGTCTTTTATTTATTTTACGAGCACCGCGTATAATAATAATATTATACATTAAAATATATTATATAATTTAATATGTTAAATTTACATTACATATCCATCATTCCTTCCTTCTTTATACCAATTGAAATCATTTCGAAAAAAGATCAAAATAACTCACAATGGATTCTTTCGTGCAAATTACGACGCCATCGACTGTCATAATCGACATCGTGTTATCAAAGCAACGAGGTTTACGAAGATACGAATAGAACAAGTACAAGTGTAGAGTAAACGTGGGTTTCCCCGCGCGGACAGGATGGTCCCCCCTGCCCCCCCCCCCCCCCGCACGCATTATTTATGCGCACCGCCTATTGCGTGTCGTGAATATACACGCGCGCTTCGACTCGCGCATATGGGGACATTAGCTACCCCATTAAACATTTCATCCGCGTGCTCTGTGTCGCGGGGGGGAAGGAAAAAAAAAAAAGGACGTACCTGGACGATTCGCCGGCGAATCGATCACTTTCGCCGATACGCGCAGGGGTCCCCGGCATGACATTTGCAAATTGCACATTGAATCAAACTCGAGCGGGATTTATGGGAGAAGAATTCCAAGCTGCATAAGAATTTGCCAAATTTCACGAAAACTGTAAATTAAGAAACTATAAACTAATGGTTTAAAGTTTTACAGTTTCGATGACTCGAGAAATTTGAGAATATGTAAAACGGAATTTGTTTGAAAAATTTGGTATGATACTTAATAAGAATTCCTCCGAGTTATCACCTGGCATTTTATTAGATAAGTATTATTATACCGTTAAAGGAAAAAAAAAAAAAAAAGTGCGATAATCAATTAAGGTGTTCAAATGTCTAAAATAATTGACAGCCTCGTGTTTTACGGATGAGGAAAAAAATCGATCTCGTATAATCGATGACGTCACATTTCGATCGCGATAGATATTTTTATTGCTGCTCGCTTAGCCCACTTTCGCGAATCGTAACAACTCACGATCACACGGCGTAATAACGTGCATCGGTATAGAGATATCTGTCAGCGTGTATGTACACACACGTGCGCGCACGTTAACGTGTACATCCGCGCCTCCGTATAACGCCGCTCGGTATATGTACTGCGGGTTAGAACATTTAGCGAGTACATTAAGGAAATTGCGTGGACTCTTTGCACCGCACCCTGTTGCAGACTCGTGCCGTATTAAAAGCACACACGAAGGAATAAGCATCGGGGGCGACTGGAGGTGGCCTCTTCCGAAGCAGTGTCTCTCAAAGTCCTTGCGAATCGAGATGAAGAAATAGGAATCGACACGATGCCTTTCTTCGATCTTTCTTTCTTTATTCGCTATTTTATTTTTTATAAAAAAAAAAATTAATATACACGTATATAATTCTGGACGGGGTAGCCTTAGAGTTTCATCCCTTATGTACAATAATATTAAAGTCAATTTTTCTTTTCCTAGAAATGTCGAGGCATCGACAATTTCGAAATAGATCGAAGAAATTGCTCATATTTTTTAATGATAAATCTTTCTTGCTTTTACGATTTGAGACCAGTTTATTTTCGTTCGCCGCTGGTTCCATCTGAGAAACTCTGTCGTCGACGGCGAGGCAACGCTCTCACCCTTCGGGCGCATCGGTGTAAGTAAAGCGACGCGGATAGAAAAAGACGAGGCACACGCTCTCTCGGATACCGTGTAGTAGTATATACCGAGTGATACCGAGGCCGCGTGAGGGCGAGATGAAGGGAGATAACGGGCACAGGAGGGGCCCCGGAGAGAAGACAGAGGGCCAATGGGGCGGGGAAGGGAGTCGTGGAGATCCGAGGGTGGAAACGGGCTGCTCCAGACCCCGGATGAGACAAGTAGGGTCAAGTGAACTAAAGCGAAACTACCGGGGATCGCGGGTGTTAAGGGGACAATATACTGCTCTCGTACCAGGCGGGGGAAGTGGGGAGGGGGGGGGGGCATCCCGGGGTGAGTCGGAGATGGGTTTAATCTATTACCGACTCGGGCCAAGTGGCTTCTTGTTACACGCTCGTTTGGACGAGACGGAATCTCCGAGAAAACCGATATGACGGAAAACGCGAACGAATGTGGATTATGCGACACTATGTTAGTTCGCGTTATATACGTTAAGAAACCTTTAATTTCGATTTCAATCGTCAACAAATAATTGTATCTTTAATTGTTTCTCTTTTTCTTTTAGCATATCTGATCACATATTTTTTTTTTTTTTTTTTTTTGCATTTACGATTTGCAAAAATATATATTGTAGTTTTAGAATCACTCAAAATCACTTATTAACGCAATCGAAATAATGTATAAAAGGAAGAAGAATAATTTCTTATATGAAGAAAACTATTAATGTATTCTCGATCACTTGTGCTTTAATTAATGACGACAATTTGTTTTCGCGTTCCTTCACGGTACGCTGATTTAATTTTCCATGCCGGAAAAAGAGACAGATGTCTTTAATATTTCGCCCTTGTCCTTCCCGATTGACGAATCATTCGCTCCGGGATTCGTAAGCGGAGCGCGACGTCGCGTCGCTTCTACGTGGACACGTTATTTCCGGGGAAGGTCAACGTAGCCGGAAATCAAAAGGTCGCAAAGTGCTCGACGTAGCGGGACGTTATTAATTTATTTTTCTCGGCTCACCGAACGCACAGCTGCTTTTAAATCTGCTTTCACGCGCGTGAAACGATTATAATTACACGAGAAATATATATTTTTATTTAAAGATTAAAACTTTCCTTAGATAATATTCTCTTTAATTCGGTTTCATCGATTTTTTTATTATAATCTTATATATATCTATAATACACGAGATTATTTTGATTTTTTACCGATTTGACATTTTCTTAATAACAGGATAAATTATGTGCACCTATTAAAATAATTTATGAAAATCTAGATAATTTTACGTATAAAGATTATTTTTTGCCTTTTTATATGTGATATCTATTGTGTTAATTTTATCAAACTGCAAATCTCCATGTTTCCGATGTTTAGATGCGAGAGATATAGCTTATGAATATTGATATTATATATGGTGTGCGTATAATTTTGTATGATTATAATATCTCTCTAAAATCATAAAAGAATTCTATTAATTTTTCGCTACATCAATTTAATACTCTCTTTCGATCCTGTTATTATCTCCGTGTGTAAAAAATTCTACATAGAATAATGCATATCATTTCTACGCTTTACTTTATTTATCAAGTATGCGTGATCTTTGTAAAGCTATAATAAAATTTAATTTTTCATGTTTAAATACGAATTTGGTCGGTTTCGCTATGAAATTTGATCATTAAAAAAAAAAAAAAAAAAAAAAAAAATACGACGAGACATTCCAAATAAAAATTTCTTTTCTTAACACTAGTACTGTATTAAAAACACTAATCACGATTATCATCCTCGTCGTGATTCAGTATGAGACCAATCCCCTTACGAAGAAAGGTCTTCACTCCGCGAAGAAAGGTCGTGAACGACGGATTCGTTTCGATTCTCACATTATATCACCAGTGCATGTCCCAGGAGGTAAGTAACCAGCCGAGGGAATTCGCCTGGGAATTATGAGAACGGCATGGCAAACGCCAAACCCAAGAGTATCCGATGTATTCGCTAGCATATTGCGCCGTGGAAGCCCCCGAGGGCTTTCCATGCCAGGAGTCGAGGTCGAGCGCGAAAACAAGACAGAAAAAGAGACATAGAGAAAGGCAGAAAGAGATAGAGAGAGAGAGAGAGAGAGAGAGAGAGAGAGAGAGAGAGAAAGAGAGGACGAGAATCAACGAAGAGAGGACAACCCGCTTGCGGGGCCCATTGTGTTCGTGTTGTCGTTGTTGTTGATGGTCTTGCCGCCGCACTTGACGCGCCCGACGATGATGGCACCCATGGGTGCCAATGAGAGCTAACTCGGATGCCTTCTCTCACGATTAAATTCGCGTCCGTGCTGGCGCTTTATTCCGAGTATATGCGAGTTCGCTTCAACTTTTACCAGGCCGAAGCTTGCGCGATTTTCTAAAGGATAAAGATATGTCGGAAAACTTTTCACTCGCGTATCTCGCAAGCTTTTCGTAAAGCGTCGCACGCGATCTTGAATTATACGAAAGTTTTTCAATGATCTTTTAGACGAAGCGCGTGGGGTCCTGAGAAATTCGTCTATTTCTTAGAATTCAGAAATTATTTGTATTATATATTGGTATACTTCGGTTACGGAAAAATGTAATTATCATTAAAACTGATTGCAAAATGAGAGATAATAAAAGTCAAGCGATAATAAAATTGAATTAATATCAGAATGATGAGTAGTGAAATTATTTATTTTCATAAAATTCGTTACTTCTCGTCAGAGCAATCGAACGCATACTACCAAAATTCATTAAAGACAACTCGAGGAAAGAGGTTGAAAACAAAGTCGCGTCTCACTCGACCCTATCTGATGCATATCGCTTGAAAAATACAGGCGTGCGAAGGGAGTGGGGCGAGGGGGCGGGGGGGAGGGGGGGGGTGAAATCAAGTGAATCGCGATAATAATCGGGAACATCGTACGCCGCGTGCGAGGAGGAATAGCCGGCTCGGCCGCGCGTTTCAGGGACTGGAGGGACTCCCGAGGCGTACCATCCCCCGGAATTCCCCCGGGAAATCAGCGAGGCACGAGACTTCTGCTAGGTCGGTAGGTAGGTAGGTAGGTAGGTAGGTAGATAGGTAGGTAGGTAGAAAGAGTCGGCGCGCACGTCAACGTGCACGTGTCTAGAGACACGCGTGCTAGCTTTCACGAGCGTTGACGCGAGCTCTTTCTAGAGCACCCCCACGATTGCTACTGTCAAACGTCTTTGGCCAAGCCAAAGGAAGAACACCAAAGGCGAAACCTATCCTTGTACCCTTCCGTTGAAGTTTCGCGTTTCAAGATCGAATCGAGCGAAGATTCGCGAGAACGTATGATACGCGCGGTGAAAAACATCCCTCTTGCGAAGTTTCTTCATAAATGCATTAACTCTCTTTGCTCCTTTGTAATACGAGGCTCCTGTCTCACAAATGTTATTTCCGATGCGTAAAGCTAAGCTATGCCTAACTGAACTTGTATGTTTTATAAATCTTGAAAATTCAATTTTAGAGAGAAAGAGAGAGAGAGAATTTCCAAATATAATATTTCTACATATATTGGATGATTGCATAAGTTCGTGCCCGATTTTCATAGATGGCATTAAGTTGCTGCATGGCGGAGTTCTATTGTTTTCGTGTGGTAATTGTTGCTTACGCCGAATAGATGACGTTGTCTTATGTCAATTTAGCGTCAGACATTGTTCAGATAAGTCCATTTGTGCGTAAAAGAAATCATTAAAAATGGAGAACGAAAAGGTGCATTTGGGGCATGTAATGTTATATGAATTTCGGAAAGGCGTGAGTGTTGGGATTGCAGAAAAAAATATTCAAAGCGTTTATTTGGACCGCGCTCCTGCTCTCCGAATAGTCAAAAAGTGGTTTGGCAGATTTCGAAATGGTGATTTCAACATGGAGAATCAACCCCGCTCTGGACGGCCTTCTGGCATTGATGATGACATTGTGTATGCCTTAGTGAAAAGAAACCCAAGGATTACAACTGAGGATATTGCTGAGAGGCTGAACATCGATAATTCAACCGCTTTTCGTCATTTAAAAAAGCTTGGATACATTTCCAAGCTTGATACGCGGGTGCCGCATCTCCTGACTGAAAGGAATAAGCTGCAGGAAAACTGCAGGAGTTGCAATGGGAAATTCTGCAGCACCCGCTATATTCTCCAGATATTGCGCCTTCAGATTTTTATTTGTTCCGGTCTTTGCAGAATAGTTTAAATGGCAAGAATCTCAATTGCGAGGAAGCTGTCGAAAACCACCTTAGAAACTTTTTTCAAGAAAAACCAAGTTCTTTCTTCAAAAATGGAATCGACAAGCTTATAGATGGTTGGAAAACCATTGTAGAAAAGAATGGAGACTATATAATTGATTAATAAAAGTGTTATCTCTAAAATATAATCTATTGAAGTTTATATTTAAATCGGGCACGAGAGAGAGAGAGAGAGAGAGAGAGAGAGAGAGAACTTATGCAATCACCCAATATATATATATTATTCTTTTAACAACAGTGTTAATTAAATTACATAATAAGCCTCTTCAACTGTGTAATCGGTCAATTGTGGCTTCCAATACTTTTCAATTTCATTTTATCATGATCAATTTTTTTTTTCGCTCCCATGTAATTCAAAAATCTTTCTTACTCTAATATTTATCAAGGAAATTGAACATTCTGCAACTATCGTGTTACTTCGTCGCGTTGATGCATCGTACTCGATTGAGAGATCGAATGCGGTTTGTTTGTCGTTGAGATAGAAATCTGAAGTGAACGCCCCGATCATGGGAATAGTGCGAGGCGAAACAAACACACAAGTTTTACAGGGACATAAAAGCAATCGCGCGGATCTCGTTCTGTTTATATCATCATCCTTTCATTTACCCGGCGGTCACGTAGTGGATGCGTCCGTCGTGCGCCGATAGAATCCGAGAACGACGATCATTATCGGCGCCTCACACGCGCCGTTATTTGTTAAGATTAGTCGGAACAAGCTTATACGTGACTTGGATTTTCCGATTTCCATGATTATATACGAGCGAAATACAATATATGTTTGTTCCCAGATTACTACGCGCGCATACACGTACGCACGCATAGAAAAATCTCAAAGTTTATAATTCTGCAATAATTTATGTAAACATCAATTTATATCTATTTATATTATTTATATTATTATATTACATCATTATATTATAATATATTATATTAAGTTTACATTTCTAAAATCTTCTTTCACAAAGAATATATTCTTTTCGAAACAAATAACTAAATTGTTCAATAAGACTACACGATATATACTCTGTATATTCTAGAAATATATGTTCGATTGTTACATTCGTGTAAACTTAAAAAATAAATAAACAGAAATTATATATTATATTATATTTCTGTTTTTAGAGAAATTTAATAAAATTCAATTCTTATAATTATGTATCAATTAAAGATAAATTAAAATAGAGATATAATAAAGATTAAAAAAGATTATAGCCGAGACCTTTCGTATCTGCAATTACTTGAAGCGTTCGAGTCAAAAAAAAAAAAAAAAAAAATCACCGAATCATCGTTTCATCGAGACCATTGCATCGCGCGAAAATCATTTCAAGCTCCACCTGTTACCGCCGCGCGATGCGTGTTGAAAACCTGCAGGGATGAGCTTTCGAGTGCTATCGATCGCGAGGGATCAATGGATACAATTATCCGGTCACGTGTCGGACTAACGGCGAACAACAAGAGTAGCCAGGGAGGAAGAGAATGGAATCAGAGAGCTCGTTTTCTCGCCTCGATCCTTTCGAGTCCTCGACATTGATAAATGTCGCACGCGTGACGAACATTCTGTCACTGATCGAGTCTCGCAGGTTTCTCGAGGAAAAAAAAAAAAGAAAAAAGGAAAAAAAATTCACCGACTCTCGTCCTGAGAGACCACGTGTTTCTCAAAATAAAATTTATACGCGTTAATGAATAATTTAATATTACGTCGTTGTCGATCAGATTATAAGTTAGAGAGAGAAAAGAGATATAGCTTTGTTTTCATAAGGAATTTATTCTTCGCATTCCGTAGAATGTTAAAAGATATAAAATGTATTGTTACTCGAGAAAAGCGAAGAAATGTATCGTGTAATATTTTTTCAAGAGACAATCTGAAAGGATATTTGAATATTTGTTATAAATTGCATATTCTCGTAATGATCGACAGAAATTTTATCGTTAAAAATTTCAGCATTTTAACAACAATAGCCTGTCCCTGGTGAATCGCGCTGAGCTCGTTTAATTACCGCGATAAATCGTAATAATTAAGGGAGGGATCGAGAAGAGTTCTCCCGCGGGACGCGCGCGGTCTGATAAAATCCAGATCCATTCTCCCCGATATCGGAGGGGGGATGTGGGCTCTCACGATCACGGCGACCACGTGCCAATTCTCTATCGGTTCTGTATCCGCGAAAGAACAGAATCGGAGCGGAGATCCGAATTTAATAATGAAATTTCGCCTCTCGTTAGGGTAGATCGTTATCGGCGATACTCGCGGAAGTCGCGAATTAATTCCGCCGAAATCCTCTCACAAATAGAATAGAGGATACAAAATTGAATTGATGACGTTATAATATCCGATTTGTAAGAGTTAAATTTGATATGTTTAATTTCTCTCTCCCTCTCCCTTTCCTCTCCTCGTCTCGCTCTCTGTCTCTCTCTCTCTCTCTCGTACACACGCACGCACTATATAATCGATATAAAAAGATTTATAATTATCAAAATGTTACCATAGTAAAAAATATAGTTTTCCAATTTATTGTGATTGTATTCACATATAATATAATAATATTCGTAATTGTAAAATGGCTTATTTTAATTATAAAATGATTCGATTAATCTTTAATCTTAATTGCTATATATCTTAATCTGCGATATATTAGTGCATAATCTGAAAGATAGGATAGAAAAAAAACCATGTAAAATACTTCGCGGAGATATCTATGACAAAATAAGGGAAAGAAATCCATAAATCATTTTCAAAGATGTGTATATTCATATCTTAGGAAAGAAGAAAAAAATATTGAAATGTAACCTCTTTCGTACACACTCTGTATATGGGCACATTCCATGTATGATACACGCTTCGTTGTATATATTAAAGCCTCGCGTGCTCGTTCCTTTTTTTTTTTTTTTTTTTTTTTTACAGATGTCTAACAATTCGGTCGGCGACCGTGTGCGTCCATGCCTCGGCAGGTTGAGTAATCAAGCGTAATGCTTTCGGGCTTCGAGCCGTGCGCTTTATTTGCACCACGCTACATCATAGCTACGCTAATAACGTCCCATGAGAACCTAATGTCGAGTCGTCCGTGTACGAGCCATAATCCGAAGCATGCGTGCGTACGTGCGTGTACACGCGTCGCGTTATCCCGCGCCGCCGACGCGATGCGCTCTGCAGATTTTCCTTCTCGCTAAATCACGGGGTTTAAGGAAGCTAACGGATTGATACATCGCAAATCAAATCAAGTTAAATAATTTTGACTTTGTATAGAGATTTTTTTTTTTTTTTTTAAATTCGACTCGAAGATATCTTTTTTATTTATGAATATGTATTCTCATATATAGATCCATTGATCAACGACGTCTATCAAAGACTGAATAAGCAGCTCTTCCTTTAATAAAGTTTAATTAGATGTTGTGTCTCTCGCGCGCAGATTTTGAAATTTTTTAATTAATTATCTTGATAAAAAGAAAATGACGTTATTTGAAAAAAGATTATATCAAAGTCTATGAAAGAAATTAATTGAATATTATGATTAATCTTATTCACGGAAAATTTGTGGTAGCAATAAACATGATATCATTCACACAAACATCAAAACGGAATATCTTTGACTTTTTAGTTTAGCGTTTCACGACATATGCGAAATGTCATCGCATGCACTGGGACACGTGCGTTATAAATCATACATTATCATCGATTTTAATAATTACAGACTCCGTATCGGTTATGGTCAATCTACACACAACATTGCTCTTTAACTTGTTGCATAAATAAAATCGAACACGCAAGGATCGTGTTGTATTATCAGCGAAAACCTTAGGGTGCGATATAAAAACTTTCTAGATTAATTATAAAAACACAATGAGATGTATCGTGACAAAGATTACGTATTTAATAAATACAGGTCGGATTTTTTTCTATAACTACATCTAAACGATCTCATAAATTTTGAAGATTCTAATTCAATATTATAGCGTTAATTATTTCGTAATCGTTCATATCGGGTGAAATTCGTCGCAAAAATTTTTTACCGCAATGCATTTCCAATATCACCACCATGCGAATAATTCAATCGCGTTCGATACTTTTTCAAACTTTCGTCAGATTGATTCGCTAGATTTAAGGATCTCTGCGCAGTGAGTCGAATTCAATCATTCGCAGAATCCGTTCCTGGAGATGGAACAAAGGAGGCATTCGAATTCGGCATCCGGCCGAACATACTCGATCATCCATAAAAGTCAGCGGCGTCTCCCGCGCAAAACGGAGCTTCCTAGATTCTAATCAGGGGCTGCGTGTACCTATTAGGGACGTTCATTGTGCGTGGGTGTATCGTGAATACGACGGGGATAAGTCTCCCCTTCGGCGTAGTCCCGTGGAAAAGCGGGGGGTTCTGACTTTGTTCTCTCTTTCTCTTTCCACGAAAATGTCACTTGTCACGTATGATTATGTACGTTTCCTCTATTTTCTCCTCTATTCTCTATGAAAATATACGAGTGATGACGATATAATCAAAGCGTATAATGATTTTTTATCGTAACATAAGTCGAGATATATAAGAACATCTTTTATTGTAAATCTTCTCTTATAGTTGGAAATTAATTATAATCAACGATTGAGATGCTATTTATTATAATCAATTTTAGATACATGGATCAGATATAAAACGTTTAGGATGTTTTTGTGCACAATTTACTATAAAATATATTGTATTGTATTATATTAATAATAATTAAGAAATCTTAACAGCGTGAATATTCAAGCGTCTCTTTCTCCGCTAAAATCGCGATTAAATAAAAACATTATCTACTGTTATAAATGAAGAAATTTCATTGAATTAAACATCACTTGCATAAATAATGACAAATTTTATTCTCTCTCTCTCTCTTTCTCTCCGTATTATTTATTTAATATATTTCATACACAAATAATTTTTCCAATTATATAATTTTAACACGAATAACGAAATATTTTTGCGTCGATTGAGTTCCAAATTATTCCACATTCACGCTTACGCTTTATAACTTTATATCATTTTAATATCCTATATATTCAAATTTTTCATTAATACGTTACTAAAACACTTCATATAATATATTGCACATATTTCGTAGAAATTTGTAACAGTATAGTAAACGCGTAAAAAGTATTTCTTACAAACCCATCGTAACCAGCTCTATCCCTCATCCCACTCAAAAACCCACCCTACCCTTTCAGGACGCGTGAGGGCGGGCCGGCGGGGTTAACGGACATCAACGGAGGATCACCTTGTGTAAAAAAACACGATCCTCGTGAGGGCTTCCAGAAGTTATCGGGCTACTTCCGAGGCAGCGCGGCGGCCGCTATCTTTCATGATCGCGCATCTGTCGTGCATTTTGGTGAATCACTCCGTTCCGCGCGCGCCCGAACGGGCGTTTGCTCCATATTATGGCTTCCACGGTCCGCGGGTGTTCCGGGATATTGCGTTCCCGATATAGACCAGCCGACTAACTAACTCACTGACTGACTGACTGACTGGCCGTGTCCTGGGGTCAGCTGCGGAAGCGGCTCGTGCCACCGGTGAAACCATAAGGCCCGCAATTATGGGGTTTGCGGTCCCGTCTACCGGCGATGCGATGATTCGTCGGCCACCTTCCCGATAATTAACATGGGATGACTATCAACCGCCGGCCGTCAAATCCTTCCGCGTGATTTTCTCGCCCAGTCATTTTATCATACACGAGAGGGACAAGAATCCAGAAAGATTTTTCAAACAAGATTTTTGCCATTCCGCTTGTTATTATTACTTGCGATTTGCGAAGAAGATACAGCTTATGACATTTTTGTCGTAACCCAATCCAACAATAACGCTCAAATTTATTGTTAATCGAAAAGTATACGTTTCTCATTACATAATATTTTCTGATTTTAATTTTAAATACATTCTTTTATTCTTTATATCGAGTAATTTCGTAATCATGTTTTAAATATTCGCTATGCAATTTGACTTTTATTTACCGTTTTATTAATGATACGCACATATATTTATATAAAAGTAGCTTCCACCTATATCCAGAATACGCGCGCGGCGCGTATATTAAATATAAACATGGACAATTGTAACGAAACGTTATTATAATGCCATTTCCCACCAAGCAAATTAATTTAATCGATCGATTGTTATTGAGAAACACTTTTTCAAATAAACCTTTATTAAACGAATTTAATTGTGTGTGTGTACAAAATTTATATTCTATTGTATTTTACTCAAATATGATATCACATATAAATATAAATCGGAAAAGCGCCTCTCTCTCTCTCTCTCTCTCTCTCTCTCTCTCTTTCCATCGTGTCCACGCAAAAGGGGCGTTTTAAAATTTTATTCCCGCTGGCCAGTTCGGATATTATTTAGCGCGTCGCGTTTGTTGTGTTTACCAAAGCTCTCCATTCTGCGACCACAGAGAGAGAGAGAGAGAGAGAGAGAGAGAGAGTGAGGAAAAGAGATAATCTGCTTCACTGCAATCGATATACGAAGCACCGCGGCTGCGACGTTCCCCGGAGGATCGCGATATGTATTTTCAGAAAGCGCCAGCACGATCGAGCACACCCTCGCGTCAGCTCGAGCTTCTGTTTGCACGCGGTACCGTTTCATCCGTGGCTGCGTGTTTACCGTTTGATCTTATTATTTCATTCGTCTAAATTTAAACACTTCTCTCTCTCTCTCTCTCTCTCATTCATCCTCTCCCTGTAATATATCCGCGGTTTCTTTTTTCCGCAATCGCGACGCGGAACCCGGTAATTCGATTGGCGGGGGACCCACCATTCTCCCCCGAAGTATCCTTGGCGGATTTAGGTAAACTCACTGTGCCTGCAAACTTATATAGTATTTTCTCTTATCTATCGAATAATGAAAAAATTTCAAATACTTGAATTAAAAACGAGAGCTACTTCACTTACAAGCCCTATTTAAATTATTTTAATTTTAATTAATTTTTTTTTTTTTTTTTTTTCTTTACAATGATAATTTAATTTCTCAAGAGAAAAAGAAATTAAATTTAAATCAATTAAGTTAATTGATTAAAGGAGAAATGGAAAATATGTAACCCAATTGGTGGAATTGAACAGAGATTGTACAGTATATAAAATATATTTCAAAACATTTAATGGAAAGAAAAAAGAATTTTTGCTATTTAAAATAAAACTATCTAAATAGCAAGATCTTTAACGAAAGAGCAGATAATTAATGATGTAATAAAAATTAAAAATTATATTATTAGCAAAAACTGTACGAAAAATCTATTAAAACTCATGAACGTGGCAAAATGTACGCAATTTTTTTTTTCTCAAAGAAATTTTTGCGTCACGGTAACCATGAAGAATGTCGCGTACCCTCGAAAACGAGCCGATGCGTTAACCGCATTACAGGCACCGGTATAAGCCAAATCAAACATTGACATGTTCAATCATAACGATCTCTCATAGTCAGCTAGAGCGATGACGAAGGAGAAGGAGGAGGAGGAGGAGGGGGAGGAAGTGAAAGAACCAGAGAGGCATGAATACACAAGCGCGCAGAATATACAGGATCCAAGCATACTGAAAGAGAGAGAGAGAGAGAGAGAGAGAGAGAGAGAGAACCGCCTCATACACCATCTGGCCATTGACGGGGGGGAAGGTTGGGTACCAAGGGGTAGAAATTGAAATGAAAACAGGGCGCTACCCCAAAACCGTGCCGCGTCTTTGCTATGGTTGTCAATGAGGGCTATTAGGGGACGATATGTTTTTCTTCTTCACAGATTTCCTCTGTGATGCGTTGACTTTTGCCTAAACCCGGTGACGAGCGCGATGATTGCTCCAGGTCCATAACAAGAGTGGACGAGATTGAAGAAGAGTTTCTCCAATCGATAATTATCATTCACTTTCGTTTTGCTAATGCATAATTTGCAGATGCAAATAAAATATTAGAATTATTAAATTATTATCACATTTGTGACGTTGCCACAAGTTCAAGCTTCAAGATATAACGTAAAAAGAATATTTCTCAAGCTCCATACTTGCTGAAACGTCTATTAATTAAGTGCCCTAAATTGCTTCAAGGACATAATAAATTTCATTTTTTTATTTCGTATAAAGCAAATAATTTATAGTAAATAAATTTCTTGTCTCTTATATTTATATTGTTGTAATAATTAAAAATATATTTTTCTTATCATCTACAATATTTCTACCACTCTCATAAATCACACACACACACACACACTGTATTCGATGCAAATAATAACTTTACAAAAACATGATACGAGACAATTTTCTTAAATTAAATTTATCACGAACGCTCGATGTTAAACTTTGTGATAAGCGATCCTATATCGAGCCATAAACGATATATGTTCGTTTATAGGTATAATTGAAGAATGCGGGCAATCGAATTTGATATATCTGCGGGTTTTATTTTCATCGTAAATCAATCGCGCGACAATATCTTGCCCGCGAACTACCATATATTGTATAATAAATTATCTGGCGAAAATATCACGAAATTAATGTTTATTGCACATGCGCGTAAATAAACAAAATAATAAACAATATCATACGTTAATATCGGAAAAAATATTACATTTAACGTATTATATCGCGAATTATCTCATTGTAATTGAGAGTACGTTTTAATTTATATTTTAATTAAAAAAATTAATTATAAATTTATCAATTAATGATCTATTAAAAAAAAATCTAAAAATTTCAAATAAATTAATTTTTATCCACTATAAATATTCCCTACTATTGTAATAATCGTATCGATAATACCGTTTATATAATATATTAATCCCGCTATCATATTTATACACGATATTCGAGTCCACTGAGAATATGATAAATTGAAAAGTTGCGTTTATGTATTGTCGACTAAGGCGAGAAAAAAAAAAAGCGCGAATAATACACGTTATACACATGGTAACACAATGCTCCGAATAGTGCTCGAGCTGCCTCGACGAGCACTTGGCATAAGAGCATTGACAAGGTCACGTGTCGACTCGTGCACACCGGATGTCATGGTTTTGTCGTATTTAGCGCCTCCTCTACGGCCTATTCACTTCGTGGTAAAAGCATGGGCGGTTCCTTTTCCGCCTAAATAATCAACAACGAGGTGCAAAGGCCCGTACCATGAGAAACGGAACGCGCGCGATAACGATCGACGCGATATAAAGTTACTTTTGTTAATTTGCGATAAATAAATATTATTATCACGGTAAATATGCTCACATTTTTATTCCGTAAACGCCATTAAGCTAAAACTAGCGAAACTCTCTTCTTTAAGGTATGATTTTTTTAATAATTCAAATTAATTTAAATTTGACTTCTAATTTCAATTTTAAATTTAATAATTTTTTCAAGTAATTTAGTAATTTGATAGTAGATTTATTATTGCGATAATCGATTGCAATTTTATGCGTGTCTATATAAGAAAAAAATTAATGGATTTCTAAGAATGTCAAGAGATTATTGACATCATCTCTGAATGATAATTTATGAACGGGAGAAGAAGATGTTACGTCGCAAGGTGCACCGTCGCGTTGATGCGGCCATTTATTGGTTTGTTTCACTTAGCGGACGTTCACGGTCGATTACGTGACGGGAGCATGGGAACTGGGCTACGGAATCGTTCGTTTCGACGTCACCATAAATCTACGCGTGATTTGCAATGCGTGCCCACGGACGATCGTGTGGGAGGATCACTCTGGCGAGTGTAGGAGTGCCGGTCAGCGTCAAGTATTGTTCCCCGAGGGACTATTTTGTCTACAATAGCCGAACGTTGAAAAAACTGTGAGGCAATGGCCGTGATCGATTACGATTTCGCTACGATATCGTTTTACGAGAGAACATCGTGCCGATTGCTTCCTCATCATTTCATTTCGCTCACAAAGCTTAAGCTTCTTAAAGCGAGCGGATTTTTCAATTTTGGCTTCCTTAGAGAGGAAGCTCAACATTTGTGAAAGTTACAACGTGAACAGACATTTTTCAAAAAATTTAAAATTTAATAAAAAATGAATCTTTTCATTCGATCCTCGCCAAATTTAATACCAATAATTCTTTAATGATACTCTATTCGTGTAAAAAAAATTTAACCTGGTATCTTAAAATTTGCGAAAATTAGAGCGGATATAGATATTTTTCAAAATTTTATCAAAAATAAATCCTTTCACCGATTCTCACCAAATTCGATACCAACCATTCTTTAATGATACTCTATCCGTTTAAAAACAATTTATCCCGATATCTTCGAAAAATTGCGGAAGTTAGAACAAGTTGTACGATGTATTCCATACGTACACACATACATACATACATACATACATACATGTATGCGTACGGACATTAAAAAAAAAAAATGATTTTTCGACTTTCGTAACATTCTAAATACATTGGCATAGAAGAAAGATTTTTGGAAAAAAGATTTTATCGCGAAAACAAAGCTCCCTCTAGGATAAAGCGAAAAGGATTATGTCGGTGAAAATTCCAAGTGTTTGTGGAAATAATATTTTGTAAACGTGTGTGATTTTCCTTTCTAGAGATTGTTTCGATGATAAATTTGAACCTCAAATTATCAAATTTTAACACACATTCGTGTTACGTAATTATTTCTATAGATTCTCTATCTTCTCACTTACTTTCTCCCTGTGTCTTTCTAATTCTTATTAACGCATTTGATAAATTTGTTCGCGTATCAATAATATATTGTTTTCCTACTAATGATTTTTCGATCCCTCATAACGTTATCGTCAACATCGCCTACTTACCCATCGCGGAGAGCTATAGGGTTGTCGAAAAAAATCGACTATGGGGGATAGAAGCGCAAAGATGGATAGATAGGTAGATAGCTATAGATACAGGAAGAGAAACGATGCGAGCATACAATTATCCTAATGGAACCGTGAACACCACCAATACGTATTATCGATTCGACGTGAACACTTTTTTACTTTGTCTCTCTGCGTAACTTGTTAAGTTAAGATAACTTGGCACAACAACTGCAAGACGCAATTATATAATATTAAATTTTCTTGAATCTGTAACTCGTTTTGTGTTAAATCTCTCTTTTCTTGCTTTTACTTTAAACACTTTTTTGTTTATTTCTCAAAGACGGAGAGAATCTCTCTACTGTGTTTATTATTGCATAAAACGTGAATATTAAATTAAAAGAGAGAAAAATAATAAATTATATAAAAATAAATAAATAAATATAAAAATAATAAATTATATATAAATGAATATAAAAATAGAATAATTAAAATTATTTTATTTTTCAGAAAGCTCTCTTCCTCCCTTAAAAAAAAAAAAAAAAAGAGTCCACCGCCAAAGATCGTTCGAGCAAGCTGTAAAGTTCGCCGCGAAGCCATCTAATCGATTCTTTCCAATTAACGGGCAGCCCACGAAAATCGGCAACAAACCCAGCGGGAAGGCGATCCTCGTACATCGGCGCATACGAGAGACGTCGGAATGAACAATCCACTCGTCAGTACGGCCACGTGACCGGCCACGTGCCAGGAACGTGCCGGGACAACTGGTGCCCCGCTCGCTCTCTCGTCGCGCCATGTGCTCCGATGAATATGTACCACCCTGTATGCCGAGGACGGAGGAGGGATTGACACGCGCGTGTTTCTCCGATGAAGGATGAAGGATTACTTCGTAAGCGCGACTGTTACTTTCCTCTACTCTTGCATATTGGATACATCAGACGAAACGCCTCTTTTTTTTTCTTTTTTTTTTTTAACTTCGAGACCATCCCTTTCCTTATAAAAATGCATATGCAATCAAATATCAATATTTCTTGAATTATAAGCTGTGGAAAAATAAAGCACCTTCTTCGTACCATCTATATTTTTATACGCGTATCTCGAATAAAAATAGGCGCGTATAATCGCCCGCATTCAGGATAAGTAGTACATGCTGTACTTTGAAGTGAACGACGGTATCGATGTCGATGGACAATAAAAACTCTCGAGATGTAACTTATAATCGAGAATAGTGTCCTGCGACCAACTGTCGCAGTGGAGATCGAAATTGAACATGTTCTAGATAACATATGGGACAGAGTCGAGTGTTTCGCAGTGTTTTGTGACCCTTTTCGCACAGACTATTTCAAGGATTCAGACCATCATTCGAGCTTTCTCGTTTACAAATTGACACTTGGACTTTCCTGTGTGCAGTTTATCTTTCGCCCAATTTTCAATGTCCAATCTTATCCCTTTCTCATGAAAGGGGATCGTCTTTGACATTTAGATAAAAGCGGTATAATATGTATTCAAGTTTTGAGCCGCAGAGATCCTGTCTTTATTTCTTCTAATAATAAAAGTAATCGCAGTAGGGGCGGTATAAGAACGATCTTTTTTTTTCTTCATAACATCAAAATTAAATTCACGCGATCAAATAGATTAAAATTACAACCATTTTAAAATGTTTAGTTAAATCTCAAAATATTTTTAAAAAAATTCACCGTAAAAGGCAACATAAAAAAGTAAAATAAAACAAAAGCACTCACATTCTTCCTTGATAGTAAAACGGCTTGGTGTTTTGATCCTCCGTTCTAAAACAAAAGAAAACAAAATGTAAGATTGAATTTTGACTGATCAACCGAAAAATATTTTCCCTTTAAGACTCTAATTAAAATAATAAATTCAATTACCATCTTTCAAAGCACTCGCAAGAGAGAAAAAATAAATATCTCATTGAAAGAATTAAAAAAAATATTGCTCATTCGTTTTAATTTATACAATATTGGAAGGATAATAAAAAAATTTAGTCTTTACGAAAATAATGCAACTGATCTTTAATAAGCTTCTGCACGGATTGGATCTAAAATGTAATTTTTTATAATACACGAGCGCGCGTGTATTGTAACAAAAATATTCTATGAAAATCAAAGGCCATCCTAAGGTTTGTTGTTACGATTGCAAGATTTTATTTCGAGAAATTCGCACGTCGACGCAACGCTGTGTACACGTCGCTCGTATCTCGGTTGTAGGCGCCATAACTTCTTTATGGAACATTGTGTCACTAATATTTCAACTTGCCGCCACTTTCTCTCATACTACGCCCATAAATAATTTAACTCGCCGCTGTTACGAGCGGGTTCTAAGATGTTTTGCACATGTATTACGCTTGATCGCGAGGTGATATCGCGATTCGTCGCCTCTCTTCAAGCGCGAATTAGATTATTCGTGTGTATGATAATTCTTATCGTACTATAGTATTGTAGTCCATGTATATTTATCATGCGTATAATAATTATCTGTCCAATGTGTTTCTCACGCGAAGTAATCATATCGCATTTTATACGGTACTTATACATTTTTGCACTTGAGAGTTATGCACATGTATAATTTATATCTCAATATTGATTAATTATAAATGAAAAATATATAAATATTCGCGCGAACGTGCGGAATGAGTTATTTTAGAAGCAGGATAAAATAACAAAATTATGAAATTATATATTATTTTGCTGAAATATTAATTATAAAACTTTCTTCTACGAATATTACGCAATGAATGCTAATGAACATTAATTTAAATATTCAAATAAATGAAAAACAATAATTTGCATTATTTAAACCTGATATTTATGTATTGACCTATCTGCTTTATTTTCTTTCAAATATTGATATTAATGTATCAATATTGAAAAATATTATCAAACTAAAAATCTGAAATTTTTTCTTTACTTGCTCGTTCTCAGTTTATATTACATGTATCGCGCGATTATATACGTTGACCATTAAAACCGCAGTATCATACTTTTTGGAACGCACGACCAGCAACATCACAGTTAACTCTTCGCTGTTAGATCACCGTCGAATTAAAACAACGGATAAGAGAACCTCATTATTCTTTTTTTCCCTTTTCTACAAATTTCCTATATATTCAAAATTAATTTGTAAAAGGATAATATACAAAAAAATGAATTTAATTCGAGAGCTTTTTGCGTATAATACGACAAGAGCTTTCGAACATTCTCGGAGGGATAATTTATGAGGAGAAGCAAGGTAATTTTTTTCTCTCAGAAAGTTTCAACTTTCTTTCTGGCTACATATAAAAGAGGAAATGTTAGAATTTTCAATTTCGCAATTTTATAACAACGATGGATAAAATCGAGATTGATTTAGAATTTTTCTCCAACATAGCATAATATTTCTATAAAATGTAATATGGTAACTTTTAATTAAATTGTATCGATCAAACCTTACCTGTTCGCCGCATTAATCGAAATACAGCCCATATTGATTTCGATACGATTTACAGACAGAAGCTCACACGAAAAATACATACATAATAAGAAATGTTCGATAACATGCATTATGTAAATTTGACAGACAATTGATAAGATACAAAATTATAGAAGTACTAATCTACACATTAAAATCTATAGATATAATTTATATTACTCGGATACCTCGAGATAGTAATTTCTATAATTTATCTATGTTAAAGATTATAATTTTTTTTTTTTTATCCGAGAAAGTTATGGCGATGAAAATCAAGTGTATAAACCTATTTGTAACTTACATGTCTAAATATATTTTCAAGTAAAATGTGTGAGACATAACTCGTCTGGTGTCCTTTCGAATTCACACAATTCTGCCGGTGACATAATCGTAAGGTTACATTAACAGCCTAAACACCATTTAGTTCCCATCATGAACCACTTAATCTCCGATCGCGTAAACTCCCAGTGGCAACAACGGAAGGGAAATGGTGTATTGTGAAAAGAGTGAGAGAGAGAGAGAGAGAGAGAGAGAAAAAAAGAGTATGTGATTACGCTCTCGACAAACAGACGAACTTTGTCCCGCAAGAGTCACGTGGCGCCGTTGAAGTGAGCACCACCTTTCTCTCTTTCTCTTTGTGTATGTAACGCTCCATGGAAAAACCTACCCTACGCGATAGACGATCGGCAAGCACGCCTCCAAGGAAAACAACCCCGAGGCACCAAGTCTGCGTTCCCACGTATATACGCTAACTCAATCCCGGAGTTTGCCGTGTAAGTTCAGATTACACCGCCGCTTACATACAAAATGCTTTGTCCGAATCGTTAAATTCACAAGGATACGCGCTGAAAATTTCCGACGACTCGATTTTTTTTATAAATAATAATAATAATAATAATGTAATAATTTATGCAAGAAAAGCGCATAAGTTTCTAATGAAGGTCTTATTCGTTATACAAAAAAAATATATATGATTAAAGCTTTTTCTATTTTATCTCTCACACGTGTGCTTGGATATAAGGCGGTTATAAGATAACAAAGTAATAACTGGCTCCAAGCATTCTACCGTAAGATAAAATAAAAAGAACTTAAAATGTCAAAAGGAGAATCAAAAAAGATTACAGCTATGAAAAGATTCGCAACACACACACATCTCTAGATATTATACACAAGAGAGATTTAATATATGAGAGAGCGACGAAACATTATTCTATATTTAATCTGAAATAAATATTATTTTGACAGAATTTTAATTTGTACAGCCTCAAAAAAAAAAAAAATATATATATATATATAATAAGTATATAATATTAAAAATTTTCTATTATAAATAAATTCAAGAAAAAATTATACAATTACAGAAAATTTTAATTATTTTATTAAAAAACTCTTACATAATATATTAAATCCTTTTTGATAGTTGAAAGATAATGAAATTGAAAAATATCTTTCAAATAAATTTTTGCAAGATAAGACGACTTAATACGAAGTCTCACAATTATTACGAGAGTATAAAACGTTCTGTAAAATCGATTGATATAATCATTTGACACTGTTACTATTGAGTTATCGCAATATCGGCTACTCATCTCGACAGAAAGTAGGTAGACTTTGTGTAAAGATACGTTTTGAAAGAAAAAAAAAAAAAAAAGAAACTTTAATCTTATCAAGAATCGTTCATTTCTCTCTGCCCTGTTCACAATCGTGACATACATACTTGAAGAAAAAAAAGTTCTTATCTTGACGTAACTATACTTCATTGACATACATAACAGATCGATGTTCTAATTCGAACTGCGTTTTCCTAATAGATATTTATTCCGATACAATAAATGTCTATAAATATATATTAATTAAATTTGATGTGGATCAATGTAAAAATTTCTAAATTGTCAGAAACATATATTAATTAACTGCATTTATTGTCACTTTAAATGCAATAACACATAATAATGGATTAAAAATGGAAAATTGAATAAAGATATGTTCAATATTCTCTTTCTCTCTCTTATCTCAAAAATTATTATTTTCCCGGAGAATATCTCTCTCTCTCTCTTTCAAATGGACAAAAAATATTTTTGCTTTCCTATATAAAAAGATGATGTCATATTGCGATACGGCACAATGATCCCACGACTATCTTTAAATGTTTTCTTTTTTACCGTTTGAAAAAAAGATAGCTATCGATCAAAACCTCGATTAGCCGCTACTCGAAACCGGAAATGAGTTGACCTCGGGTTAGCTAGGCGCGATGAAAAAATACGTAATGCCGTAATACTCCCCAGGGTGAGACGCGGTAATCCGATGCGGGTGGTGAAACACGCGCGTGTCTTTAGTATTCGGGAATTGTTTTTCAACAGGGAGAAACATTACGCGCACTGTCGACCTTTCCTTTTGTCAAGGTTCCTACTTTACGGCTTTATACTTATCGATTTGGCAAGTGACATTTCGGGATATAAATTAAAAAATTTAAGAATCAAAAGATAGAAAATAATTATGAATATTATATCGATTGCCTGTTTATAATTGAACAAAGGCAATTAAATTTATTTAAAAGAAAATTTAACGTAAATAGAAAAAGAAATACGCAAATGCCTTTCATCATCCTCGTTCTCCTGATTTCTCTTTCATTCTGCGGGAGCGATGGAATTATGACTTATAGAGACACGGGCTGTGGCAATAAAGGGCCGATAACCGATAGTTAACGACATTACTAGGCCGATCTATCACAGCGAGTGGTCACTCGGGGCGAAGTTGCGGCGCGAAGGAAACGGAAGAAAATATAGGAAGTGTTCGGGCCCGGTGCCTTCCCGATCTGACGATTTCATGCCCGAGTCATAAAAAGACGATAGCAAAGCCGCTCCGTTACCGCAGGAACTCTCAACTTGAAAAGCAATTTTCTCCATCCACAATCGGACAACTTTTTTTCACGAGAAACGTAGGCGGGGGAAAAAAGGTATTGCCGTGATTATAGCACGTGAAAAGGGTTACCGGTATTTTTTTTTTTTATATTCCGGAACATCGCAGAGTGTACGTCGATATACGAATATCATCTCTATTCCTCTGTATTTCGCTAATTGAAGTATGTGTATCGAGCAATTATACGAGGTTTCCTAATTGCCAGATTAAGACAATTTATAATAATATTTAGAACATAAAATTTGAATAAGCTAAGAGACATTATGCTTCGTTTCCATGAGAAAAAAAAATAGAAACCGTGCTTCATGAACACCATAAAGTGACGCGAGAAATTTAAGTCCCAGGGGAAGAGCTTCTTCCCTTGCCGCGTAAATACGATCAACTCGTCCAATCATCGGCTTTGGCGACCGCGAAGTGCTCGGAGAGACGTTCCACGCTCTCACAACCGCACCGGTATACGACGAAGAAAACGCATACCCGCTCGCGAATGTATGTCGCGAGTGCATGCGCATCTCTGTGCGCGCGCTTGCGTGCGTTTGTACCTTGTCAGTGTGCGCTATTATACGGAGTAGGAACCTTAAGGTTCTCGGCCCTCTTAGAGTGCCAAAGCCGATCCTTCGTCGGCAACAAAGGTACCGACCTTCATCCTCATTTTCCCACCGACTTCTTCCCTCCACCCCTGCACAGCACGCGAATACCACGCGCTACCCCGTAACCGTGGTCTGCCATTTTCTTTTCATCCCCGTCCCGACCATTCGCTATGAGCCGCCGTCTCCTATGGTTACCATTTTGTTCGGGGGAGGGGAGCGGGGGGGGGGGGGGTTGGTTGGTTGGTTGACGTCGTCATTGGAGCTTCTCGCCCCTTGTCAACGTACGATTCTCCGACAGTCTTTCCATAAAAAAAAAAAAAAAAAAAAGGGTAAGAAGAGAAAGGACTTTTTATTTTGCAATTTTCTCTCCTTTCCCTCCTGTGTACCAGATAATATGCGATTTAAAATGATGAAATTATCCGTCGAGTTTGTTTTTCTGAGATAAAACTTGACAAATATTCCGTCACTATAAAATATCGAAAAGGGAAAATCTCTGCCACGTTTTCGTTCGGTTCAGTTTTTTTTTTTTTTTAATTAAAACTTATTTTATTAAATTTATTTTTTTTAAACTACGATTAAATAGAGACAAAGAGACAATTAAAATTAACATCGATGAAGTCTTACAGATACGAACGATTCAATGCAAATATACAGTAAAGTCTATTCTATTCTAACATGAATTTGACAAATTGTGCACTTACTACGTTCATTCGCTCCTACGCAGAAGCTTTGACACAAAAAGTCTTCATTGCCCGATTAATAAAATCACATCCATACGATTAATCGATTATAAGACATTCCGAGTGACATAAAATGTGTAGCGATGACGTTCCCTTCGATTTGCAAGGGTAGTGAGCCGCGAAAACCAAGATCCTCTCTCTCTCTCTCTCTCTCCTTACGAAGCCTTCGTCGAGGAGATTTAGCGCGGCTTACACGACTCACGCAGGACACGTTTAGCTCCAGGTTGGTTTAGTTGTAGGATTTAAGCCCCGTCGTACGTAACGCGCCGCGTCGTGCCCGAAGCAATACCGTATATCGATTGCGGGACGGCCGAGCCTCCGAACACATTACATGATTAAACCGCCCCAATGGCATAGCAACCGGCCTTGCAGCACTTACCTTATTAAAATATCCGCCACCCTCGCCGCGCCCTTTTAACAAAAGCGGAGAGCCGCGAACTATTACGCTCTCTTTATTACCCAGAAACGCTTAGCCGGACAGAAGTTGATCGGTTCTTCGGATCGCGCAACGACCGTCTGTATTCGTTCTTCCACGATGAATATTAATCCACGCGTCGTCATTATCACGCTAATAATCAATCCGACTAAGCTTGAAGATGACGTTACACGCGATGTTTCTACGAGACGAGTCAATCAGTTCCTGTCAAACTCAAGATCGACCACATTTGATGTTATAATGCAAAATTAGAATATTTTGCAGACTAAAAATGCCCTTCGCATATTTTTAGATAGATTTTTAATTCGATTTAATGGAAATTCTACAATAAATATAATTTTCGTACAATAAAATTAATAAATATTATACTTGATATATGAATATCAATTTTATAATAATGTTAAAATATTGATGTAAATTTTAATATTATATAAAAGAAAATTTATTATAAAAGTAATTATATATCGCTTATATATAATTGCGAAAAATATTCACATAATGTCGAGAAACTCACTGAGTTAACCGTCACTTTAATTAATAATCAAAAAAAAAACTTCTAATACAGTTACGGATCTCTCGTTAATAAGTCTGTAGCAAGCGAAATATTACGACTCGTATTTGGATCGTAAAAGGGTCACAGGGTCACGTGAACTTAATTATCGCTAAACTCGCGCAATCCTTCGTGAATATTCATTCGGAAAATCGGTCGTCGACTCCGCGATGCATAACCACGAGATCGTCTTCCGGCCGCGGACGTTCATAATTTAGGAAACCTTCGACCTTGCTCCACTCACCGAGATCGACTGGATGAATAACTCAAGAGGACAAGTCGGGCCGCGCGTGACAAAGAAGAAGAAGAATGACAATGGCAAGCAAGAATATAATTAAAATGGGACGAGAACGAAAATCGAATGAATATCTAAAATTGATACGCTAATTAATCATCGACATTTATTGACGATATCCTGTTATTTATATTATGTATTTATGTCTGAGAACAAAAGAATATACGTTTTAAATTGCCTTTCTCTCATTATATAGGTGTACAGATCACATTAATTTCACAAATGTACAGATCACATTAATTTCACAAATTCATTGTTTTTAATAGGAATGCGTGTGTATCAATAGTTTTCAAATGATAAATAATTAAGAATTTCCGAAATATAAAAACAAATGAAAAATTATTCTTCATCTGATAATTAATCTTAAGCTTTGCTTGATTATTATACGAGGTATAAAGTATGATTTAGATTTAGATACTTATAATACGAACATTTATTTTGCATCAACGTTCGTAAGGCAACAGGAATTAAAAATTGGTATACAGTTAACACGGTAAAAAGTGAATTTTTATATACAGATTTTTCTAATGAAGTAATTGCAAAAATTTTTGTCACAAATGTTTCAAGCAAATATTTAAGCAATTTCGTGCGATTTATAAATAAAAATGATTAATAAATATAAGAATGAAACAGAGTTGGGTGGCGTATTCTGCAAACTTTATAACATTGTAAATTGTTTAATCTTGCAACTATAAGTCGATTAATCGATTCTTTCTCTCTCTCTCTCTCTCCATTTCTAGCGTAAGTAAAAAGTGGCTCATTTTTATATTTTTAGGCACATTTCAAAATTAATTAAATCTCAGACAGAATCTATTCTAACATTACATATAAACGACAATTTCGCGATTTAAATAAAACGTTATAATAATAATATTAACTCTAATAATATTAATATTGGTTCTAAGAAGATAGAAATAATCTATCCGGACGAAATAGAATCTTGAACGCTAGTTATATATTTATATATTTAACGCAATGGATATATCTTATCAATATATAATAATATATAATAAATACTCAATATTATTGTGCTAAAATATGTATATCGTGTAGCTCCGGCAATTACAACGTCAGATAGAAAAAGCAATAAGACAGTGGCACGGATAACGATAGTGGCTCTTTAAATGGAAACATTAATCTTATCGATCGTTAATGGAAAGACATTATCGAGAAGTGGTCACCGTTCAAGTGAAAATTTTAAGTCAAGCTGATGTTACGAGATACCGTATATCAACGTCATTGAGAGCGAAAATTAATATCAAACGAGAGAGAGAGAGAGAGAAACAGAAAGACCCTATCGTAAATCGAAGGAGCTAAATTGCGATCGAGTTTCGACGATTGGCGCAAATGTCAACCATCTTGTTATTAATTTCGCCGTTTAATCATGACATTTTCACATGTAAATTGTTTCCGATACAATTGCCACTTGCATCTATCGGGAATAAATGCCTTTCCAACATAGTAAACATGACGAAAAACTGAGCGACAATAATTAAATGGAGTCTAATATTTGTGTTGGCGATGCATTTGATATTTACATATTCGATACGTGTCGTAAAAAGAGAATAATGTTTACTTTTACAAAAGTGCTTTTCAGATATGTTCAATTGTACGTATCGTAAAGACAAGTGTTTATCAGTTAATAAAGTGTAATGTATCGTGCAACAATAATATATACATTAAAATAATTGCCAAGAGAGATTATTTTAATATATGTATAATATTTTTTTGTAATATGTATATTTCAAATTTTTACGTTTCTTTTCAGGTTGATGTTAGTTTTACATATTATGATGAAATATTTTACTAAAATTTATGGGAAAATTGTCGGAATTATATTTCCTACAAGTGTCAACAAGTTGAATAATTGACTCGATAATAATTTTATGACGTAACTTGTAAAATGAGAGAGTGTCACACGTAACATGTATCTGCAACGATACATCATTCTGATAATTTCTTTAATGTATATCGTTCTCTTTTCGTAAAATATAGTATATGTTCTTTTGTGTTGAGAAAGCGGAAATTTTTTTTTACTTAAAGAAATGAAAGAGAAAAAAGAAACTATTATGCTTTCTCTACAATATAATTTTCTATCTCTCTCTATACATACGCGAGTATTGCATAAGTTATAATCTTGATTCTCTGCTTGAAAATAATCTCTGATAATACTTGATTCGTATCGTTCTATCAGTCTACTGATACGTCGTGCTTCACGATTAACGAATTATATAAAATTCTATGCGTTTCATAATTACATTTTATAAACTTTCTTCTTCCCTTTACGTCACTTTTTTAGAAAATCTTCGTGTACCAATTTTACTGCGTATTTCAACTTAGATACTTAATATACGTATAAACAATAATATATATAAATCGATGTAAATAAACCTCTTCTTTAGCTGCAAAATAAATTTTCCAACCAGAGAGAAAAATATTGTCTTCAATTTTTCTTCCTGAAAAGATTTTCTTCGCTTAAAAAAAAAAAAATCTCCCTAAAAAGACACGGGGAACTTTGCCATGGACGCGTTGCATTTCTCGCTCGTGTCCCTCCCAGATTTATTATCTAGAAAGCATAATCTCTCCGTAAGTTGAAGCAAATTAATTATTGGCTTCGTTGAAAGAAAGAATCTTCTAGTCGCATGCCCACTCTTTCACTCACCTTCCAGATTCTTGTTTCTCGCGAGGAGCGCCAGCAGAACGTCCTGGTTAGGCGCCGCGTCGGCGAGATCCTCAGGATCCTGATGGGTCGACGGCAGGGTCGCGGGTCCCAGCGGCGGTGGACGCGGCATCATCACCGGCGGTCCCGTCGCGGCCCCCAGCGGCAGGGCCAGGCCGCCGGATGTGTGATGAAGAGAATTGTGGGCCGCGATCGGTCCGCTCGGGCCGGTCAGGCTCGTCGGTAGCGTCGCGGCGACCGGCGGCTGCACCGCCGCCGACATTGACAGGTCGACGCCGCCGAGTAGAACCGGACGACAGCCGCCGGTGGCACCGCTACCGCTCACCGCCGGGAGGATCCCGCCGCCCCCCGGCAGCGGTGCGTACGGCAGATACAGCTCCAGTCTAAGAACGAGCTCGTGCAATCGGGTCGGCAGCAATTCCCGCCGGCGAGATGGTCGCCCTTACGTGAAAAAGCCTCTCGCGGATGGCGAGATGGTCGCTGCGATTTCTATCGAGTTGTGACGCGTGTTTGGCTGCGAAACAGCTGATGTTGACAGCAGCGAGTTCGTCGATGAACGTCGAGGATAATCGAGGGATGATTCATGCGAGAGGCATCGGTTTCGCTGCGGCTCCAGTTTAAGAGAATATTGATGCAATCGTTGAATAGGTTTGGTAGAGATGTAAACGTTAATATGGATTACATGTAGAAGGAGAGTGTCGCGGTTATCGCGGCTTTCCTCCAAGTGAAGAACTGGAAGTACGATCGTGCAGCAAAGCACTTTCTCTTTCTTCGGCAAAAGTAAAATTTTATAATTAAGTTTCCCTATTATCTCTTCGAGTTCGAAAGGAAGCAACTTCGGCTACGGTGCAGATGAAACGAGGATAAGAAGCCGCACGTTTCTTCGAAAGATTCGCTGTTTGTGTGCATCTTCCAGCGTGATGGAAACTTGTACGCGATGTACTGATTTCAAATCAAACTGTCTCTTAAAGTTACCGAGCTTACTTGATGTATAAGGTACTTCCAAGAGTGAGATCGTTTCCCAAACACACAAGCGCAGCGTTTATTCGATAGAAAACTCGAGATTGTCCGGCGTTGAACAAGATTCTTGTTAAAAAGTATATTTTACGCGCCATCACGCAAGTGTTTCGATTTAGCGTCGTGAGAAGATCATTGGAAGCTCACTGATTTCTTTCTATATCATCTCCGTCCGTCATCGTTGATACCAAGACACTGAGAAAGCTCTCGCGCGCGAACGATTTCTCTAGAATTATCTCTACTATAAAACTTTCGTCAATCCTGAAAATGAGTTCTAAGTCTCCCTTGAAGAAATTATACACGAATAACCAATATAAGATCCGTCCATCAACTTCTCTCGCTCGCTCACCGAACGATCATTCTCGCTTTATCTTGAAGAGAGTCCCGAGTTGCGATCAGTTTCTTAATGAAATTTGCACGATTCGTAGACAAAGTCGTGAAACTTCTTTCGTACCGGATACGCTCTTCGTGCTCGTTTATGATGAGCTCATTGCACGAGACTTGAATGAACCGTTTGTAGATAGTTCCACCAATGCTATCGCACAAGCCGCTTATTGTCAATGAAACGATTCACCCTCGACAAGCGTATGCGATTTCCGATATCTTGCACATCGGGCCTTTCTTTTCCGTTACCTCAACCTCGATGTACTCAGCGAGAGAGCATCGCCCGTCAAACATTCATCGTCAAATGGGAAATCGCGACACATTCTCTCCCTCCAAGTAAATTATCCGGCAAAGTTTTCTTCATTTTTTTTTTAATAATTAAATCTCAGATCTTTCGCGCTTGCTGTTGTCGATGAAATGCGAACGGTCACATGTTGCAAGAAACACCGATGAATAACGCGTGTCTAATTTCCACTGTATTCCCGCGCTAACAGCGTCTCTCCTATTTTCTAATCATTTTACAATCACTCGTTTCTCATTCCATTAATATCGAAGCTTTCCACGATCGCATCTACTTCTTATCCAGATACCTCTTCGATTCCCTCTTTCAATTATTCGCACCAAAGATACTCTCTATAATAATCCCGATTGGTATTCTACGAAGAAGGTAAAATAAATTTCCTCTCGATCGTAGAAACCGATAACACTGTAAATGTTTCCGAGGCTCCCCTAAGCGGGTGTCCGATCCTCCTTCCCCGGATCGATATCGTTGCCTGCGGCTGCGATCGGTAGCGGGCCGATGGTTTTTACACGCGCGTCGATGTAAATCTCGCGTCCCGCACGACGTGAATCGTCCTCCGATCGGCCGACGCGTCGGAGAAAAACGCGACGGATCGCGACCGATCTAGCCGGTTGTTGCCTTGTCTCCTGGTTCGGCAATTCCAGCCGAATGTATGCGGTCAACCTCGCCGGCCGCCGATAAGAAATGCCGAATTCCACCACCGGCCTCCTGATCGCGATTTTCGACCTGCCACGTTGTCCCGCCCGTTTTTTCCTTCTCATCGGATCCGTTCCCCTTCCCCTCCTCCCTCCCGAGCCGTCTACGAGCGCGTTCGATGACACTCGATGACTGTCGTCGATCGTCGTTCTCGCCCGTCTCGGTATCTTCGCATCTTGCGTCCTAGCTGCGGAGAAAATGGAGGGATCTCCGCTATCGAGATTCGTGAAATTAATTATAATTCTTCGGCATTCTTCGGTAAACGTTGATGATGACGTTTCGATCGTTGTCCGGTAATCTTAGGATCTCGAAGTGCTAGAGTTCACATCTTGCCTTAATCACTCACTGATACAATCCTGCGGATGCTGGGCGCGCAACGGTATTTATTTTACAAAGTCCCCGGTTCTTCTCTCTCGCGGAAACACAATCGGCGATATCTAACGCGCGACGATTCTTTCCAATGTGAATTCTGAACGCTTGAAGGGTTCGATACGAGGATCTTATATCCAGAAAAGAAGTTTCCTCGAAAGACTCGTCAGCACTCGTAGGCACAGATTCTCTCGGTGTCGACCCGAGGAATCGAGCAATGCGATCGTGGAGTGTGTACTATTTGATTAGCAGGTGCCGCGATACTATCCGGAGCCGGCTTCAGCTTCGGCTTCGGCTAGCAGGAACCGAACGTACGCTCGGAGGGCACGAAGAACGTCGCCGGAAGGTGGAGGTGGTTCGCGCATCGGACGTATCGTCCGAAATCGCGTACGCAGCTATCGAAGGAGAGGTTGCCACCCTACCTACCGTCCTCGGCCACCACCGAAACCATCGCCACCGTCGGCTCCAACACCACTTCGAAGGGGGGATCATCCGGTGGGGAAGTCTCGGGCACGCCTGCGCCCCGTGCGCGCAACCTATGTCCCCCCCCCCCCCCCCCGCCCTTCGTTCGCTCGTGCGTAGGCAACGCATATTCGAGATATGTATATACGAGGATCCCGCGCAAGATTTCCTGTTAGTTTATATACGATACGAGCCGCAGCGGAGCTTTTCCGATCAAGCGCGAAAAATGGACTTTGCTTATCGTGTATTGGAGGGGGGGGAAAAAAAAAAAAAATCGTAAGCGATCGCGACTAAAGTTGACCGATATACGATTGTAAATGATCTTGGAAATTAACATGCGAGAGAGTCTCGTTGGGATATAAGAATTTATAGATGCGGAGAAAGATCATTAAGTAATTAATATGCCTCTTTAATCATATTTTGTAACTGAGTTTATATGAAACATATAAATAAAAATTTATTTTACAATAAATATTAACTCTTCTAATTAGTTAGTTTTTTTTGTAAATTAGTATAAATATCGAATAAATAAAATCATAAATTCAAAGATAAATACTTATAAAGTTTCTTTTACATATAAAAATTCATTTTACGCATATATATTGTAACAGAGAGCTATTATTTAATTTAATGATTATTATTTATATCGACTTTATTTACAATTATTACTGAAAATAATTTCAATGTTAACACACACACATATATATATGGTTTTCTCTACAGAAATAACAACTTAATTTAATGTATTAATAACTAGATGAAATATATATCATCTTAATCGCATTATATGTAAAAGTTAATATTTAATAGCTCTCGAGAAAAATCGGAAAATGTAATGCCGCTTTTAAACATCTATTCCTGTATTTTATTTTTGCCGCGAATATATTTTACTTCCGCATACGGATTTTGCGATATAAACGAGACGATAGGGAGTGAGATCGATGACGCACATACGAGCGCGACGTTTATAGCGGGGTCATGAATATCAACGTTTTACAAGTTTTCTATATGAAAATTGCCGTAAACTTGAAGGAAGAACGAGAGAGAGAAGGGAAAGAGGTGGTTATAACCCTACAGGTTACGACACTTTACTTTATAAAAATGGGAGTCTAATGGTTTCCTCCCCTCCCCCTTCCCATCAATAGCTTAGAAGTTCAGTACATGAATGCGTATCAATATACAAAAATAATGCCGGAATTATATTGAAAATAATTATCAATCGATATTATAAAAATTGCGTTTCTTGAAATTTGCGTCATTTTTTGCAGAAAAGCCACTAGCTAATCGTATTACCTGGATTTAGTATTAAAATATTAATTTCTTTAAGCTTTCTATCGCTGTATAAATGCTAGTATATCTCAGCAAATTTGTATTATATTTATTTCCAATACATTTCCCTCATATTCTTCAAATTAACACAATTAAAGAGATTTTCAAATTATCTTAAACAGACATCTTCAAAAAAAAAAAAAAAAAAAAAAAAAAAAAAAAATTTAATATCTTCCGTTACGAACTACGTGAAAATTTTTATTCTTAAGAAATACATGTTTAAGACAGTTGGAAAAAAAATAAACTTTTCAATTTTTCCCATTCTTTTTTCATTTTTTTCAAATTTACGATTAACACGTTTTATGGAATAATCCTTATTTATAACGAAATACCTTAACCCATTTATGTCTCTCCATCGCGAACGATAAAATCATACTAGGCCGTATTATTAATAACATGCGAGGGGTGAAGGATTTGACAAGGGGGTGGCGCGAGAAAAAGGCCCGGGCACGTCGAAGATTCCGCCAAAGAAAATCGGACGGGGTAGTATCAAGCGCTAATCAAGACCGATGGTCAATAATGGCGGCCACGGGCCGGCCGGCCAACCCAAGTCCAACCTACCCCTCGAGCGTCGGGCGTGTACGGGGTGGTTTAAGCCACCACCGTCGTCGCCGCTACCTCCTCCCACTACACTGCCGCGCTCGACAGGGGTTGATTTTGCTCGGAGCTTCGTGTAAAAGAGCGAGACATATTTTTAACGTAGCTGTAGGTGAATCAGTGCTACGGGGGGGGGGGGGGGGGCACTTCTCTGTACGTCGTCTAACGCGACCGCGCACCATGTGAACCTGGACTCTCTCGCCTTTTATTCTCGTTGCCGAAAAATGCATTGTACGATCTCGACGGATTTTTCACCTGGAAAATTGCGCAAAATAATGAAGCTCGATCAAATTACATTGTGTATATGAATGCCCTTTCCCCTTCACTTTTATTGTATTGTAGATGAGAATACTTTCTAAATAAAATATCCTTTACATGATACATATTATTTAATTGTATATATTGAAAGTCCGTATAAAATTAATCGGTTTTTTTTTAACTACAGGAATAAAGCTCGTTATACGTGCAATGTACAGGTTGCAGGATTTGCGAATGGCTTGTATATACGTTGACCAGTATATTCTGTTCATATACACTTGATCCCATATATCCGCTCTTACGTATTCACATATACTAGCATACAGCGAGTCCGTATATGTATTCAGTCAGTAGGTCCACATATGAATTTACCTTGTTTGCCACAAACGTACTGTATATAGTACTTAGATGTAAACGCGTACACGCGGCGTGCATCTATACGTTTGCGCATCATTTCCAGATATTAAATTATAAGATAATAATTTAAAAAAATTCGCAATTGTTTTCCTACCTTGTCTCAGTTATTTAAAATTATTGAAAATTAAAATTATTTAATAAATAATTTTAAAATTATTTAATATGACAGAGAATACATATTAAAGGAATTCTGTTCACACGAAAATCATTCATCGTTTATTAAAATCTTATTATATTATTAAAAAATATTCGTGCTATTTTATTTAAAATTCTGAGTAAGTAATGTCGATTTTAAATAAATGTAATAGCAAATTGATAGATATCCTTATCCAATCGCATTTCGAAGATTCTCTTTCACTTTCGATCACTCGCGATATTAATTAAGAAAAGCTTTACCCTAAACTCTGATACGCAAGAATTTGTAATTAAAATTACGATTTCCTGAGATACCCTGTATAAACGCTACAGCGTACACACACATATATATATATATATATAAGGATCGTTATAGCGTACATGCACGTGTCGAGTACCATATACACACGCTCCCATTCGCTTAACTCTCTCGTGTGTGCACGCGTGCGTTCGCACCCCGCGGGGGCGGACACGCGGGGGCGACCGGATCGGTCGTTGGGTGCACTCAACGAAATTAAACCTGCTACGTTTCTCGACCTCGGACCGACATAACATTGTCGCGGACTCTCGGCGTCATCGCGCCGAGAGAGAAACAAGGAGAAAGACATCGGAAGGGTTTCGTCGCGGGTTTCCGGATGCGCATCGCGGATCTTAACCCTTAACCTTCCCGTTCTGGTCATGTCATATACTTGATTTCATACAATAGAATCACGGGGCAATCAAATAAATGACGGCCATTCTCGGAAACATTCGACTCGATCGTATAAAATTCATGGCCTGCAGCGATCTTTATTGTAGCTCGCGCTCTCTCCGCTACTGTAAACGATTGAAATTTAATTTATATTTACGGAGAGGGGGAGGGAAGGGGGAGGGGGGGAGGGGACAGGATCAAATAGTGGACATGGAAAAAAATGTTGGCATAATAATTATCCTTATCCGCGCGTCCCTTTCGAATAAGTTAAGTTTGACAGTATTTTCCCAATTTAATTTTTTCCGAAATGTCTGATCAGATCAATCGTTATTAAACATTATTACACGGATCTGCATAATTTTGCGATCTGGAGAAAGGCAAATAGTTTTCTATAGTGCTTTTGGCGCGCTGAATACAAATTCGCGAGGCAAAATGGCGTATCAGGTCAGATTTTTGAGAAAAAAATGGGATTGAGACATTCGAAAAACTTCCTTTCGGCATTTTTGAAAATTCGTAGTAGACGAGTGCCCGATGTGCAAGAAACTTCAGACAGGGGCACAAATAAAAGCTTGCAATATTAAAAATAATCGAATCCTTTACCGCGCAAGTACCATCAAACTTCAAGCGTGCTTCGTTTTTAGATGTAGTCGCATTTTGTCAAATGTAGAATGATCGCCAAATCCGACTGCAAAACCATTGCTAATAGTAAACATTTCAATGGTGAACTTGATAAATGACAATAGAAGATCATATTTTTTATTATATTTATATAAAAAAAAAAAAAAAACCTATATTTGTAAAAAAATTGTTATCTTTCGAAAATTGTTTAAACAAGAATCTTTCTAACGTTATCAATTCGACAAATTCCATGCATACGCATTCGACGAATCGTGAATAAACATTTCTAAATAAAAAAAAAATATATATATATTTTTTCACTCGTATTAATCTCTGTTCAATAGAGTGACAGAGTTTATTGTTCATATCAAAACTCTCTTATTACGATGCGCGTGTGAGTTTTGATATGAACAATAAACTCTAAAGAAAGTTTTTGACATGAATAATAAATAATACATCAGCAACGATACTTTGCTTCGAGGAAGTTGCATAATATAATAGTTTGCCGGTGGAGATTCTCGCCGCGAAACAAGTCGGACGCGGTGACTAGAATTTTTTTTTTTTTTTTCCCCCGATGGATACCCGTCGAAGAGGGAATCGCGCATACCTGGATATCTCGGGGCGCGTTGCATAACGTGGGACGGTTAACGCGAGTACGAACGGCACGAAAAGCTCGAAAAGCCCGAAAGAGAGTGTCACGTTCCCATGGTAACCCGGCGGGGCAACTCCGCCTCTCTGGCCACGCCGGTTCGATATCCTCTCGTCTCTTCTTCCCTGGCTTCCACGTCAACGTGCTCTACATTTTTTTCAAGCCAAGCCCATGAATCGTACCGTACGCGACTAGAGAGATTGAAAGAGAAACGATAATAGTTGTACGCGTCAAGAGAAGCGTTCGAGGAAATCCTGCCGCGACATCTCCGCGACACGTTAATCTCTTTGGTTTGCTTGATTATCCTTATCTATCGTAGCGTAGCGCGATAAACAATGTTATTCCATGGCTTCGCGATAGATATTGTGCGCTTTATCATATTCCAATTGTTTCTCCATTTAGATTTTACTCTACGAATGCCGCTTTGATTTTAGGTGTTTGAGAAAACGCAGAAAAACTGAGAGTTGTGATTTAATAAAAAATAATGGTGTTAGGGATGATTCTTTTTTTTTTTTTTTTTTAACGCACAAGAGCTATTACTATAAAAAATTTGTCTATCTCTCTTCTTACTTTGGCAAAAATTTTTTAAGTGACGTATACATCGTAAAATAAAAAGTATAATATACTCTTGTATGTGTGTATTTCATATGTGTATATTTGCTATTTGCTTATAATTTGCTGTAAATAAGCGAAAGAGTTTTCATGCGAAAACACAATTTTGATGTGAAAAATTTCTGCATTCAAATCGAAATTAAAAATCGCGATAATAACATTGCGGGCAAAAAATATGTCGACATCTCGAAATCGAATCGTTACCGTAATTTTAATTGCGAGATTATCCAATTACAAGCACCGAGAAATCATTCGCGTAAAGAATAGCTTACTCGCTAAATTTAGGAACGATCGAACGATAGGTCACATAGAAGATTAGAATCATGCAAATTTCTCTTGGGATTTCTTCTTGGTCTCATTGACATTGATCTGCATCTCCGAATGTTGAGCGGGCTTCGATCGCGGAAAGATCCCGCGTGCACGAATTCACGAATTTATCTCGAATAATTCTACGCAGTATACGAGCGTTAATACACGAATGACGACGGGGCGCCGGAATCGATACGAGCCGGCTGCCTCTTCGTCGAAAAAGGGCAAACAAATTCGTAGCGCGTTTTCCGCGCGTCCATCCATCCATCCATCCATCCATCCATCCATTCGTCCCTCTCTCCCTCCATCCCTTCCTCCACCTCCCCGTCCGATACCACGTTCTCGCGTGGCCCATCTTGTTCTGTCCTCTCCAATACCGGCTTCTCGTCGGGATGCAGCCGCGTACGTACCATCCACCATCATCCCCTCCCATTCCTCCCATTGAGAGCATGTGCTCTTTTGCGCGCGAAACGTTTCCGCGATTTGTTTCCCTCGCTCCTTTTCGCGCCTCTTCCTTCCTCTTCACTCACCCCGTTTTCGCGAGGTAACCGGCCTTTTTCCTCTTCCCACGCCCCCGGTCGCACGCGTCTTCCCTTCTCTCTCTCTCTCTCTCTCTCTCTTTCTCTCGTCCACCCTTTCTTCGCGCGGAGGACGCGCGTTAACACGTGCGCGCGAGCGATGGGCGAGAAAGAGCACGGATGACATATGCAGAACGTAGCCACTTCTATATTTTACGCGGGGGGCTGTTCGCAGGAATTTACGATGCCGCCATCGGCATTTTTCTCCTCTATCTATCTATCTACAGCGTTCTTCCCATCTCTATGTTCTTCCGCAGTCTTCTCTCCCCTTCTGCTCGTACGCATCTGAGAGAGAGAGAGAGAGCGTATTTTATATCACTATCCTCCTACACTCAATCCATCTGTTTAAATATATTGTTTCTTTGATATAACTCTCTCGCTATTGTCGTGAAAAATATTATCTTTATATTTTAAACTCGAAAATTTCGAAAACTATTTATAAGTCCTTCTTTCATTCGCCAATTATAGAAAATTATTGCCGACCAATTAAAATATAAAATTAATGAGTATATAATAATTATATAAAATTGTTTGAGTGACAATTATATAAAATTGATAGTAATTATGTATCTAACTACTACCATACAAATAGAGCGCATCTTTCGATACTGATAATTTGTAGCGTCTTCGGGAATTCTTGCCCGCGGTATCCGAGAAAGAAGAGGCTTTTTGATTAACGCACTTCAATCCGTCGGTGCGTTATTTGACTTTTTAACTGGCGGGAGTGCTGTTTATGCGCGCCGACGTGCTCCGGGCGAACTTTCAGCGAAGATCAAAGAAAACTAGCGCGACTAAGGAACAGATTAAAGGTACAGCCGCGAGGGCTTCTTCTCTTCTCAACGCTTTGGCGAAAATTCTCTCTCTCTCTCTCTCTCTGTTCCTCTTTTTTACGACGCTTTCTTTATTAAAAGCTAATAAACCGACTGCCGGAGTCTCCCCCGGCCGCGATTTCATTAATTCCATCTTTAATATTGCAGAGATGGAACGATTCGCCAGGTTGGAGGTCGTTAGTTTGGCGTCGAAATAATGTAATCGTTAATCAGACACTGCGTACGTGCTCTGTGAACGTCATATTGCATTCCCTTTGACATTCGTATCGAGCAATTCTCTCGTCGCCGCCCACGAATCTCTTCATTACGATTGCAGACGAATTCGGCGAGCTTTGATTCCTAGCCGCGTTAAGTTTTCAATTGTGACGTCTATTTCTAAGCGATATGATAATATTCGGTTGCATTTACACAGTATTTTATTATTAGTTTTAAATTAATTAAATACCGAAGGGCGTTTAATATCTAGCAAATAATAAATGAGACAAAAAATTAATATTATATAGGGAAATCTTATAAAATTACTCCTATCTTACTCCTACTATTAACTCCTATTTTATTTTTTATTTCGCAAAAAGGAATCGAGTATCGTCGCTTTGCTATTGCTATCTATTTTTGCTATGCGTCTATTGTATTTTCACAGATTACGCGAATGTATCCGATATATAAAGCACAGTGATATGGATATGATAATTATTTAAATTCTATTAGATATGTTTAATTGAAACGTGGACTAAAGTTGTCGTTGCATAAAAGTCTCAGTCTATGTTTTGAAAAATTAAACCTACGCCTAATACTTATATTTGTCTGAATCAACCGAGAGAAAACTGGATGCAATTTTTTTCTTTCTCTCATCTACATTTATGGATAAGAAAATTCCTTATCAACCAGTCCTAAGAACTTTTTAATTGAGAGAACAATTTCGTCGCTCAAATCCGCGTATATACTCTAACCTCGGTAAGACTTCCCCAAGTTTTATAAGCCGTTATCCTTTATCGCCTTGCTTCGGCAACTTTCTTCTTAAACCTCTGCCGCGCACGCCGCGGGTCAGCATTTTTAACCCGCAAGACGTAAAGTTAAATATTCACTTCTCATGAAAGCGTCGTAAAGGGCCAGGGGTTTCTCTCTTGCGGAAGACCAACGGGAAAAACGGAATTCATTTACCTTGCCGGCATTTCGTAGAAGCGAAGTTTCCTCCGTGGACGGATGTAATCGCTCCAGCAAATACGACTCTTTCACTCTCGGTACTCGGGAAACTACCGCACTATTCCGTCGAATCTAAAAAAAAAAAAGGGAAAAAAAATCTTTACGAGCTCGATTGGGGGAGAAATATTTAGAAGAATAATTTAATTCTTTCGGGAAATTATTTTTTTTTTTTTTTAATCATTAACGAACGGCGTAGCGCATGGCCCCTCTATTATATGTCTACCTTAATTTTACATTAAATTACATTTTTAAGATCTCGTTAATCTCAGTCAGATGAATAATAGTGAGATGAATTTGATTTATTCGATATTAAATACTAAAATTTTCTGCGACAGATAATGATTTGTGTTCTGTCAAATTTTTGCCCCGACAAACAATTGTTATATAATTTGGAAATATTATATAAATTGGAATACGCGCACGCTGTGAAAAAAAGTGATCAAGCATGGCGCCACGGTGAGAAAAGTTATACACTTTGAGTAACATGAACAAACCAATTAGCTGGTTAAGCGACCAAACCCCCATGAAATTCAATTGTCTTCGCCCCATGCGTCTCGCCCCGGCTAACCGCCCTTATATTTTCATCCCTCGACGCGAAGACCGTGCCCCGAAGAGTCTAACGGCCGTACAGGCTCGCTATTATGGTGTCAATTAAATTAGATCACTAGCTAGCTAGGGGTGGCTTAACTGATACGATGTCAGCTCTGGATTGTACCCGCACAAAGTGCGTCGTTAAAAATGAAATGTAAATACTCGCAGTTAAATACTATATTAATACGATATATATATAATATTAAATTTTGTGTATCTTAAACAGGTACGCATTTGTGCAAAATGCACAATAAAAGGTAAACTAATTTATAATTGCAATAATTTCTGTTGTAAATGAAATGGACGGCACTCGATGTGTCGTCGTGCGTTTAATATAATTTATTATTAATATCGACTTTTATTTATACGTTCGATTATTATTGCGGTATCTGTAGACTGACCGTTATTTAATTTTCATCTCTATTTATTTAATATTGTATAATATTACATGTAAGATAATAAGTATGTATACAATAATGAAAAAGCAATATAATTAATTAAAATGTAGATGTGTTTATTCAGATGATATGACATTATCAGATTAATTCACGTTGTATCAGTGAATCTTTAAAAAAATATATATCATTCCATGTGTTCTGTTTATCAGCGACAATAAAAAATATATCCAACGATAATAACGTGAATACAACATTATTAATGTAATCTTTAGTAAATTAAAAATGTTTCATTTTTTTGAAATTTTAGCTTCCATCAATTTATATGCAAAATGGCAATTAAAAGTCTGAAATTAAGAATAAAAAAAAAAACGAATTATAAATATATATATAACCTAATTAATGCGCAAATTGTAATTTATTCAATAAAAAATATTGTAAATTGTTTACCTCCAAAAATATTATATATATTTGATATTGTTTATACGTTTTTCTCGTTTATTTTATATATAAAATGTTCATCTTAAACACAAATCTAATGAATGTGTCGCAGAGATCCGGACGATGAACGAGATCGAATTAAGAGCGAGAAACTTGTCGAGCGCGATAGTAAGTCATATTTTACAAATCACTCGACTATGTTTATGAATAATTTAAACGTTCAACCCCCTGGATATGGACGAGGGTAAAACTGACGATCCTCCGAGGACAAAACGCAGAAGCCCCTCAGGGACATGGACCCTTTGTTACTGCCAGGTCGCTAGCTAGAGCAAGGACGCTAGTGTTTGATCCTACGCTACGTGGTAAGCCACGGAGGATCATCGTCTGTATTGATCTCTATTCTACAATTCTCACTACACTGCTTCTCAGGCAGGAAGTTTAGAAATGTACTACGCGATAAAATAGTAAAGTATATCCCTCGGAGAAGAACAAAATCTCGTTCTTCTATTCTGATTCATATGATATTATTGAAAAAGTGAACATGGTATTTACAAGGCGAAATATAAATTAATTAGATGCGCATTTAAGAAAAAAAAAAGAAAAAAAAAATTATAAACGACAATCAAGAATAAGTAAACTAACTAGGAGAGATAATTTTAAGTTTGTTAATGCATTTGAGGTAGTTTCATGCCTCGCAAATATTCTAACATAAATTTAGTATAAAATGTTCACACATAAACAGTTATGACATATGGTAATTTATATCGCAAAAATCTTTAGAGGAAAATTTTAACATTTTGAAATTTTAACTTTCCAATATTACATTCCACGTGATTTCTCGAAAAAAAAACCGTTTCAGGTATACACAAACATTTTGCGCTTGAATTTTCGGACGATAAAATAAAATAATTGATGATGTAAAAATAGAATGCAAGTCTCTAAACCGAAAGCAATCTAAATCGATGACTTTTTATTTTATTCGTAATATTGATCGCGAGAATCTATCCTCTGTGACTCATACGATTGCTGGAAAAGCGTTGAACCCGATTACGGCGTCGATCCCTAAACCTCGCGAATACAAAAGGGCCGTATTCAGGATCGAACTGACGATCATTGCTAACGATAATGGTGGATTAGCATGATCCCATCTGTCATTTGACTTATGCAATCCTGAATTTCTTCGGAACCCGTCGCCGCTCTATTGTCAATGTTGTGAATTAAACCAGATTCGATCTGGTCGCATGATCGAAAGAACGTTATTACATTATTACATACGCAGCGTTAATATTTGTAAATTTCAATACATATCTGTAAATATATATTATTTTTTTAATAATTAATTTTTAATGTATTTGAAAAGAAGTGAGAATAAGATGATGTAACCGTTCTTTCGTAAAAATTACAGTAAATATACGTCAACAAATGATCCACACAGTATAGATTTTATACATTATAATATTCCTTAAACAAGGGAGTGCGTACTCCCGTGCGGTGTCGAGATAGGGAGATTTATCTTGGATATACATTTCATTTGGCGGCCTGCCAATTGGCCTGATCGCCCCAAGCGAGCACTGCGGGCATTTCACGGATTCGGCGAATATTTAGTGGGGTTTTACGGATTTAACGCTCACCGTCAAAGCAGGTGGTTCGTATATCGAACATTCATCTTCCGCGGTCGGCAGTCTTGCGGATTAACCGATGGCTCTCTATTCTCTTGTCAGATCTTTATGGTGGTATGCCGTGCTTTATCCTCCATCGCTCTTTCAACGTTTGCGTACATTGCTTTTTTTTAGAAATTAGGGGGATCCGCGAACTTGATATTTAAATGACGTTATCTTTCAATGTACATTTTTTTTTTCAAGTCGCATCTTGTATTCTCTCAACGAAGACTATCGATTGATTGGAGTATAAAAATTTAAGAGACTCGCTGAATCATCAAATGCAAAAAAAAAAAAAAAAGAAAAGAAAATATACTGTCGAACAATTAAGTTTCGAGACTCGCTTCGCATTTCTGCTGCCATTTTAGGGAGTTATTCACAAGTCAATACTCAAACACGTGGTGCAAATTTTAAATTATTTGATTTAATAATTAATGAGATACAGTCACGAAAAGTTGTGTTACAAAATTTTGTTTAAAAATCGGTGTAATCGGAAGGAACACACAGTGTATACATTACATAGTCTTCATTACCATTTCTCCCGGCAACAGCAAGATTTCTCTTAAATACAACCCAATTGATTGAAAAATATCATATTAAACTCATTATCCAAGCTGCTAAATTTCTAAAGATTTAAATTGTTAATCTACTGTCAAACAGCTTTTCCTTTAGCTTGTTCAATGAAATTCAAAGCAAAACTTCTCTACTATCTCAAAACGTTTTGTAATATCGCCTGAGTGCGCAATCTATTATAATTTTCTTAGATTAGACACCTGAGCTAATTTTACATCAAGTTTACTTTGCTAAATTCTCTGTCCTTTACAACAGAACGTATTCAGATATAACATCATGCGATTGCACTTTAGAAGCGTATGCGACAAGAATAATCTAAAAAAAAAAAAAAAAATCGAAATAGTCAAAAAGATAAACCTTGAGGGGGCACCCGGGTTTGAACCGGGGACCTCTCGATCTGCAGTCGAATGCTCTACCACTGAGCTATACCCCCAATTGAGGATACGTTCTTTGTATGCGTACTTCTATTATATTCTATTGTATATACTGTCATAAATAAATTATTTTTAAACGTTTTGATATTTATCGATTATATCTGACAAACATTATTTAAGAACCCTCTCTTTAAAAAGAATGATAATTGTCGCCAAAATATTGGAAACAATGGTAAATGTTCATAAGGATCATCCGATTAATTTTTTTTTTTTTTTTTACATATATACTTATATTTTTTTATAATATATATTTCGATGCATGATCGCTCATCACACGATTTGGCGAACCCATTCGTGTTCGAAATTCAGCGAAAAATACGGAATGCACTCTGACATTGAACATTCAAATATATTAATTTATATAAAAAACAATTCAGTTTTTTTTTACACAATAACACAATATATATGGGATAATTTAAATTATGTAAAATTTAAAAAAAAACAATGAAACCGTACCTATATTAAACATTTATCGAGATAATTAGTCGATTATAAAAGGCTGTAGATGCATTGTAAATCTCAGGATATATATTCTTAAAGATAATTATTTAAAATATTCGTATTCTCAATCCACTGAATAATATATACATCGCCTATTCTTCTAGTACACTGCAAAAACGGTCTTTGTTGTCATACAAATAGTTATGAGAGCCATCCCCTTCTCCCTTGCGAGCATGGATGGCGACAGGTAGAGTAATATACTGCAGACCACCTAGTGGCTTCATGACTTTGCCATATGTCAGCGTGACTAAGGCACACATGGTCGAGATCATTGCGCGTCAGGCTTCCCGATAAAATGTCCCATTTTCCAATAGAATGCGATATCTCGAAATGTAAGTCTTCGAGTTAGTTTATGCATATTTAAAAAAAAAAGTTGAAGATATTTGCAATTAGATCTATTTTATATTTTTTATCCACAACTTTTATTTCTCTGATCAATTATAACTCAAAATATACTTTGTCACGATATTTTCAATTGGAAAAACAATGACTCTAAGTTTGTCACAGTATCTGTGTTATTAAAATTAAGATCATAAAATGCATGCGTTTTATTATTATTAAACAAAATCATTGAAATATTTCTTCTTTTAAATTTGTACGTATTTGTATATATTTCCGTTGTATGAATATGTTTATAAATTGATAAAATTTTAATTGCATTTTTGAAATTTATTGGATTTACTTATACATATCATTATACAAATAGCGGTAAAAAAAAGCTACATTATAAATGACGAACATTTCTGAGAATGTGGATAATGGATTTGATAAGTTATTAATTCAAGTAAATTGTCGCAGTGCAAAATTTTCATTAATTTACTTGCATAATCCAGAGATTTGGACAAAACTTTTGCGGCCAATCTATAATTTGAAAGCTTTCCGTTATAAATAATATACAGTAGAAAATCATATTTTACAATATCTTGTCAATATAGTAGAAGCTAAAACAATTGTACGAAAAAAAAAAAAAAAGGAAATAAAAATCATCGCATATTGAAAGTCTGTTTTTTCTGATACGTCAATAAATTACCGTTTATATCCGATATTGCAAATTATTTCTTTTTACAGAAAAAAAAAAGCTATTATGTACATAATATCTGTCAATCATTTATGATCATTATTATGTCGCTACATTTTATTATCTCACATAAACGATAAACAAACTCGCGTTCGATATATTTTATGATATTTTTAAATTAAAAAAAAACAGCTTAGCAGTGCATTTTTCAATGCTCGCTGGCTTAACGAGAAAAATAAAACGGGTAACGTCGAAGTCGGTCTATGCAACCTTCCGTTCAGTTTGCGAATTAATCCATCAAAACGGTCACGGTATATAAACTCATATCTTCCTCGTTTTGTTCCGCGCTCGCCCGCCTCTGAAGTACGAGAGTGAAGCCGATTGCGCATTGCGTTTAAATACACCGACACGAGCGATAAGAAAATTTTATTCATTCCTAATATGCATCTACGTAGGCAGACAAGAGATATGAGAAGTGGCCAAAACTTTCTTCTACACAGCGTTAGACATATATATGTGTGTGTGTGTGACATATGTGACATAATTGATTATTTTCTTGTGCTGTTGCTGTTTAATAATTGATTAAAACAATCATTAAACAAATTGAAGGATTATTTTCCATTTATGATGATGAGATAGGAAAGATATGAATAAATCTCATAGAAAATAAACTTCAAAATAAATTTGTGGAAAAGTTACTATTTTTCTTACAGGTCAACGAGAAGAGAAAATTCGATCGTGAAAAAAAAAATTTCTTGCGTCAAAGATAATATTGTACATATCTACAATTATCGCGCAATCTACAATCGTGACTTTTTCTCAGGTAAACTTGCCCATAAGAATAAAGTTACTTTAATTATCATGTCATTAGAGGAAGAGACACGGCGCGTTTCTTCTTTATTACATATTATTCTAAAATAAAAATTATTATTCTAGAATTAAACAGATATTAATATCCCTACGATCCTTTTAATAATATCGCTATATTTATAAATGAACAAATTTTATCTTAATCATCTTTAATATTCCATTCGTTAGTTGATGAATCGTTCGTCAAAAAGTATATTTAAATGATATTTGTAGCTTCGACAAAAATATATAACGATGTCATCAATGAATCTTTTCCACAATTAAAAGCATCGAAGTTAGATTGTCGTCGATTCAAATTATCTATGAACGTATACGCGTACGCATATCCATAATAACGTGCTAAAAATTTTACATTATATTTAATAGATTCTATTTTATTTCTGTTTCGCCAAAAAAAAAAAAAAAAAAATCGCGTGAATATATTTAATTAAAAATATATATTTTGTAATAAATTGCTTTCAATATATCAATAAATGTATTTATTGGTAAAACTTTTTAATTAATTAAATGTGAAATATATAAAAGACGACGATATAGAAATATATTTCATTATTAATTTATTGGAATGTTAAATCCTGATTATAAATACACGAACACAATCGGTCTATGCCTTTTTATTTAAATTATTTTCGGAAACGTTCAACAAGGATTAGGAAAAATCCTAATCGCTAACAATATTAATTTATTGAGCCTGTTAAGGAACAAACCACACATGTTTGCCGTGTCCATCGCGATTATGCGGAGATATTTAAAATATCCGGAAAAACTCTTACCCTCGCATAATTCTTACGATATATCCATCTGGCATCAAACCAACTGGCACCATTAACCTAAATGTGTATGTCGTCCATTATGACGCGGGTATCTAGATAAATTAATCACGAACTTCTCTTGCACAGCCTTCGGTTCTATCGACCTCGAAATTCGGCGATTCGATAATTCACAACTCAATCAAAGATTTACGCATCGTTAGAAGGTCTCTCCTTGGCAAATGATTAGCATACCATACCTTATCATCGTTGTCCTATTCTTCTGAAGCTTTATCTGATTATTTTATTATTAATGCGCAGAAATATAGTATTATTGTGATGAAAACAATAATCGCGATAGTAATTACACAATTGATAAATAATAGAAACTTTCTTTATGAGAAAGTGAGTAATTTCTTTTCGGATATTATTATTGTTGTTTCTGATTATTATATAATTAGATTATTAATTTATTAATTATCTAAAACATATATATATAAAATATATGAAGAAGATCTCTTCTCGCGCAAATTAAAAAAATATCTTTATATAGATACATTCTTCTAATTGTAAGTGATGCAGAGAACGTTGCTTTCGAGAATTTATTGCAAATGCATCCGGATGATGAAGAAATACGCGCGGAATTCACGTAAGAGGAATCTTTCTCTTGGGATAAATTAAATTAGCGCATTTTTTTTTTTTCGTCAAGCTTCCACTAGGCATTTTCACGCGCGACACATGCTCACGTGTGTCCATTATGCAAAGCATGCGAATGCAATTCCAGTGTACTCAATTCTTCATACGGTGGACAAAATGTATCGCGTATAAATTGCCATAATTTCTTTTTTTTTTTTTATTAAAAAAGCGAACAAGGTATCTACTAGAGATCATCAAGATTTGCAACTTTCTCATAAATAACAAAAATCTAACTTTAATGCAAGAATGACATGTAAAGTCATCAAGATTGCATCGAATGAAATGATCGATACCGGAGTCTCATCTTTTTCAAAGCCACCCTGTATTACGTCTTGCACACATAACGCACGCGTTGCAGGTGCCGCGAATATGCACCGTTCGCGATCGCGCATCGCGCCCACGTACATATACATATACACGTCGCGAGGTTCGCGCAAATGTTGCGTTCGTCGTGTGTGGGTGCGGCGTTGGCGTGGGTGCTGCGTGTACACACACCAAGTAGTATAGGATCAATATAAGCGATGACACAGCGAGAGCTCATCTTTAAGCCACGCCCACGAGCGCGCCGCGGACGAATGTTGGCACAAACCCCGGCGGTGTGTGGCCAATCGACGTCGCGCATCGATTTTTCGCGCCTTTTTCCCTTTTTTTCGCGGAAAGTGAACTTCTTCGCGAGACTGACGAGGAGAGAAAAGAGTGACGGAGAGATGGAAAAGAACGCGTTGGCCGAAGGCTTAAAGGGCGAACGTTAGGGAATAGAGAGAGGGCGCGATGAGAAAGAAGCAGCGGAGGGAGATGAAAGGGATGGAAGCGGAGCGGCGGTAGTTTGAGGGAGAAGGAGAGGAGAAGGAGGAGGAGAAGGAGACGCGCGGAGACGCGTGGAGAGAAGGTGGAGGGATGAGGATCGATGAGGACGGGGTGACTCTTCCATGCCAGGGGTAAACGAACCACCATTTCATCTCTACCCTTCGCGCCGTTATCGGCTGTCCCTTTCTCAATCGAGGATGACCCCCCGCTGTTAGAGCACATCCTGCCGCGTATCTTCTTAACCAAAGCTTTCTCGCGCGATTCTCGTTTAGAATTGTACTTGTATTTATCATTGCGATGAGAATCGTGTGTGTTTCGATTCTTCAAAAAAATATGAAAGTTTTCTTCTTTATACACACTTGTCAATTATAATTCGTTTTATTATTGTACACATTATATCGTATGGTTTTTGTCGAAATATTAAATTGCATATTGCGATGGGATAAAGAGCATTTTCAGGCGCGTCAATTCTAAACTGCTACCGTATAAATTTATAACCATTTCTGTATCTCGAGATAATAATAGAGGCTAAATGAAATGATAAATATATGATAAATAAAACTGAAAATACCTTTTAGGCAAAGAAGTCGCAGATGCTACGAGAAATATATTGTATATACATATTCCTGACGGAAACGACTGTCTTACTGTATTGTTGATTTGATACTGTACCTTGTGAAAGAATAACCGCGACTCGTACATAAAACTGATACACTACTGTCATCTAGTAGCACGCAAAGTAACTGCATTGAAACGCTCGCGTACCGATCGGTGCAACAGAGAATAATAATTTATAAAAACGATTTAAACATATTTATATATATACATATAATTTTCTTTAAAGTTTTATTTATAAGTGTTCGTAAAAATTTACTTTTCAACAAGAGAATTTTAAATATATTTATCAATTTAAAAAAATTTACTTCTCTCGTTTTAGCTTGATAAATAATTTCTAAATAAACGTTTAGTCATCGCAAACAATTCTAGATTGCTATTATATACGCATTAATCAAACGTAATAATCGGTTCCTTTACGTATAATCAAAATATATATAAAATAGTTGTGTACAGTTCTCTTAAAATTAATTAAATCTCATTTTTTCTTCTTAATCGGAAACACTACCAAAATTGTGACTTGACACCAAGTGTAACAGAGAATTTTGGCTTAGAGATTTTTTATTTAGCAAATAATAATATTTTTATATGAGAAGCGAGAAAAAATGAATACGAATTTCTTTTCAGACTTTATAAAGTACGAAAAGGAGATCCACGAGATAGGGAGAAAGAATCTTTTCTGTTTGAAATTATATTACGACCCAACTTGCGTTGGGCACACAAAAAATTAGTCTATAGACTCATCAGTTGTTCCCCTCCACGGAAATCTTTAGTAAAAGGCGAAAGATTTATGCGTGATTTGAAGGGAAACCAGAGTGATTGTTCGAGCTCAGCTTCAGTCTCTTATAGCATGCCGAATGATTTCTACTCTCGCGAAAGTTGGCCATCTAGTGATCAGCGCGAACACTACAGATGACGTAGCACAAAAGCACACGGACTTGTTCAACCGGTTTGTTTCCCCAAGAGAAGGATAGAGAAAATACATGACGCTAACAATAAGTCATGTATTTTCTCTATCCTTCTCTTGCAGCTTACAATATTTATAGTCTTTCTACAATTGTTTTAGAAATATAAATATCAAAAATAGATATCTCTTTTTCTCTCTTTGTGAATAATAATTTTTTTTAATAAAAGATATATTATTTAATTAAATAATCAAATTTTTTTATTCTGTAAGCTATACAAACTTGTCACAATTTCCTAATTTTTAATCGCTTCATTAATTATTTACTATTGTGATATTTATATATTTATATGCAAATGTTTTTAGTTTAATCTTTAGTATCTTTATATTTGACACAAAATATATATATTAAATATCTATACAAATGTCTTTCTATACGTAAAATTCAGATGTTGTTATGAAAGGGGGCGTAGCTCAGATGGTAGAGCGCTCGCTTAGCATGCGAGAGGTACCGGGATCGATACCCGGCGCCTCCAAGATCTTTTTATTTTTGCTTCTGTTACGCGTAATAAACTAGTTACAATAAGAGAAAGAAACAAAAACTCTATGAAAAAAATATTCTTTGAATATAGTTTTAATAACAAAATACATTTGTGTTGATATCTTTATAAATAATTATATTAATTATTTTTATTAAAAATAGTGCAATAGAAAATTTAGGAGATTGATATCTAAATATATATATATATATATATAAAAGTATTTAAAGATTTAAATATACCACTTATGGAAATTTTATGTTATATAAATTTATCTATTCGTTAATACCACTATATTATCATTCAGGCGCCGTGGCTTAGTTGGTTAAAGCGCCTGTCTAGTAAACAGGAGATCGAGGGTTCGAATCCCTCCGGGGCCTCATCCGCTAGTTAAAGTTTGCGGAATGTTTTATTTTTCTCTTTTAAAATTATTATTTTACTATTTTATTTTTTCTTAACAATTAGAATATTAAATATACGCAAGTATAGAAGATATAGTTGCATTTATTTCTTAAAACTTTATTTTAACTATTTATTACACTAGACTAGAACAACACAGGCGCGCGCTTTTTATTATAATAAATAATTTAATAAACAATTATAAAATCTAAATATGATTATCATCATCATCATCATCATCATTATCATCATCTTCAAAGAAGGAAAAAAGAAGGAATATAATGTTAAGTAATAATATTATTCAATTATTAATTATATTATTGAATATTATCAATAAATATTGTTAAATATTATTAACGCCTTTAATGTCATTTAATTTTATTAATGTTATTTTATAGAAAGAAAATATATAACATTTAATAATAATATTGTTTAATAGTATTAATATTATTAATTAATTCATATTTATTGTATAATTATTTATTAGTAAATAAATAATTATATTTATGATTAATTACTTAATAATTAACAAAAATTCTAATATAAATTAATAAATAATTGATGAGGATGGTGATAATAATGACGATGATGATGATAATCATATTTAGATTTTATAATTGTTTATTAAATTATTCATTAAATTATTTTTTATAATAAAAAGCGCGCCCGTAGCGCGCGCCTGTATTGCTCTAGTGGAAATGAAAAAGTTATACATATTATGCAAATTTATTCGCTTTTATTAGCATATGTTTTAATATCTTCAAAATGTTTTATACGATAATAAATTATCTAATATGCTATTGTGTGTATACATATATTTCATGTTAAATATATTTTACTTCTAATTATAATATCTTCCTCTCTCATATTTTTCCTCTCTTATATTAGTTTTGAATCTTTATATCTTTATTGCGTTAAATTTGTAATATTTCAAAAACATGTTAAATGAAAAGAAAAGTTTACAATGCTCTCTTTATTTCTAATAAACGCAATTTTTGAGAAGCGATAATATTACTTATGTAATAGAAAGAGAGGCAGATTTAAACAAAATATAGCACTTTAGCAACATCCATTTGCGCAACAATCTTTTTTTTCGCGTGGTTTTAGCGCGTACGAGTCTTATTACCTCATTGTTTTCAATGTCAATCCTTTTTATCGACAAACTCATCAGATTAATGATATATAAAAGGCGGATGCAAAAATTATTGATTCAGCAAACTAAGATCTTCTTGCTCTTCTTGACATTCTGCTATCCCTTCTTTTACAATTGGAAGATGATAATTAATAAGGCGATAGCGATAAACGAAGCCTATTGATTAGACAAAAGCTGTACAAATGACATTTTATTATTCTCATTTCCTATATTGTATTGAATTCTCCTGCGTTTCACGAATTAATCAATCACCTGCCTCTCAAGATACGACACTCTCATTATTAATATATGCTCTTAACTGAAAAGCGGTTATAAGCGCCACCAGATTTTTGTTACTTTACAAAGATTTGTTTTTACTGACACATGTATCCGCTTGAAGATATTTGCAATATTCCATTTCAAACATTTAAGTAGTTTAATTAATCGTTGCATCAATGATTTTATTAGGCGATTGGCAGTATTCGTATAAAATTTTTGTATAATTTGTACAATATAAAATATTTGTAATAAAATTTTATAACATTTTACTGCAAAATGTAAATAATATGATTAATAATATCATAATTATTGTAATAATTATTGTATTGCGTGATTTTTACATAAGTTCTCTGAATACCACAAATTGTTAGCTTTTGAGGTTTGATTGTTTCAATCTCATTAGATATATATTATATTATATCAATATTTATGGAAATTTTTTAACAATTAAATAAACAACAAAAACAAAGAAAGAAACGCTTTTAGCGTAATCGCAATAATTATATAATTTGTATATTATATAAAGACGTAATTATAATGGAGTAATAATTTTGATGAGAATCAGATACAAATTTTTTAAATAATTCCTTATTTATGACAGAGTTTGCAAATGCTTTGTTAAATAGCGCCGACTTATTGTAAAAAGCAACTTTATATTTTCAGAATAGATTTTTATGATGTTTTTCTTTCATTACAATAAACAGATTCACTTATTTTTTACAGCTTCTTGAAATTATTAACTATAAAAAGTATACAATCAACGATTTTCAATGATTGTTCTCCTTTTCTCTCTCTCTCTCTCTCTCTCTCTCTCTTTCTCTCTTTATTTCTAATAAATATAATTTTTAAACGCAATAATATTAGTTTTGCAGAAAAAGAAACAGATTTAAATAATAAAACATACACTATAGCAACACATTCATAGTACAACAATTTTTTGGCGTAAACTTGACGTAGACGACAAGTTGTTTTATTATTATTTAATTGCTTTCAACGTCTATTTTTTTTTAATAATGCCAACTCATTAGATTAATGATATATAAATGCAGATCCAAGAATTATAATCAAACTAAGATTTTCTTGTACGCTCTTTTTTGACATTTTGCTATCTTTCCTTTTACAATTGGAAGATGATGATTATCGTTGCTAATCGTTAAACTTCATTCTGCCTGAAATAAGTATCAGGCGATGGCGATAGACGAAGCCTATTGATCAGACGAACGCTGACAAATGAGATTTTATTATTCTCGTTTCTCGTATATTGTATTGAAATCTCTTGCGTTTCACGAATTAATCAATCATCTGCCTCTCAAGATACGACACTCTCATTATTAATATGTTCTTAACTGAAAAACGGTTATAAATATAGGCGTCTCTGATTTTTGTCATTAGTTCACAAAGATTTGTTTTACTGGCACATGTATCTGCTTGAAGATATTTGCAATTCCATTTGAAACATTTGAGTAGTGTGTTTCAACTGATCGTCGCATCAATGGTTTTATTAGGTAATCGGCAGTATTTGTATAGAATAAAATTCTACAACATTCCATTGCAAAATCTGAATAATATGATTAATAAGATCATAATTAGCGTAAGTGCGTGATTTTTACGTAATTTTTATTGAAATACCGCAAATTCTTAGCTCTTTGGTTTGATTGTTATAATCTCATTAGATATGTATATTATGCTGTATCTATGGAAATTTTTAACAATTAAATAAACAATAAAAGCAAAGAAAGAAACACTTTTAAGTAATCGCAATAATTATTCATAAATTTATGATATTTACAAATTTGCACAAAGTTTCTATAGTTGTATACCGCTATATAAAATTATAACAATGCTAAAAATTATTTGTACGTTATATGTTTGAGATAATCAATATAAGAATCAATACTCGTCATAATTATGATATTATTAATCTTTGTTTAAATTTAGATAAAATTTTACAAAATTAGCAATAGAATCTTACAAAAATTTTACCTTATAATACAATTATAAACAATGGCCAGTTCAAAAAATTTATTTGTTTCACAAATTTATTACGCAAACGATGTTTTTCTTTCATTACAATAAACAAATTCATCATATTTTTTATAGCTCTTTAAAGTTATTAAATTATACAATTAACGCTTTTCAATGATTGCTTTCCGTCTTTCTCTGTCTCTGTCTCTCTCTCTCTCTGTCTGTCTGTCTGTCTCTCTCTCTCTCTCTCTCTCTCTCTCTCTCTCTCTCTCTCTCTCTCTCTCTTTCTCTCTATGTCTATTTGTCTATTTACGATTAACGTATTTAGGATATCGAGGCAATTGTCAGTTTTATACTGTCAGATAGCAAAACATATACATTCTGAGCTCATATTTTACTCATATTTTTTACAAACATGATGACAAAAATATTCACATGTCATGTAATATAGCATTTGTTACATTGTAGTTATACATATATAGAACATATACTCTACATAAAATTTATTTATATAGAATTGTTCATAGAGTTGGTAATTAAATAAATAACATAATTTATTTTACTCAAAAAAACTCGCGATTTAATTTATATATAAATTCCAATTCTTTGCAATTTAAATTGGCAGTATAATGGATTATTTCTCATTTATCTGTGCCCAATTTCAAGTAACCTATCCACCATTTTGAATCCCTCGTTGGGATTGTATCAGAAATTAAACGGACAAGAAGAAAAAAATCTACTTTGGATATTATGTTATTACCAGTTTTATTTGTAGGTTTTATATGAATTTCATGGCAGAAATTTGAATAAGAATTAGTTTAATCTGGTTTAATCAGCAGCGTAGCAGCGCGAGCAAAGGGATACACATATATGTATATAGAACAATATTACACTGCTATAATATTCTCTGTTACATTACTGTTGTAATGCTGCAAACTAATATTCTCTAATATCATACACGTAAATAACTTGCATTTATTCTTTGTTACTTGTATGTTATTACTGAAACAAACAGTGTTTATCTCACACTTCTTTTCATGTGTACGCATTAACTCGTGCGAAATCTGAACATCAGGCATCGCTATCAATATAACTGGTGGTAGTGCAAATATCATTTATCTTGTGACATGTGTATAATTTAAGGAACAATAAAACAGTAAGCTGAAGAAGAAGAAGAAGAAGCTTAATAAAACTATCAGGAACATCAAAAAACAATGTTTATCACTATATTGCTATTATCTATGTTTATTTTATTGGTATATTATTACATACATATACATTATGGAAGAAATGGGCGACTCCTTAATCTTTTACCAGGACCACTGGGCTATCCCATTGCTGGCAATGCATTTCTAGCATTCGCTTCACGAGGCAAGTATAAAATTTCTAATCTTTTTACGTTAATTGACAGACAATCTATCATTTATGCACACGTACAAGCAAAAGTTAAATTTATAAAAATTCTTTGCGCCCTGAGACGAATATCTATCTATCCGCATACAGATCACATATCTCGCTCTTCTCTCGACAATACCTATTTGCGAATCATTATCATAATTATTAATTATTTATTTTTAGTGTATATGAGTAATAAGACGCAATCAAATAACGATAAAATTAATTTTTGTATCGATATTTATAATATATTTTTCAGAGGAACTATGGAAACTGATGCATATCCTATTTGATAAGTATTATCCCATTGGTAAAGTATGGAGTTTCTGCACGTATATTGTGTCTATCCGTCATCCTGATGATTTGGAGGTAATAAAACAAATTCAATTTTCTGTAGACATTGCAATTTAGTTAGATTCAAAAATCTTGCGTTTCACAAGAAGCGATTTATTGCTCGTAAAGAAAGATTGCTTAAAGGATGAATAGAGAAAATATTGATATTCGATCGAAAAGTTACGTATTCGAGATAGAATTAATAAATTATTTGTTTATCTAAAATTTAGTAATATAATAAAATGATGTTTATTTCTTAACATGTATTCGATGATTTCAGACGATACTAAGCAGTACCAAGCACATCGAGAAAGGTCTGCCGTATAACATGTTACATCCATGGTTCGGTACAGGACTTTTAACGAGCACAGGTAACATAATGGCATTAATATAAGCGTACTACTTTCCTGTTACAGTTTGTTTTACATTTGTTTTGATACTCGCAACCCCTTTTACCGCAAAAATTTCGTAAGAGAAAAAGTTATAAATAAATTTTGTGATATAAAACAATAAATTTAAAATAATAATATTATCAATATTTGAAGCTTGGTAAAAAAATAAATAGTAAATTAAGAAAAGTATAGTAACCTTATACAATATCATTTGTCTATTGTATCATATAATTTTACGTTATTTTGTTATTGTTTTAGGCGCTAAGTGGCATGCGCGACGAAAGATATTAACACCTGCGTTCCATTTTAATATATTGAATCAATTTGTTGATATCTTGATCAAGGAAGGCGATTGTATGACAAAATCTTTGAAAGATGTCGGAGGGACAGTTGTGAAAGATTTAGTACCATTTGTTAGTGAACATACGCTAAACGCCATATGCGGTAAAGTTTTTAATATCCTGAGTTTTCATTCTAAATGATATCATGGCTTAAGATAAGAAGACAATTTGTTCCTATACAAAGTATCGATGCTGCAGGAAAGATATATTGTATAACATTCGATTTTTCATGCTCAAAGACTACTTAGAAAATATTCATCTGTAATAATTTTTCATTGTATATATCCGGTCTTATATAAAAAATGCTCTTGTAGAAACTGCCATGGGCATCTCTTTGCAAAAGTTCGACGAGTTCCAGCAACAATATCGAAATGCAGTTCATGATATAATCGAACTGTTGGTTTATAGGTAATTTATTATACAGTAAATAATTGTGTAATATATCTATGATTTCTTCGAGTTATGATTGTGATATTGCTATATATTTTGAAAAAATATTAATCATTTGAAGGTAAACAATTTGTATATAAGATCTCGGATTCTTTTAAAATAGAAATTAGAATCGATTCTATGTGCTCCGTTAAATGTTCCATTTTAAAATGAAAATTGTTTGCGATCTTAAAAATGTTGAAAATATTGTAAACGTGTTAAAATATTGAAGCATTAACGATTGTGTAATAAAATTTGAAGAAAAATTTATTTTGATCAGAGAATCTGTAGTTAAAATAAAAGTGTAAAATGTTTTTACAAGATTTCAAATATCTTCTCGCAATGTATTGTAGTTTAACATTCTTTTGCTTATATTTTCTATAATGTATGAGATTACTTAAAGATTACTCCAATATTTTATAACGGCTCTAAATTAGGAATTAAGTCATTATTTAAATTATATGATCTTATTGAATTACGGTTTAGAATGCTCAGGCCTTGGCTCTACAAGGATTTGTTATTCTCACTATTGCCACAAGGAAGAAAGCAAAAAGAGATCTTGAAAATATTGCATAGATTTACGGAAAAAGTACGTTATAAATCATCATATATTTTAAATCCTGTCCAAACACACACTCTCTCTCTCTCTCTCTCTCGTTTATATAAAATTTTAATAAATCTCGTAATCTTCGTATTGCAAGTTTACGTGATTAATCATAAATATTGATAACACATTGCGATATTAATATTTATGATATAGTACGATGTGCTATTGTTATTTAATATAAAAAAAAAATCATTAAAATTTAATATCGTATTTTTGTGTAGATCATTGCGGAAAGAAAAATTTATCACGAACGCACCAATGATCAGTACTTGAAAAACATTGACAAAGAGATAGATGATGTCGAAGTATGCGGAAGTACGTTAGAGATCACAGCTTCTATTTTAACTCAATTATATTGTATCATTTAATATTTTAAATTATGCTTGTAATATTTATACTAAACACATAATTAACACGTAATAATGCAACATATATCTGCCGTAAAATGAAATCATTATAATTTATATATTTTAAACAAGAACAATATATAATTAAAATTATATAATTAAAGCCTGACATGCAGAAGCGAGATTAACACTAATGTGCTTTTTTATTTCTAGTTAAAAAAAAGCAGCTAGCCATGCTAGATCTCTTAATAGCAGCATCTCGAGATAATGATTTGACTGATTTGGACATTAGAGAAGAGGTGGATACCTTTATGTTTGAAGTATGTATCTGTAATCTTTTTTTTTTTTTTTTTTTTAATTTTTTGTACACATCATCTAAACATGTTTATTGGTGTGACGATATAGCATATAATAATGATTACAGGGTCACGATACTACAGCGATAAGTATTACCTTTGTTTTATTACTATTAGCTGAACACAAAGATGTCCAGGTACCTTTTTCTCTCAGAGTTTATTATAACATATTATCTAAATCGAGATTTCTAAATAATACAAATATCAAACATTTGTTGTATTTTTTAATTTATTGAATATTTTTTTGTATCTATACCTATGAAAGCGGAATATTAAGAAAAACTAATTTAATTATTTTTGATGATACAGGAACGTGTGAGAGTTGAAGTTGATAACGCAATGCAAGAAGACGGGGGCAAACTTACCAGAAGATCGTTGCAAAATTTATCATATTTAGAAAGATGTTTAAAGGAAGCGCTACGTTTATATCCCAGCGTGTTTTCAATATTACGAAACGTTGGAGAGGATGTAAAATTACGTAATTAATCATTTTTTTTTTTTATTTATCTTTAAACATGTCACATATTACATATTTGAGTATATATTGTATATTATCGTATATAAAACAAGTTTAATTGCTTTAACCATTCGAAGAATACAATATTATGTTCGTGTTATTTCTCAAAAGAACTTGTAATATCATAAATTTTTATATTTTCTAATTTCATAATACTTTGGCTTTTTAGATTCATATGTTATACCTGCTGGAACGATTTTACATCTTAATATCTACGGGGTTCACAGAGATCCGAATTTTTGGTCAAATCCAGAAGTATTTGATCCGGATAGATTTTTGCCGGAGAGGATGCAGAATCGTCATCCTTATTCCTATCTACCCTTCAGCGCAGGACCGAGGAATTGTATAGGTGAATGAATTGCTCGCGATTTTCTTTTCTCCTTGTGTCGATAGTTTTTGATATGATTTCAAACTGTAGGTCAAAAATTCGGTTTGCTGGAATTGAAAGCAATGGTAGCTCCTTTGGTACACAATTTTTACTTGGAGCCCGTAGATTATTTAAAGGATATCCGGTTGCAGATCGATTTGATAATTCGTCCTCGTCATCCGGTTCATATAAAATTTATCCCTATCAGCCGCAAATCTAACACGTTCAAATCTAACACGGATACCATATGAGCGTAAGAAATTGATGAAAATGTTTTATAGGATAAAATGATCCAATATGTAATTGTATGTATATTTTATGTTAAATTTTACTTCTAATTAATTCTTTCAAATTACTTTTGTGTATAATCTTTTTCTCTCATATTTTATCAATTTCAAAATCAATTTAATCGTCAACGCGCAGTAACTTTCAATAAAACAATTTAGATATAACAATGTAGGGTAATAAAAATGACGAGTATGTAAAAAAAGATTAATTATAAGAATTGTTTTGTTTACTGTATTTATGGTCATATTCTTTGTGCTTTAAATACAGTAATAAAAGCTTTAAATACAATAAAAATGACGAGTATGTAAAAAAAGATTAATTATAAGAATTGTTTTGTTCACTGTATTTATGGTCATATTCTTTGTGCTTTAAATACAGTATTATGTATACACATATTATCTTATAATATATATTTATTAAATGTGTAGCTAAATAGTTTCTATGACATTAATAAAAAGTTTAATAATAATTATTACAGCACCCTTAGCGCGATTATGTTGTTGTATGTTTTGTTAGATCTAATTAAATTAAATTTATAACAAAAATACTCGTGTGTGTGTATGTGTGTGTGTGTGTGTGTGTATAATGCCACATTTAGGTCTTTAAAAATGTGGCCGTAAATATGATTGTAATGGTCAAATCTTGACAAAAAAACAGTGGAGAAAATCTATCTATCTCTCTAAAAATATACCTAATATTATTAGAAACATATCTTGTTTTAAATCTGAACAACGCCTTTTAATATTAAAAAGTCATTTTATTGTATTTCACAATTTCTCTTTTTACTATTTATTAATTATTGATATGTATTTATTAGTAGTAAAAGTATTTAAATTTTGATGGTATATAATTTGTATATATATAAATTGCTTATAGCATTTTCGAGTGAAGCAAGTTTGGTCACTCTCTCTCTCTCTCTCTCTCTCTCTCTGAGAGCAATAAATGACGTCATATATTCCGTCTTGGGTTATTAGAGATATACTTATTTATGTTGATTAGATTCAAAACTCATTTTCGGTCGAACATATGTTCATGATAAATTAAATTTAATCGCTCTCGGAGAGTTTCATTCAAAAATGCTATTATACACAAATAAAAATTACATATAAAAATTTAAAAATGAAAAACATAAATAATACGAAAAGGAAAAGGGAGATCTATTCTTCTTATTTTTTAAACAAATATCATCTTCTCACTGTATTTTTAATCCAAGATAGTCCAAGATATAATTCCAAATAAATCAAGTCACAAGCAGAGTCTTAAACAGTAAATTTGAAAGTGTCACAAGATACAACATATTTGTCTGCTTTCTATTTGTATTGCTCTCTTACTTTCTATTTGTGCCATATTAATACAAATAAATATTTGACTCTTGAATATTATATTATTTTGTTATAATCTAAAAGTATATATACACAATATAATATTAATATTATTATTTTTAATTAAGCCATGCGCCTTCTCTCTCTCTCTCTCTCTCTCTCTCTCTCTCTCTCTCTCTTAAATAAATATTAAATTAAATCTAGACCGAGAAGGAAGAAAAACGCGGTCAAACTAATTGCGGAAGTGTAGACGAAGAATTTTGACATTGATTTTTCTTCTAAGACTATATTATGTCACTAAACGATTTCACGATTTCAGAACAATAAGTGAAGTATGTGTCAGTCACGCGAAGTGTTACGTAATCTGATAATAAATTCGCGCACGTGAAAACACTCGCGATAAACGCGAGACATAGTCCGAGCAAGGATAATCGAAAACATTATGCAACAGAAGTTAAGAATTAACGAATTATATTGGAAGAAACTACGAACTAAGCTACAATTTCTGCAGCAAATCGACGAATCTTTTTGGATGGAGCTCGAATTTTTATTTTTAATATTCGTTATTTTAAGCTAGAGTGTAATGTAAGAACGCTAAATTTACATAATGTAATATTGTTACATATCACGGAAACTGAAAAGAACTTCATAAACTTTAATCATAAAATATCATAATCGTAAAATATTATAATATCTTCAACCGCAAAATAGAAAGTTACAATTATAAAATATTGTTCTAATTAGCAAAAATTTGGGCTCGTCCGGGATTTGAACCCGGGACCTCTCGCACCCTAAGCGAGAATCATACCCCTAGACCAACGAGCCACATTAAATTTGTTACTCCCATAACGGTGGTCATCCTGGATTCTCAAAAAACAAGTTATTGATTATATTACTTATATAATTATATACAATTAGGAGAATTCAAGTTTTTTAGATCTATTTGTAAATTTATTTTAAAAATTTCTTATTTATTATCAAATATAAAAAAATGTATTCTTATATATTTAATATAATATAAAATCTTATTATTTTGATATATATATATATATATATATATATATATATAATGTTTTTTCTCTCAAAAGAATAAAAATAAAAATATCAAATAGCTACGAGTATAAGAGCAAACAGAAAATTTTTAATAATAAAAAAAAAGGGGACTTATTCAAGATTAGATTCAAAACTAGATATTATAAATAAATTATGTCTTTGAAAAGATTGATAAACATGAACGTTTATAACAAACAGCCAAATGATACGTAACAAAACTTAAAAATGTTACACAATAAGAGACTATAAGTGTAAAAATATTCGATAAAGCGAATCAAATACAAACAAATAGCCAACGTCGCATGCGTCATTTTTAATGTATATCTCTGTACTGGATTCAGAATTTTTTATGAATGACTTCGTGATATAGCGGCCATGTCGAGGATCAAAAAGAAAAAATTTGACATGTGGCTCGTTGGTCTAGGGGTATGATTCTCGCTTCGGGTGCGAGAGGTCCCGGGTTCAAATCCCGGACGAGCCCGCAGTCCTTACTTTTTGCATTAAACTTGACGTTTTTCTTTGATTTTTGTTAGAAATTGATGATATATTTACGCCGATTACTTCGATTATCATAGATTTGAAAACAAAACATATGTCGTTTCTATTCAATAGATTTTGACAAAACGAGTCCATATGATTACGCGTAATAAATAATCGTTGACTATAATTCCAGACATCACATAAACAGCCATATCATTATTAAAAACGGCTCGAATATTATCATTAAATATATTATACAAAAATTAGTCACTTAACAATAATTGAATCGTGATACTACTGTTTTTATGCAAAAGAATCGTTCAATTAGAGAAATGTATTAGTTGGCGGCAAGAGATTATTCTCCGAGCACTAGAAAAGAATTGCTTTTGCGGTCAGCACGCATCAATATTTCGTATGATTATGGAGAAAGCAAGTGAAAGTTACCTGAGTGGCGGTATTTAACGTTAGGGAACAGTATCTGACCGAAAAGTCTTCTGAATCGTCGATCAGCTCTCGCACGTCCGTATGAGATATCGCACCGATTTATATTGAATTTGATTTGTTGATTTATTTATTAAACTGATTTATTGAATGATTTATTAAATACCGTTCCATATAAAATATCGCATCAATCTAACAGTTATATTTGAAGTCTCGAGTGATAATCGCATTCAATTCGACAATGAGATACGGGTTTCGAATTTGAGTGAAAGATTGCTGTTTAAATGACTATGAAAGTGTTATTCGTATACAAAGTGAAATTTTCATTGTTTCGTGCGACGTACTACGCGTAGATCACATAGGTACGAGTTTGATAAAGAATTCTATAAATAAAAGTGAAATAAATGTTCTCAACAAACGTTAGAAGCAAAAATATTTGCCTTAAAATAAAAACAAAGCAAAGTTTTATCAAAAGATATTCACGTTTTGTATAAAAAAAAATCTGTGCTTATACATATAATATACTAATTTTTATAAAAAAACACAAAAATAATTTTACTTGTGATATCCCCTACGATTTTCTGTTTTAAAAGCTAGAGACAATTTAGACTGGAAAGAGAGATTTATATGTAATGTGACATTACGTATACTTAAAATTTTTAAACTGCGTATATTGTAATTAAACGCAAAGTTTAAGCCAAAATGAAATAATATTGACAGTGATTATAAAATTTTACTCGTTTATTACTTTAATCGCAACGTAACGATACGGTGTTGTATAAATTGTCATAAATCTGCCAATATCATATTCTGACTCTATTCTATATGTACAATAAATTAATCAATTAATTACTTAAAGTTTTAGCGGCAAGAAATGAAAAGCTAAAACACAATTATTTTAATCAATTATTTTTATGTTAAAAATTTAAATTTAAATGAAAATTTTCTCAACTCTCGTGTTATAGCGGATTTTTGCGTGATTCCGCAATTCATAAAATATGAACGTATCGGAATTTGTGGAGTTTGCCAAGGCGACAATCGACTTTGTTGCCGATTACAATGAGACTTTGAGAAACAGAAACGTATTGCCCGATGTGGAACCGGGTTATCTCAGTAAATTATTACCAGAGCAAGCACCAGAAAAATGTGAAAATTGGCAAAAAGTGCTTGAGGATGTCGAAGAATGTATCATGCCAGGTGTAAGTCTTTAATTTTTCTTTAACCGTAAAAATCTTCTATAACGTAAACACAATAGTACATTTAAATACGTACAAAACTGTATTAAATATACAAATATTTTTCTTTATCTCAAATATTTAGAAAAAATTAATTTCTTTTGATATATCTGTATGAATAAAAATAAGAGCCAATAAAACTGAATAAATTTAAGGCAAACTCTGTTAGTATCTTTTCTCGCTTTTGTGCTTTTTTTTTCAAATTAATACGTTAAATTTATTTCTTCTCTTTATCTTTTGACATTTCTCACAATGTAGTTTTATAAATAGTAAATTATTTCTTCAGATATTTTGCATTGTAATGAGAAAAAAGATAAAGAACAAGCTTTCTATATTATCATTTCTGTCTAGATAACACATTGGAATTCACCTTATTTTCACGCATACTATCCTACGGCTAATTCTTATCCGGCTCTCGTAGCCGAGATTTTAAGCAGCGCGATTGGTTGTATGGGCTTTAGCTGGATAGCATCACCCGCCTGTACCGAACTCGAAGTCATTATGTGTAATTGGCTTGGTAAATTATTAGGATTACCCAATGAATTTTTGAACCATAGCAATGGAACGGGCGGAGGAATCATACAGGTAATCATTATACAAGAGAATCATACATATACGTTGCATATAGATGCACAACGAGATAAACAAAAATCTTTAACAAGTAAATTAAAGTATATTGATATTTTTAATCTATCATAAAATAATTTATATTTCTAAATTGTAACGATGCACATTATAAAAAATGAGCTACTCCGAGATCTAGAATTAAGATTTCTCGTACTCTAAATAAAAATTGTATTTCTAATCCAATAATTAGTTGTATATCCAAATTGAAATAGATTGAACTTAAATTAATTTAAAAAAAATAATAATTTTTAATAACTGCAATACAATTTATCTATTTTCCTTGAATAAATATTTGCTATATTTTGATAGTTAAATATGTAGAAAATATTTTAATACAAAAGTATTACAAGATGTTATTTTGGATGACTTGTATAATATCTTTTTATTAACTTTGATGTTAATTATAATATTAACCAAAAAATGTTACGAGATCGTTGATTGAATATGTCTATTTGTGTGTAATACACATTTGTGAGATTAATTATTTCATTAAATTTATTAATTTATTAGGGATCCGCAAGTGAATGTACATTCATATGTCTATTGGCTGCGAAGGAATACGCAACACGACGAATGAAAGTTCTTCATCCAGAACTAAACGAGGATATGATTAAATCTAAATTGGTCGCATATACCTCTGGTAAATATCGTATCTCATTTTTTTAATTTTTACAATTTTTTATTGAACATATTTAGTTTATGGTGTACTGTAATCCTATCAATTTATTAATGTATCATTAAGTAATTGTAATTGTAATTTTGTTTTATTCAGACATATGTCTCTGTATAATTCTAGATCAGTCAAATTCTAGTGTAGAGAAGGCAGGAATTTTAGGATCAATGCTAATGAATCTGTTGCCAGTGGACAAGAAGTGCTCGTTACGTGGTGAAACTTTGAAGAAAGCGATTCAGGAAGATTTGGAGAAAGGTCTTATTCCTTGTTACGTCGTCGCTACTTTAGGAACTACTGGCACTTGCGCCTTTGATAATTTGGATGAAATAGGACCTATATGCAAAGAACATAACATCTGGTTGCATGTTGATGCTGCTTACGCAGGTGAGTACCTATGCCGATGTTTCAATCTTTTTACATCCAATTTATACTTACTTATTAGTTTTACATCTTTATTTCATACATTACGATTGCGATACATTACGATTATTTCACAAACCATTGTTAAAATATTATTAATGCAAAAGAAAATTAAGTCGCTTTAAGTTTGCTCTATTCAATTAATTACTAGTTAAGATTAGTGTTGTTTGTATTGCTTATAAAAAATATATTAATTAACAAAAGTCTCTCTCATTAATTACATTGCAGGGGCAGCATTTATTTGTCCGGAATATCGTTATTTAATGTCCGGCGTTCAATATGCAGATTCTTTCAACATAAATGCACACAAATGGCTCCTTGTGAATTTTGATACCTCGGTTTTATGGTATGTATTATATTATATTCTCAATTCTTTTTTGTATTATATTTTTTATATAATGTATATTAATTTTATACATATCTAAAAAAGTCTTTTTAAAATCTTTGTACAGTATCCTCTACTAAACTTTTTCTATAATAAATAAATTATTAATCATTAATCTTCAGTTAAATTTACATAGGCTTTAATTCAAAGATTTTTTTCATCTATTCAATGTTTATAATTAAGATTTGAGAAAAGGAACAGCATTTGAGCAAATTTTTAAATTGAAGATAAAAATACAAAATTTTGAGTGAAATAGATATTTTAATGAGATATCCTCTACAAAGTAAAGTTATATTTATCATACTATTTTTATTGCTTTTAGGGTGAAAGAATCGAGACGACTTATAGAAGCATTTAGTGTTAACAGAATATATCTTGCGCATGATAAGGAAGGACTCGTACCCGATTATAGAGTAAGATTTTGTATACACACATTGCTTATACATACATATAATATTCTTTCTTTAATAAACTATTTTACAGCATAATATAAATATATATTTTATTCTCTCTTATAATTCTTAAATTTTTTTTGATATAGAATTGGCAAATTTCGTTGGGTCGGCGATTTCGTTCATTAAAGTTATGGTTTGTCATGCGTATTTATGGAGTCGAAGGACTTCAGAAGCACATTAGATATACCATAAGATTAAGGCAGCTTTTTGAAAAATATCTTACATCAGACGATAGATTTGAAATTGTTACCGAAGCAGTTATGGGTCTCGTGTGTTTCCGTATCAAGGTACGCTATCTCAATCCTTGATTTTTTTATTAAAATTTATGAATTAAAAAATAAATTTTTTTTTTTAATTAAAAATTGATCCGTCTTTGAGAATTAATCAATTAATCAATTATATTATGATAGTTATATATCATTCTTAATCATATCAATTTATAATTTTTATAATAAACTTAAATTATCTCAATTATTATGAAAATTTTTGTGAGAAAAAGATTATTCTTCTTTTAGGGTGACAACAGTTTGACAAAGAAACTGTTAGACCGTCTACAGGCTAGGAGACAAGTTTATCTGATTGCCAGTACGTATCAGGATAAGCTTATCGCCAGATTTGTTGTATGCAGTCGATTATGTAGAGAAGAAGATATTGTTTTCTCGTGGAACGAAATAAGTAGTCAGACAAACGAGATTTTACATGGCGAATTTGATCAAGAATCAGTCGAAACCGCAAAATCGCCGGATGATATCGCGACGAGAATAGAAAATCTAAATTCGACGACAAAGAAAATATCATGATTGATCTTAAAGATTTTGGTTAAAAACTTCATATAACTTCGTAACTTGTATATTTTTATTTCAGATTTATTGTAATGTTTTGTGATGTTATATTATACAGGGTGTTCTTAATTTAAATGCCAAACCTTAAGGAGCGTGTAGGGGACCGAAAAGTTAAGACAGAAGGTTCTTTAGAGGTTTGCTCGTTTTTCCTCCATTTTGGAGAAAATCACAAAAGAAGAGACGAAACAAGTTTTCGTTTTTTTACTTATTTATTTACATTTTATTTATGTTATCATCTATTTAATGCGGATATTGTTCAAAATGTTGCCCTCTTGCAGCAATGCAAGCGTTACATCTAGCACCGACCTCATTAATTGCAGCTAGACATTGTTCTAGTGATATTTGGTGCACCGCATCTATGATTCGATCTTTTAATTGTTCTCTTGAATTGGCACCGTAAAGGATAACATCAAGTGTTTACATATGTAAGGAATCTTGAAGCAGAAAGTTTATTCGGTGCCAATCGACTCAAGAGAGCAATTGACAATGAGAGATTGAATTTTTGCGATTTTCTCTAAAATGAAGCAAGAACGAACAAATCTCTAAAGGACTTGTCGTCTTAGCTTTTCGGTCCCCTACACGCTCTTGAAGTTTTGCCATTTAAATTGAGAGGACACCCTGTATATCTCTAATTTTTATTAATTCTAGAATAGTATTCTAAAGGAATAATTATTGTACAATATTTTAATAAAATATAATGGAAGATTAATTACAGAAAATCTTACCTTACCTATTTTAAGATAATGCATGTATAAAATTACTTTTGCTTCTATTTTATTCAAAAATATTAATATAATAATTATGATATCTTTCCTTAATTTTATAGCATGTTCTTAACCCGAATTTTATATCTCTCGAAAAGATCGTCGAAAAGTCAAATGATATAGTATCGTAGGTAAAATATATTTGACTCTATGTATTGTTAAAGAAATAATTATTGTCCGTAAAGATTGCAACGAAACGATAATTAATAATTTGGTTTCCTATTACTTTATTTCTTATTTGATTAAATGAATAAATTACGAAACATGCGATTCCGATATCTATCGTCGCGATATAAAATAAACTGTAATAATTCTTAAAATAATTGCGTTATCGCTATGCTTAATGGAGGATAACTGACTTAACCATTAGACCAGATTAAATATTCCTCTGCCGAGTGATACATTGGTTAATATCTGACAGAGAGAAGAACGATCCTAAACGTCGAAAGCGGCAACAACTTGTCTTATTTCTATGTCGGCCCCTAATGGATACGATCCACAAAGAAAAGTTAAGCGATTCATTAAACGTCGAAAGTCCCGCTACAGGAAGGAGCAAATTCCCGATTTCACTGATTGCTCCCGATAGCAATGATTTCGGCAGCGAATTAATGACTGTTACCGTCGTCATCATCTTCAATATATATAAGATAAAAATTCGCATAAAAAACATGTTCTTCTACTATTAAGAAATATTCTTTTTTATTAAAAAAAAAAAAACTGGACATAATGATTTTTATATATAGGTGGTTACAATTGAGTATATTTAAAAAAAATAAAACACGTGCGCTTTTATCATTGCTTGGTTAAATATGTGAGTACAAATAAGTTTGGGGTACCAAGCGTGCTCGAGACAAATTAAACTCGATAACGGCAAGATTTAAAAGAAATTCGATTCGAATATTTAGAAACGTGTCAAATGAAAAATTATCAATCAATTAATTTTTTTATAACATTTCAATAAAAATATCAATAAATTCATTTGCCGATATCTTACTGATATTGGAGTACCCATTTTAATTACTCACATATTTTACATTACATTTACATTAAATTTTGGGGAGCGTGCCCTACTCGCGTGCCCTACTCGCGTGCCCTATTCGCGTGCTTTGATAGAATGCACCGTATGTTGCTTCCGTTGGGCCAGTTAGACCTATCTTTTGTTGATCCTGGCCATATTCATTCTAGCTATATTTAGCTAGAGATGTAGTATCCATCTCTATCGGAGGTCAATTAAGGAAAGAAATTCCTTCTGTTGCCGGCTAATTATTATCGTCGGTATGAGCGTAGTATAATTTCACGCTCGTTTATAGTCGTGAGGCATTACGACCGTTCATGCATCATTTTTATAACTTTACTTTAATTAATATAATGCCAAATTATCAATCAAAATTAATTGATTGAAATTCTTATAATAATATGTAATATTGTTTATAATAATATATAATTTATATTAAAATAAAATAAATAAAATATTCATATTTAATAGATCAATAATTTGGCTTTACATCAATAAAAGCAAAGCTTTAATTGATACGATAATATAGATGAATGGGCTATACAAAATTCGTATAAAATCGGCGCAAAATATAAGAATAAATTATGACTATTTCATAAAATTATACTAGCGCCTTCTTCGTTTAACAAATTAAATAAAATTTATCAATTAAAAGAAATATTTTATATTCTTTTCAAATTTTTTCTTTAATTTATACTTCAAATTGTGCTCGTAATATGTTTCAATGTATATTAAAAGAATCTATTGAAAGTTATCTGATTTAATCTATTCTAGCTCATCCATTTTGAGATAACGGATCTATTTACAATCTACAATCTATTTGCATCTACAATATCTACAGATACGTTAACTCGAAATAAAATAAAATTCATCACTCACCGGCACTGATGCGCAACAGCGGAGTTATTGGTCTTGAGGCTACGTTGTCTGTAACATACAAATATAAAGTCCAAATTATAGCAGCGTCCAAAATATAATTATTATTTCGTGTAGAATATTTTATATCCGATGCATACAATATTAAGAAGCTTTATATAAAAATGAAACAATTTTGTAAATTATAGAAAGATTTTTTTTTTTTTTTTACATAGAAACTTTTATAAGATTTATGTAAAAGTTTTTCTTTTTAATTTTTTCATATTTAATTTATTCAAAAAAAGAGATCGAATAATACGCATACGCGACTTTTAACAATTGATATATTGTACAAATAAGAAATACTCACCCTTGGGTTGCTCCGCCGATGCAGGATGCCTCTCCTAGGCCTCCTCCTCCTCCTCCTCCTCTCAGGATGTCAGAGTCGCTACGTTGATCTGTAACATACAAATAGAAGATTCAAATTATAGTAACGCTCAAAATAATTAATATTTTAAAAAATTTATGAAAACGCATTGAATTTTATATTCGATGCATATAATAATAAGTAGATAAATAAAATAATTTTATAAATTTTGAGAAAGAAACACTACTAATAACTTTAATAATTCCATATAAAGCCCTAATCTAAAAGTAGAAACTTTTACAAAATTATAGCTTTTATATAAATAAAATCTTTTTCTCCAATTCTCTCTTGTTTAAATCATATAAATAAAAAATCAAATTATTATTACGCGATTAATTGCTTAATTTAAATTGCACGTACGCAATTAATAAATAATTAATATACAAATAAAAAATTACTTACCACAAGGTTGTTCGATCGGTGCCCGATGCCTCTCCTAGGCCTCCTCCTCCTCTCAGGTTGATTCACTCGCGCGATACTTTGAACGACACTCCCGCACTTTCGAATTTCGGCACGATCGAACCCCGCTTCACGCGAGAATCACACTTGGAGTCGACAAGTCGGGAATTCACCGATTACTTCGAGCAAAGGTTAAGCGGAAGCGGAAGAAGACGAAATCGATCGATGGAATCGACGCGAATGGGGTTCGCTCGACTCTTGACCCGCGCCTGCTCCCATCGAGGGCCGACTTGTACTTCGTTAGGAACGATTTCATACGAACCACCAAGTCTCTATCGTACAGACCGAGCCGGGTTTATCGTAAGGCTGATAGACGGGTCGAGAATGAAGATACCCACCTTCTACGTGCTAACAATCTAGATCACTTCGAAAGCGGGAGATCAACTTCTCTAGCGAGCGAAAATCGAACCTAATTAATACAGCCGACTCCTCAAATGCCAAACATGTTAGTATCGCTACAATGTGCTGTTAGACGGTACAAGAGAAGGGACCCATTAACGACGATTCCAAAACAATCGACCGAACTCTAACCGATTCGGGCCGAACCGTTCGTCGAAGCAGAACGTGCCCTCGACAGCCGATTCTCGAACCGAAGTTCAAGATTAACCGCGCGAACATGCATCTATATTATGCACGAACATACGTTGCTACGCGGCCGGCATTCACCTCAGCCGCGACACTGAGGCGTTTTAACATTGCTCCTGCATTAATATACTAAATTTATTAATACATAAATATTTATATAATATATAATATTAATATAGTATTAATATTAACTGATATTAATATAAAATTAATTATATTAATAGGTATTAATATATTAAAGATTGCAATGCTGAGAGACATCCCATTTAGCCGGCAACCAAGTATGGTTCTCGATGACAATCGTGAAAACGAGATAAAAGTCCAACGCGAAGACGCGACGACGCGAAAACGCGATATCGCGACAACGCGACGCATCGTTGCTCGTACGGCACGATGACGGCAACGACGACGCACTAATGTGCGTTCAACGCACAAAATGCGCGTGCCACATATGAGCCATTGTGCGACTCGTGGCAATGCTGCGTTGACACGCGACGCGGAAGACGCGAAAGCCGTCCGCGGCACGATGACAGCACCGACGACGCACCGCTACTTCGTTGCTCGAGTATCGCCGCGCGAATGATAACACGTAAGAAAGGAATTTGAGAATGTCTCGCCCCACTACCGTTCTATTCAAGTATCTTTATATAAACGATAACAAGGCCACGATACATAAACAATGTTTACGCGCGCCAATGTTTACGCCGCCAAGGCTAATTACCATGTTAGGTATTATTCTAAAATTCGCTGCCGAAATATTTTACGTATTATTGTATAAAATATATATACGAAATATTAAATTGTATAAGTATTTTACATTATAGATCAATTATTTATTAAAACGATTAATCTATCACGGAGTTTATCGTTATATTAATTATTGATTTTGCGATTCGATCGTTATTATTTATATTAATTAATTATTAATTATATTATAATAGCGAATAATATCCCGATATAATAATATCACGCGATCGCGTTTAGAGAAAGAATTCGACGGAGCGAATTCTACGATTGCTTCCCTGCTCGAGTGTGTCGCGCGAATGATAACAGAATCGTGGTACATAAATGATAGCGCGCCAATGTTTACGCCGCGCCAGGTAAATACTATGTTATTGTTAATTCGCTATCGAAATATTTCACGTACTATATATATACATGCTCAAAATTTTAAATTATATATATAAGTATATATTTTAAATTAATATTAGATATTTTAAAGATAAATTTTTTCGCAATTCCTGTTTTTTATTTAGAGTTCTGGGTAGCATCCTACGAGATACAAAAGAAACTCTTAATATTCTCACGCTTCAATATTGCAAGAGATATTGCGGTTTTTTAATCATTTTTGTCTATTATTATTTATAAAAACTAAATGACGTATTTTATAATATTTTATATATAACATACACACACATATAATATTCTAATAATATACTGTGAGCAGCTCTCACATTGCGATATCTACTTTAAAAAAAGTGTATTAACTCGCAAGTATTGTTATCTCTTTTCTCTGCGATATTTTTATCAATAAAAGCCTGTGTCGTAACTGAGCGACGCATTTGACAGTTCAATTATTAAATGTGTGTGTGTAATTTTTATTTAATCGATTTTGAAAAAATGGAGAATTAGAGTTAATATGTGTAAGTAATTATTCACACGCGGACAAAATAAATAGCGCGCGTTTATAGTGTTCTAATATTATGCAATATTATTTATTAAAATGATTTTATCTCGATTCTACTAGTTCGATTATCGAATCGTGAAGAATGATGTAACAACAGTAGACGGTCAGAGTGATGAAAGTTCTTTGTTTGCAAATGACATGTCTCTTTTATAGCGCAACTCGTCTTTATATATATATAAATTTAAAAGTTAAATATCATTTTTTAAGACATATTTATTTATTTCAATAATTTACAATCAATGAGATGCTTTCGCGGTCCAGGGTATCATCCTGGAAGCTACAGCGATTTCTCACAAGGTATGCAGAGAGAGGATAATATTGATATAATATCAAATAAAAAGAGGCGTACAGATTTTTTTTCTGAAAATCCTACTCTTTCATATCTTATTAAAACGTATTACCAGTTTTGTGCTTTATAAGATTAAACTTTATTATTTGCGATTAAAAAGAGCTGTTAATCGAACTAAATAATGTGTCTATAAAATACTTGCAAATTTAATAATGTTACAAGAAAATCTCTCTTCGCAGATTATTCTCATCGGACAAAGGCGAAGGTGGTAAAAGGGATATATCGGAATGTACGAGATCTGCAAAATTAGAAACATGTCAGTTGGATCCCTGTATGATAGATCCATGCAAACCAGAACCAACTATAATTGTCATAGGCGCTGGTATGGCCGGATTATCAGCAGCGCATCGATTGGCTCAATGCGGCTTTCACAATTTGACAGTTTTAGAAGCGACAGATAGGTAAAAAGTAAAATTAAATCAATATATATTAAACTTGACATTAAATAAAAGCTATATACACACGCACGCACACATAGATATAAAAGCTGCTTTTTAAAGTCTTTCTAATACATTTTCTTAGTTATATCTCGATATTTAAATATAATGAACTTGGTATCGTGAGATCCTGCTTTCACGAGAATTGGTCGCATTTATTTTTCAATCTCAGACCAGGTGGTCGAATCCATTCTTGCTGGTTGGGTGATGTTGTAGCGGAAATGGGTGCCACGTGGATCGAGGGTGGTTGCGTGGCAAATCCGGTCTACACTTTGGCGGCGCAGGAAGGTCTTTTGAAGTCGCCGCTCGTTAGACGAGATCCTAGTCGCGGGCTTTTTTGCACCAGTGATGGCAGGGCGATCGATCTTCCGGTCAGCGTCACAGCGTATCACACTTTTCGGCAAATCGAGCAACAAGCGGCGGCTCTTTTCGCTCTTGGCTGCGGTCGTGCCCACGGTACGTTGCTGAATTTTATGGGCATGAGAATTCAGCAGGAGCTGCAAAACTTCCCGGAGGAGCAACGGTACAGTTGTCCAGGTCACTCGCAAGCTTTCTAAGCAGCGATTTAAGGATTTTACTAGGATAATCAGGCGAACGTAGATAAGTTTCTTATCGATTGATTTGGAAGGTATTGTTGATTACAGAATGCAGTTTATTCAAAATTTTATAAACTTTTCAAATTCTTCTTTAATAAAAATATTCACACATATAAAGCTTATTATATATAAATGTAATTTATTTTAAATAGGCAGCTCAAAAATTATAGTCAGAATTATAAAAGTTATTATTCACTCGTGCGAAATAAATTCTGATTATTTTATATATTATAATAATACTGCCTAAATTAATTGCCAATAATTAATATATATATTATTTTAAATTATTAATATTTTACATGAATTATATATAATTTACTTTTGTATAATGAATTATATATAATGAATTTATATATAATTTACTTTTGTTGATTAAATAATTTTAAATGAAATAAATCGTATATATATTTAATCATGCGCGAACCGTCATTTTATGAAAGGCTGTTTGCCGTGTCTCAATGACGAAAATGAATTTTATTTATCGCAATCTTGCAAAAGTAACCGTTACACATCGCTGGATAATTGATTCGACTAGGTTTTTCTTCTAAAATTACAATGTGAACTATACTCTTAACTTGCAGATATGATGCCGCCAGGGTGATGTACGGTTTGACGAATTGCGTGAGGTGTCGATGCGGGGATGACCTTTCACTTGTCTCAGCCGATCAATTCGGCAGCTATATCGAGATTCCCGGTGGCAATATTAGAGTGCCCTTAGGATACGTTGGAGTACTGGCTCCCCTGCTTCGAGATCTACCTAGTTGTTGCATCAAGTTCGTATAAAAGATTTCTGGCTATTGCATCTAATCCTTTTTTTTTTTATCAGTACATCCGGTTCACGAAGAGAGAAATACGCCACAAAGTTAAAAAATTAAATAAAAGACTTGACTATTAGAATGCACAACATCTTTAATATAATATGGTATATCCTATAAAAAAATTAAACGGATAAACTTTTATATACAAAGATATGGCTTTGTAGAGATATAGCTTCTTAAAGTTTTTCCTGTAAAAGAAAGATGGTTTTTTTAAGGTATCGCAAACCAGTTAGTTGCATTCGATGGGGTACGGTGAACGAAGCCTGTCCCCGGGCCATCGTAAAATGTCGCGACGGCGATGAATTTCCCGCTGATTATGTCATCGTCACTGTTTCGCTCGGTGTTCTGAAGCATCAGTACGCGAAATTCTTTTTACCCGGATTACCCGCTGAGAAAGTCGAAGCGATCAACAAGCTCGGCTACGGACACGTTAACAAAATCTTCCTCGAATACGCGAGGCCCTTCTGGGTCTGGCGCGAGGGCGGCATCAATTTGGCTTGGTCCGCTGAAGAGTTGGCGGATAGATCCGATTGGGTGAAAGGTTGTTGCTTCTCGTTGAATTAATATTCGAATATTATAGAGTTTCATTACAGTTTTTAAAAAAAGGTTTAAAAAAAAAAACATACGAAATGGCAAATGATTCTAACTAATACTCGACGATGCGTTTAGGTGTGGTGCGTGTAGACGAACTGCCGAATTCTCAGCATGTGTTATGTGCCTGCGTGTGCGGACGGGAAGCGATGGATATGGAGCTATGCTCTGACGAAGAAGTGGTAGAATCGATGACCACAGTTCTTCGTCAATTTACCGGTGATCCGACACTACCTTATCCAGCCAACATTCTCAGGACCAAGTGGTGTATGGATCGATACTTTGCTGGGGCTTACAGTTACATGGCAATGGACAGCACCATCGGTCATCAATGTGATCTGGCTAATCCATTACCAGGTAGTTATAAGTTTCACTCGCAAACGACTAGCTAAATAATTCGGCTATAGACATTAATATAGCTTTCAATTTTATTTTGACAAAATATTTTTTTTTTTTTTTAAATTGACAATCATTAAATATTATTAATAATTTCAATCGTGACAATTTTCTTCGCCATCTCGTCAACGTACATGTTTTCTAGATTCGTGTGAAACGGTACCACCCATACTCTTATTCGCGGGCGAGGCTACTACACCAGGGCATTATAGTACCGTGCATGGTGCAAGACTCAGTGGTATTCGTGAAGCGGAAAGGATCATTCAATTGACAAAACGATTTGGTGGTCCGCCGAAGAAAGTATCTGCAAAGTCGTGACTCAATCAGCAAAAATATAAGACTATTTTGTGATATAAACATGTTACAAATAATCGTATATATACATTTTGTGAATTATATTTATTTTGTATTGATGTACTCATAATAAATTGTCCTCGAATATGGAAGTTAATTTTTTTTCTTCACTGAAGAAAGATCGCTGTTAATTTTATACGTATATAGTGTATCAAAATAAAGTCAGATATTTTTGATTTTAGGGGACCTCTGCGGATTTATTCTCAATAAGTAAATAAATAAGACAAATTTGTATATAATAACAAAATGCAATTGCAAGAAGAGATCAGTAAAATATATAGTGAATGAACAATCAAACATATATTATTTTGTCTTCGCGTCACGAATTAAAAATATTGTATATTGTAATATTGCAATTTTTGTATTGTTCGATATATTTTCTAGAATCGAATACCTGTCGAAAGTGCATTCGAAAATTCTACTCATAGAATAAAGTAACGTTAAATTGATCAATCAGGACGTAAGGAGCAAGAATTTCCTTATCCTGATTGGTCAGTTAAACGTCACTCCACTTCACGTGTAGGATTTCCGAACGCATTCCTGCATGCGCATAGCCTGTGACGTATGAGCAATGTTTTCTGTGTGCATGTATATGTTTATGCTCCTCTCCTACCTAAACAGACCCGGCAAAATGGACGGTATAGCACTGCGAGCATCTGATCGTGTTTTAGAAGTGATATTCTCATATCTGGATCTGCATACGTTGAGAAATTGCTCGCTGGTGTGCAAACGGTGGTACCGGTTTCTCCATGACGAGAACAACGACGTATGGCGGATGCACTGTATAAGAAAATTGGCCCAGGAGGCGCTCAGTTCCGATTTGTTGTCGTCGGTACCTACGTACAAATCGAAGCTCCGTGCGTTTTATCATGCGTGGAATCCCAACGATTGTTCGCGGAATATTTACATAAAACCCAACGGATTCACCCTGCACAGGTTGGTCCAGCGACGTTGTCTCATCGTGCCTTTAATCGTCAAAAGCGAGTTGTGTCTCCGATGTTTTCATATTCACATTTTTAACAAATATATTTCAAAAACAATCTTTAACTAACTGTAATTTAATATTGTCTTTTACACATAAATCAATCAACTATCAATTGCGGAGTAGTAAATATAGTTATATGAAAAAGAAATTAATTATTAATTAACTGTGAACTTTTTTTTGTGTAAAATGCTGCTACTTAGATTTTACTCAGGAATAGAAACTGGAAATATTTTTGCAATATTTTTTTGCAAGTATAAATTACTAGCACATATATATAATACAATTTTCTAAAACTATAGTAAAAGTTATAATAATATATATTATAGAAGCACCAAAATAATCTGAAAAGTACGATATCCAAAATGTCTCGCACCAGTTGCTATATCATTACAGAAACCCTGTAGCGCAGAGTACAGATGCGTGTAGAGGCAAAATAGGTTTTCGACACGGACGTCATGCTTGGGAAGTTATCTGGGAAGGACCTTTAGGAACAGTAGCAGTAATAGGAATAGCCACTAAAGAAGCACCTCTGTTGTGTCATGGATATGTAGCGTTACTTGGTTCTGATGAACATTCCTGGGGTTGGAATCTTGTTGATAATCACTTGTTACATAATGGAGATCCACAGGGAAATTATCCTTTACTCAACAATGCTCCAAAGTATCAGGTATTTGAATTTACAAAATATATGCACATTTATATAATAAGTAAAATTATCATTATATTTTTACATTTATATTGCACATCAATCTTTTTTATAATATGTATATATATTATATTTGAGAAAAGAAAACCACTTTGAAATATATTTCTATTTTATTTACAGGTTGGAGAAAGAATTAGAGTGATTTTAGATTGTGATGATAATACATTGTCTTTCGAGAAGAATTACGAATTCCTGGGTGTAGCTTTTAGAGGTATGGCTCTAAATTTATTTTTCTACTTTTTTTCTGTAGATTGATTATAATTTATTACACTACTCTATTCCTATTCGCAGTTTGAGACGATTGTGTCATTTCCTTTTCTTACTTTTTTTCAAGAATTTTTCATTTATTCTTAAAACAAAAATATGTATATTTTTATAAGTTGCTTTAATAAACAGGGTTACCAGATAAGAGATTATATCCATCAGTATCAGCAGTTTATGGAAATACAGAAGTGTCCATGGTATACTTAGGACCACCATTGGATGGCTAACACATTACATTTGAGAAAAACATATCCTCAAAAATCTCACTATTGAGGCTGTACAATGCATTCATAATGCCAAGTTTTCTGCACTATATCGACATTGTCTACGTTTAAGTAGAACAGAGCACACGACTGTACACAGACTGTACAATATTCTTTACAGAGAATGTGTGCCTGCTAGATTACTTGGTCAATAATTGTATATAATAGACATTTTATTTTGACTGCAAACTTTATCATCCAATACATACAATGGCTTGGTTTGTTTGAACAGTCAAATAGAGTGATTTTGATTACTGTAATATTATGTGTGTATACACAAATGGAGGCTTTAAGTGATATTAGTTCTTAAATAATTGTTTGTATGAAAATATTTCAGTAATACTTACTAAACAGTTATATTTACTGAAATACTTTTTATTAAACGATGCCATTGTGCGTATGAATATTGCTATAATTAAAATTTGAGAGTCATCACAATAATCTTCACATACATGTACATATATGAGTAATGTATTTGTCATACTTAATATCTCCATGCAGAGAATATTATTTATTATTATTTATATTTACTTATGCAGAAAAATACAATGCACGATATCTTAATAATCTTTTATTTTTAAAAAGATTTCGTTTTAATGTTAGTGCCATGAATAATATTCATGGATATTCCGATATTTTGGCATCTCTCTTTATGATATATATTAATCTCAGGACACTCGTTACAACTTTGCAACCTCTCATTTTTTATTGCTAGACAGTAAGAATAAATGAATTCATTGTATTCTTCCAAAATGCTCATGTTCTTTTTAATATACTTGTATTGTACAATAGTGTATTAATATATTGTGAATGAGATATCATTAACAACAGAAAAAACAATAAGAAAATCTTTCTTATTTTTCTGTAAAAATTAACTATGATTTGTTTGTCTGTTTGATTTAATTATGATTGATTGTCTACATATATAGAAAGATAATATAGAATTTTTAAGATTAGTTCTATATTTTCTTTGTATTATAAAATAATCAAACCAGAAACGATTTTCAGAAGCAATTCTTCACATAATAGTATACAGGGTGTCCCACTTAAAGTGTTCATTGAGTATAGCTATATTATTTTTTGTACAAGAACAAATTGCGAAAAATAGGTTGTAGCATATTAAAATTAAACAGAGAACGGGTTCTCAGGCAAGGCCTCGTTCAATAAGCACACTAAAGATTATTCGTCCTAAATAGAAAACTAGTTTTTATATATATATATATTTTTTTTTTTTTTTTTTTTTTTTTTTTTTTTTTTTTTAACGGAATGAATGCGAATCTCGAAAACCTTCATATAACAATACATATACTACTTTAATGATTTCTTTTTACAAGAAATGCGAAAAAAAGAAAAAGAAAATATATAATAATTATATAGCATTGTCTAATGTACAATGCATTTTTCCTCGTATTTTAAACATTTAACATTCTTATATATTGCATTAATAAGATCTCGTTTAGACTTTAAATCATATATTATGCTCTATGTGTTGCCAGTCAATCTCATTTTAAGACCTCATGTATATGCTGTATAAATTTTTATGCCACTATTGTGGATAAATGAATGTACAAGAGAAATATTTATTGCATAAAATATTAAAAAGTCCTTTTCATTCATCGTCTAGAAAATTTTTATGTTGATAACAATTACATATATAGATAGATATAAATATGAAAGATTGTATATTACAATCTGTGTTAAGTCTGTATTTATAAATAATGTGGTTTTTAATATAAAAGATTGAATACCAATGAGATTAGAATGAACTAGGTATGATCAGAATTATTTATATTGTACATATTTATTATGGTGATTGTGTTTGCTGTATGTAGTATTTGTGAATTAGTTTTTCTAAACTTTTGTACAGAATCATCGTGTACATAGTGATTATAAATATTTGAGAAATAAACTTTATTTCATATGTACTTATTGGATTTTGTTTATGAAATTTACCAAGCTTTACTTTTTCCAATCTTATCTTCTAAATATTCCATTGTATTTTGATAATACTAATACTGTTTGATAACTAGTCTACCATTATGGAGATTGTATATTCTAAATCTTAATGTATGTATCTAGATAAATATTACAGCTAGATCCAGACAATTCCTTTATTCATTTTATCCAAAATCTTACAATATTTTCACAACTCGAACGCAAGTGATAGTAACAATATTACATATGTATCTATCTCAGATATCTCTCTAAGTAGTACCTGACTATATTCGTGAATTTGAGAACTCACAATGGCATTATATCAAGAGAGAGTTTGCCTTTATAAATATCTAAATTAAGTTTTAAAAAAGCCCTCCACCTGTTCTCGATTATATTCGAGCGAAGAAACAAACTCTTTCGAATTTTTTTTTTAAATATGCGTGTGTGTGTCACGGAATAAATCGTTATATTTTTATTATGATTGAATTTGTTTGAACATTCTATTGAAACAGAATCTCAATTAAAAATTGATTTGCATTGCAGCATAAAATTTCCACTTTATTTGTATGCAAATCATCGTAGAACATAAATTACAATAAAATCGCTAGAATATTATTCCATAAGTAGTATTCGATTTCACCAATATTATTTATATGTTGTCTGTTTTATGATAAGAATAAGAAGTATAATTGCGTATTTTTTTGTACAGCATTTATAAAGGCAACACACGCGCGAAATATACGATATATAAAATCGTGAACAATTTACATACTGGCGATGTATTTTGCACAAGCCAGACAATACTATCAATACAATACAAATAAGGCTGAAACTGACGGAAAATTTATTCTCTATTATAATTGCAAGAAATATAATCTAAATTACAATATCAGTAAATAGGTGCGCTCGCAGACATTCGAAAATTCAGTAAATATATAATAATATATATACATAGAGTATCCCACAGTCTGACTTTCGATTCTTGCATTAGTAACTTAACACACAATCATCATTGATCACAAAATTAATGTATGGGAATTGAAAGTAGATTACATTGCGAAAAAGAATAAGTAGAAATTACATGCCAATTTTCACACAAATCACAATAAAACTTATATAATAATTTATAAAATAATTGCCAAAATATATTGTTATATTCGTTTAATATATATTTGTTATGATCTATCTCTTTTAATTTAAAGAATAAAAGAAATGGCTGCTTATATGGGATATTCTGTGCATATATGTGTGCGCGCTGCATATAACATGTATTGTTATTGTTATATGCATGGAATTATTCTTAAAATAATACAAACTATACAAACAACGAAACTGCAAACTTATTTTATCGCGCATTAGGAAAATATTGCTTGACTCTTAAAAGAATATTGCCATCATATCAAACGCATTAGAAACTCTAAAAGAATACACAATCACATTTTTTGACTTCTAAGTAGTAATATCTAATAGAATTATCATTGGCGACATATCATATATCTATGTGATTCATCTTATCTAAGGAATTAAATTTTTGGTACGAAATACCTGATTATACTATATATATTTTACATTATATAACTTTTCCTTAATTTAATTCCCTATTATACTTATTTGATGTACAATAATTGTATTAAGAGAAGCTATACACAAATGAGATATATTCTAATAAGCGTGTGCAAAGAGAATTTTTCTCACAAAAAATACAATTCATTTTAATACAGTCTATGGTTAGGTGAACCTTACATATTGGAGAAACATATAAGTCAAACGAAAAATTAAGTTTGAAATATATATCATTAATTAAATAAAAAATTCCATAAAAAATGAAATGTTAACAAAATATATTTATTTATGTAAATATATAAACTGGTTAATTATCTTCATTCCAATTTTATATATTTCTTTTTCATATATGCAAATTTTTTTTCTGTCATTATAATAGTGGATTTCACAAGCATTGGGTAATATTATATTTTGCAATATAAAATTTTTCAAGATAATCCTTTTTGTGTCCTATCTACAATACATATATCTTTGCATTGTTATACAGCAATTATATAAAAAGTGTATTACTCTACTAGCTTTTGATTAACAAATAAAAAATACTATTAAACAATAACAGTACATTATATTACTTTTTGAAAATTAGATATAATTTAGATGCATAAATCCTCCCACTTAAAATATTTGCAATCAATTGCGTTAATCTAAATATTAATACACGTTCACAATACCAATCTTTTCCTTGAAACAACTATTCGCATATATAAACAATTTCAATACAAAAAGAATACTCTTTTATATAATACCATGTCTCAAAAATAATCTTGCTGTTATAGTTTAATTTGCGAGATACTAGTATACATGTCCAATGTAAGAATTGGAACATTCTCGTGCAAGAATTATGGGGTTCTCTCTTTAGTTCAAAGATTAATATTACTTGTGATATATTTTATAATGTTGTATCCTAAAAAGATTTCTATATAATCAAACTCTTATATTTAAATTACAAGATCGCCATATTAATTATTTTTATATCATAAGTAATACTATAAAGTTGCTAACATTATTATTATCAGTATCATTTTTAATACCGTAACATAAATTCTGTATATCAAGCTACACTCATCGAAAAATAAGGTTATTTTTTTAATGGCAGCTTACTGAAATTATGGAACTTTATGCATTTTCATCTAATTCTATACGAGTAACATAGGCCGTTTTCATATCTGCGGCAATGTTTTCAAAACTGACTGTTATACAAACATCATTTCATATATGAGAGATGTTTTGTTTGAAAACATATAAAATATAGATAATATATATTCCACATTTACATGTGTGTGTAAAAGCATTATTCAAAATAGTTTCAATTTCTGTTTAGTTTAAAGATTAATTTATAATTTGCACGTGTATAGTATTTAAATACAAAGTCGTATTAACTATATATATTATATCATTTTATATCTGTACTTTTTTCCTACTTTCTTTACTGCATATTGTGCCATACATATTGTAAAAAGCACACGTTCTAAAAGTTTCTTACTATGTTATATTAGTACGAATATATTTCTACATACGAAAACGCGTATAGTAAAGGATTAAATCGTAGGAATTGTCATATAAAAATATTTTTATATACATGACCAGTTTTGCAAATAAAATCATGGAATTATTAAAATAAAAGCATTGAATATGCGCCACACAACTTGTTTTGTCAGCTCTTTATGGAGCCTCTGGATTATTATTAATCAAACCTAAAAAAAAAAAAAAAAAAAAAAAAAAAAAAAAAAAAAAAAACAATTTCTGTTGCCAAAATACTTATATGACTACATTATATATATTTTTAAACTGCGAAAGTTCAGGAAATTTCACGATTTGTCTTCCTTAGTATAGGCAGTATTAGTTATAAACCTTCATGCTCAATAACAATCATTCAAAATTTTTTATAATTTAAAAAACGTATTTAAACAATATTTGTCTGAAATACAATTAAAATTATAATAATTTTTAAAAATACTTGCAGAAACCACAATAAGATTGAAAGAAAGAAGCAAAAATAAAAATTAGTATTGCATTCTTTAAATAATGATTAATATAATATTAGTAATACAACACATTAATGTAATGTTGATTATTAATAAATAAAATTTTTTCTATTTACTTATTATAGTCATGCGTTTTCAGAGCAGACGTTGGGCTATCTTAACGCATCTCGGATCATGTTACTAAGAAGGCTCACCATAAAATCTCAAACTTTTGCCTACCTGTTATATATAATATCTAGGTACAATGTTGCAGTTTCGTTATTTGAATATTTCCATTCTTGTTTCACACAGCAAAAATGAATATAAAAATGCGTGAAATGATTCATTTATAATGCATTTTTATCTAGTAAAAGATATATAGTGTAATTATTTTTTTAAAATTGCCTATGTATGATTATTCTTGTTATTGGACGTCAGCTTAAGCCTCACACTATCTTTGAGATTCTTAATCTATGCACAGCACTAGGCATGATAAGCATTTGGACAGAAATTTATATTTCAAATTGACTATTTATCGATTAGTATCTGGTGGACTAATGAATTAAAACCAATACGATTAACAATTATATCAAGTTATCTTAGTATTTTTTCTGTATTAAGTTTTCTCTTTATATTCAATAAAAAAGATATATAATGGGAGTTATATATAATAATCGCGTTATGTGTTTAGTTTAATGTATAATGAAAAGTTAAACTTATAAAATTTAATTTTCCCCCTTTTTTGTCAACTTTTCTGTAGATGATGTTTAAAGATGGTATAATAGATATAATTAATTGTGTTAGTCTGCAAGGAAAAAAAATCTAATATTCCCATGGATCTTCTTATATAAGAACTAATATTGGCATGATTAATAATGCAAATGTATATTGTAATAAAAGATATCACAAAATTATAAAGATTTTCATATCATATTTAAAATATCACAAGAAAAAAAAATATATATATATATAATACTTACTCGATCAAGATGAAGTGTTATATACCTTTGATATAACAATACCTGCCATCAAATTAATCAAAATGTGTATGGCCATTTCCTGAGGTATTAGAGTCTTCATGTAACTTCTCGTTTTGTTCATGTGTACAATTCATCTTTGGAATTGTGCATTCTAATGTTGGCTTAACCCTAGTTGGTGGAAATTTGGTTAAGAAAAAATTGGATCCATAGCTAAATAGTTTAGATAGTGTGGGACATAATATTGATTGATGAGTTACTGCCCATATTCGATAATTTTGACCTTCAAATGGATCCAAAACAGCTGCGCATAACATGTGACTAAGATTCACCTGTACAGGCTACGCAAAAAAAATTATATTCCAAAAAAGATTTTTAAATCTATAATATTCAAGTAAGAAGTTTGATATACAAACCAAGGCAACACTTTGAAGAATCCAAAAGTGATATCCTGCATTGAGGCCAAAACTGAGGATTGACCAGCTCATATCGGAGAAAGGCTCAATATTATATACACCTAGTATATAATCAAAACAGTAAATGTAATGTTTAAAAATTGCTACTTTTAAAATAGCAGGAAAATGAAATGCAATATAAACAGATGACCATAAATTGATAGGCATAGACTCTATTGCTGTTGTATTTAAATATAGATAATTACCTCCAATCCTTAACAAGTAATATGGTATTACCAGCATCAAACCATGTTGAATATAATACATTGATTTGTCTGCAAATATCTAAAAAAAAGAAAAAGAAAAAAAGACATACATTTTTATTATTCAAAAATGCATTTTGCTTGACGCTAATATGCTATAACTTACAATTCTAGATTCTGTTTCTGGAAACAGGTATGCCAATACTGGTCCATTCAACAGATTCAAATGTATCCTAAAGATAGCGGTGACTGTTGGGCTAGGATCCGCAGCTAGCAGATACAGCTATATCGCAACGAAAGAAATGTATTAGTAAAAAAATGTAATTCAACCTCCAGTAGGGAATACCAAATTATTTTAACGCTTAAATTAAAACAGTAAATCAAGCTTACCTGTAGCGCCGTTGTAATATGACACGGATTTAACAAATATATAACAGTCCTGCTAGTAAACTTAAAACCAATCTCCATTCCTAGGACTAGCGACATTATAATTAGCAAGACTCTTCTGCCCACACAGTCCTGATTGACATAGACTACTTTCTTTGGCAACGTTACATGTTTGAGGCCCCATACGATGCAGGATATGATAAATACAGATATAAATAGTGTTTCTATTATCCTTCGCTTCAGAGACAGGTAATTTGCGCATTCTGGACCGACGTTGCGTGGTATGGAGCTGTTTATACCATCGTATGCCCACTCGAACATCGTCTTAAATTAATTTCTTCTTTGGAACTAGAACAACACGAGCTATTCTGTAACTTAATATTTTCTGGCGATCAAACGTGTCACATATGACGTACGTGAAAACGTGATAAGACCACGAGCGTGACAAACCGGGAGAGATACGAAGGTGTTATCATTATCATTACATAGATATTTTTTACTTACATATATTATACATCGTAAAAAAAAGGTTATGAAATCATTTTATTGCACGATAATTATGTTGATAAAATCGAGTAAGGTTAAACGTTAACAAAAGCTCTTATCCAAGTACGACGCTTTATTATTGATCTCGCTGCTAAATTGTCAATCATTTCGCACGTGTATAATCGTGATACCTAAAATAAAAAGATTCGGAAAGTGTCGTCTGCCGAAACGTGATCCGTGCTTGCGACGTGTCCGCGCTATAAATCAAAACAATTTACAATACGCCGGACTGTCAAAGTGGACTTGAGACGCGGTATTCGGTATTCGAAACCTCCCTCCCCTCATGATTCGAATCGATCGATTGGCCGATACTGTCGGTAAATAGTAAAAATGTTCCGCGGATAAACCGACTGTAATCTTAACATTTCGTCGTTTCTCCTACAGATAACGACACGTGCATCAAAGTATGCACAAAATTTCGTTACACTTGGCGATCGCAATTCTCCCGAGTATTATCTGTCTTTGTTCAATTATCGACGAACAACGGAGGAGGAAATAATCCCACGAATATCGCCAAGTGAAACAGATAATAGAATTAATAATAATTTAAAAATAATAAAAATAAAATTTTAATTTTAATATTCATAATAAAATAGTTTCAAAAGGTTGCGGCGCAATAGGCAACTTCGCCATGTTGGTTACGCGCATGTCACGTGACATTCGAAATGTTACATTGTCGCGAGTCCCGCGCTTGTGAAGCAGCTTTGTACGCAGTGATGCCAGAAACTGGTCCCGGTGGCTCACGGGTCAGCAATGGAAGGGATAACGCACACAAGCGCAGCGCAGAACGCACATGTACGCGGCTCGCGCTTGTGTGCGTTATCCCTTCCATTGCTGACCCGTGAGCCACCGGGACCCGTTTCTGGCATCACTGCTTTGTACGCACTTTACCGTGCCGGTATCTCGCGCCGACTGTAATAATATATATCGGGTATATCGAGAGCCCAGTGTGAAATGTCATCGAGAATTGTCATATTTCGTATCGTATATTGACGTCGCAGTTCGTATCGATGCCAAGATCAGTGATTATTCGGAGTGATATTGCCGCGAATGTGTTAACGTACCGTGCACTTTTTCTCGTCGATCCGTGACATTGCGTCTCGCGTATTTGTGACAATATATCGGGAGCGACGAATGAATTACGCTGGATCATCGTATTGCTTGTATGTATGGTAGTACGTTGTTGTCATTTGCGGCTCGTATTATTGCTAAGATTAGTGAAAAATCTAGTTCGATTAACTCCAATACAACAAGTGCAACGAGCAGTGTGAAGTATACGCACATATATATGTACAATTCGCCCCCGCCATATTAATTACGCGCACATCACGTGACGTTGAAAAGTGACGTAGCTACAGATAATTTTTCGAATCGCCAATTTCTCCAACGGTCCGCGCCCGTTTACTCGTCGATCCATTTTCCGCGTATTTTATTCATCGATATCGCGCGCATCTCGCGTATACACGATGAAATATCGGATGTCGCGTGTGCGTGAATTACGGGAGTTTTGTGTTTTGTATTATTCGTCATCGGCGTCCTTTGATTAACGCTAAAATTAGTAAAATTTAGTTCGATTAACCCCAAGTGCAGCGTGAATACGATGGAACGCCGTGCAATTATCGCCGTCCACAATACAAGGTACATAATATTCATCAATTGATATCATTCTCGATATCAATCTAATACGCCTGTATTAATTTATTTCGTGATTTTTTACAGGTGCAGTTAAATCTACATGTACAATTAAATTTCTATCGAATTTACCGAATTATCGGTAAGTTTCGTTTTTCAGTTAATTAAAAAAAATTTAATAAATTTAAAGAAATACTGTCTTTATAAATTTGGAATATAATAAAATATCAAATTAAAGCTTTCAGTTACATACAAATGATATATATATATATATATATATATATATATATATATATATATATAGTATTATAAAAATTAAAGATAAATAATAAGATGCAGAATAAAACATCTTATCACTAATATCTTTAAATTTTATCATCAAAATAAAATATTAGACTTTCTGTGTTCCTTTCAATTTGTATTTACAATTATATTTTTCCTTATTTTACAATTATTATTTAATTATCTATATGTGCTTGTAATAATTACATAATAGATTATAAATATTACAAATTTATATTTTATAATGATGCACTTGTACAATATAATAGTCATATTATATTGAAAACGAATCTAATTGATGGTTTAAAATAAGAAGGAAGGAAAACAGCATAAACATAAGAAAATGCAAGAGTTTAATTATATTTTGTTCTTTTTTATAGTAATTGCTGAAAGAATCTGAAAGGATCAAGTGATAATGCATGATGAAATGAAGAAATGAAAGGTTTGGACTGCACAAGCGGTGAGTTTTTTTGTTAAAAATTAATATTATATAAACCAAATTAGACAAACTAAACGATTTTTTATACAATGTCTCGCAGCTCTATCTCAATTTTTAATACAGCATACTATATTTTGGCATCATCATTTTAAATATGAGTTATTTGAACTGAGATTGGTACCATTGATGCAATTAAAATAAGATAATATATTGCATACATTGGTAAGAAGAACTTGTATGGTAAAATATCCTTTTATATTTAATCTAATATTTATGCATGTGTGAGATAGGATATACATATATAGCATTATCATATGATAAAAGCCAATCATGAAATTAGAACAAAAGATATTATATAACAATCGTTTTGTCTAGAAATGGTTTAAACAATATTTTGAAGCTGTGATGGAAATGATGATTCTGATTTATCAATATGTTATAATGTAAACATTTATATACAATTAATATTTTTTATATATTCCTCATACACATATATATATGTGTGTATAATATTATACATATAATATTGACATGAATTTGAAAATTTTTTTATTGCATTTATGTGCTATTTCTTGCATAAAATTCTACATAGCTGTTACAGTTATAAGCCACTATAGTGACAACTAAGTAAATCATATTTATAAATATTAGATCCAGCGGTATATAATTTGTCGTTATTATAGTATATTTTTTATACTTGATATTTTTCTTATGGAGATAACCGATGCATATATATATATATATATGTATCTCGTAATAGAGGCGAATGCGCTGAATTTATATGCCGGCATGCCTCCGTTTCTTATTCCTAGAATTTCACGACTTTAATCTTAAAGAGTTTTGTCTCGTGAAAGAATGTACTTCAATTATGAAAACAATCATAGAAGCAAAACTGTCCAAGCAGCGTGTAAATTTTAATAATAGATTTTTTATAACAACATTTTTTTATTCAATGATCGCGTGCTTTTGAGATAAAATTCTTCGCGCTTTTAAATAAAATTCTCTTTTAATATCATTGAGAAAAAATGTAGTAAATCTCACATTTGAAACATACTTTGCACAAATTGTAAATTATCATCTATCCGTTTATATCCAAAATAATTCACACTAGCATGTTAAAACATTTTGATTATTATATCTTCGATTATTAAATGCCACATCTTTCAAATACCTTTAACTTTTTGTTATTATTACACGGATGATTTTTTTAAAAGATCTTTATATTTAAGATTTTCTCGTTACGTAAATAACTTCCGTGTGTTACATAGATCATTTTCTCATTACATAAATTTTGAAAAGATTTTTATATTTTCCAATTTCTATAGCTAGATAAAAGTGTTACATGGTGCCATTATTATTTATTCGAGCGCGAATGTAGTATTAATTGTGACCATGTGATTTCTGTAAGAATCTATTAATCATAATTATTATATTAATTATTATTATTATTATTAATACGAATAAATTCACCAAATATCTTTGATTAAATTAAATTAAAAACATGAAATCTGGTATTGTCGCGTTCGTTGTGTAAGTGTATCTCTTATTCAATGATTAATCTATTCTTGCAGAACGTCATCTAAACGTAAAACATTGTGCATTGGAGCAGAGTGCAAAACTAGAGAGAGAGGGAAAAGGGGCACAAGATCGTTTATTTTTCGTTTCTCAAATTCTTTCCTCGAAATATCAAAATCCGTCGAATATTGAAAGAGAAAAAGAAGCGGATCGATAGACATGTGCAACGAGCGTCGTCGAATGAGTCAGATTTCCAGGGAGAGAGTCTGGCCATGAGTACAAATATAAACACACACATATATACGGACATTGATATATACATATACGTACGCAATAAACGTATTCACACAAGAATAAGCGGTAAGCGCAAAGGCGGAGCGCGCGACATCAGCGGTGCGGGATGCGCGTCGCGAGCGGCCGAACGTGTCATGTGTGCGCACCACAAAGTGAGCAGCTTGGCACTTGCAGTTGCAGGCTTTAGGCCTGAATAAGGGGAGGAGCCTCGTGCATTGCCTCGCGCGCAATTATCCCCATTCTCCTTTTGCGGCTTCCATTCCTGCTCCGCGCGCTCTCGCGTCTCCCCCGTATATCCTGTCTCTACATCATACATATATATATATATATTGCGCGGACGGCCGCGGGACGCCATCTTGGTCGCGTGTGTGCACTCGCGTTCGTGTTTTCTCGATTTTTTCCCTTTCTTTTTTTTTTTTTTTTTTTTTTTTAAGCCTTTTCCACCGAACCCGCACTTTCATAGCCTGTCGGCCTGGGTCGTCAGGGTCGCCTTGGGTCGCCGCTACCAACGATCCGCGTTAACCATCCTACAGAACGGAGAACACCGAAGGGGTGTTGCTCGAGATGGCTTCTCCGATGTTAGGATAGTGTTAGTTTTCACAGTTATCCTCGCCGAAGCTTGATATATTGATGCGAGCCGAATTTGCTAGGTTTTTTTTAGAATATACTGTTTCTAGAGTACTGTTTCTTCTCGTTATTGAATTCATCTCGAATAATATTTGAATTTTCTCTGTATATAGTCATAGCTTAGCCGAAATCGATCGATTGTATTTTTAGAAAGTACACAAATTAAAATAGCGCTGTAACTAGCAACTAAATATTTTACACGGTATCGATTTTGTTTGCGTTATATGTTGCACATCAATTTTTTTATAAATACTATTTGTCGCTTTTGTGAAAACTTTTGGAAGATGATCCTTTGATCGCGTAAAACGCAAACGGAGCGTTTGCACCCCGATATCACCTCATGAATTGTTATTTCAGCGCAGAGATAAAGGACCGAGATACTAACACGCGAGGAAAGAAAATATTGTAATTTCACTGCGAGTCCGTAATTGCCGGTATTTATTGCACCAGCGATGGATTATCGTCGACGCGTTATTCGATGGATCGTTACAGCACCGAATCGATAGACCGTAGACGCGTGATTAACAGGCTTGGCGGATTTACTGTTACGACACTGTCGTTTCAACATGAGGGAAAGAGAGAAAAGCCGGTAATAAAAAGTCCGCGGCACGCGGTTTAGCATAATAAAAACGTGTCGCGCGTCCGGCGTTCGTTGCGACGAACGAATGCCGATATTCCGTGCGCGTGATACGTGTATCGTGCGACCGATAAAAATTCTTCAACAGCACATACATATATACACACGTGGGAATATGCAGTTGTTACGTTTCCCTCCCTCCCGTTATCGATATTCGAAAGTGGTATTAAACGAGCTGGACAGTTATCGATACCGCGGATCGGCCCGGCCGGTCGTGTGCATTATTAAGCATTGTTAACTTTATACACTTGTACATATATACGCCGCGGATATTATCGCGATTTAAGCACACGCGGGATACACCGGGTCGCCGCCGACTACACACGTACCATATACGTACATCGCGCACGTGCACTTAAACTGCCGAGTGTAAAGTACGCGAGCGCACGGGCTTGTGGAGCTTTGCGCTTTAGATACATACCGGCTATCTTGATTCGCGATATGAAAAAAAAATGAACCTCCTTTTTATGCATCGGCGAAGCTAAATAAAAAAAGAGCGTACGTCGCGACACAAAGTTTCCCAGATGCTAATCATTGTTCTCGCGCGCAACCTTCCAACTCGTAAATTGCGGTCGCCGGGTATACACATACATATATATACGGAATTCCCGTTCGGTAATCGGAGAAATACATGAAAAAAGCGTCCACACGATATCGGTCGCGTACATGCTTGCTGATAACGAGAATCATTGAAAAATGCGCATTAATACAGCTACGGCCTTTCGGTCATTTCATTCTTAAGGCAAAATGTGCGAAATATATATAAAAGAAAATTTAGTTACATTTCTTAACAATAATTACTTATAAATAATCTGCAGCTTATAATGATTAATTTCCTAAAAATTTCGTTATAATAGAATGTCATATTCCAATCTAAACAATTAGAAGTAGCTTGAACTTTCTGCTCTATAAATACTCTATAAATCGAACTTAAATATGACAGCATATATATAATATTATTTATCTAATGTGCTTTACAACATAAATAATATTTTGATCGATACGTTTTTTCTTTATCGGGCAGTTTTTAATTTGCACTAATTAAACACTTTAACATTTGTTTAATAAAACAATTTAATTACGCTATTCATAAATATAAATATAACTAATGCATAAACATAATATAATAGTAACTAATCATTATAAACATAATATGCATATATTAAAACCTAAATAAATAAACATAAATATAATAGCAACTAATCATAAACTTTCGATTAGAAAAATATGAACGAAGCAAAAAATAATGATTTGCGTTATAAAAAATTTTTATTAAATCGGCATACATGTATGATTTTCTCTCTCACTGTCTTGAAAGTGTTCTTTTCACGATCAACTTTACACGCGCTTAGTATTATTACAAGTAATTGTCATTTCAACATGGCGGACTATAATTGGCCATCTCTTAATGCCAGTTTATGAGATAAAGTAACGACTTGCCGACAAAACGCAGTAATAGGATAAATTACATTAACTTTTCATCCCGCGTGTGCATACCTCTATGCAATTATTTCGGAAAATACCGCGTTATTTTTCTAATATGATTATTTTGAAATTGATATATTTTTCTTTTTAATGTTTCGTGTAACATTGATTTTGCATGGCAAAAATATAGATTATAAAATGGAAAAAAAAAAGTACATATATATAATTATTTATTTTATATAATCAAAATTTTGATAATCGTTGGAGTATACTTTTTCTCTCTGCGTTTTCTTGTTGCATTATTTATAATGGTATATAGGTATATGATTAATTTTTGATAAATTTAAAAAGATTATCCAACGAATGCGTGAGAATTGTTTTTATCATTAAAATTTTAGTGATTTATTACTTTTCTTGGTTTGATCAACAATAAGAATATTTTGCTAGATGGCCCTTAACTTCCAGCTGCAAAAGCGGAAATAAACGATTTTAACGCAGCTATATCTTCATCAGAAGGCTAGGTTAAATTTTTCACATGATGCTTTTCTTATGTACCGACACTTAATACTAATTATCTCATGTGGTACGTGCGTGATTATAGTATGCCTTCGTAAATTACAGGATGTTGTGGAAGTGATCTGTATGAACTCTTCTAGTTTTCAATAAAAATTCAAAATTAAAAGGATTGATAAAAAACGGAGGAATTATAAATGTTACGCGAACGCAGTAGTCCTTTTTATATTTTTCTCTTTATTATGTTAACAATGTGCAAAAAAAATTTGATTGCCGTTTATCGATATTTGCGACAGTGAAATTGAAGTATGGTAAATTTCTCAGGCAATTATGACCCCCTTATGAAATGTTTCATATACGAAAGAAGCCGGACGATCACGCATTTCGAAGCGTGATCAACATTTTTTTTTTTACTTTACGTAATGTAAATCTCGCAGTCATTTCAGGCGATTGTTAATATTATCAGGCCGTGGAATTATGGGTTTAAAAAGATATGAAACTACAGAATAAATTTCTTAAAGATTATATGTATATGATCTATTTTTAATTTGTACTAAAAAAAATTTGTACATTTAATATCGGCAAAATTGGTTGGATTTTTTTTTTTTTTTTAATAAGATAAAATTATAAATAGCAATAAATAGTAAATTTTTTTAGAACATCATACATTTGAAGTGATTTTTCATTTCAATTAACATGAAATTAAACAAGACAATTAAATTTATATTTAATATTATGAAATTTAATATTATTAAACTATTTGAAACTGTTTGACAACGTTTTATTATTGTTTAATTTTCTTGTACTTTTAACGTCACGTTTATTAAATTAAAATAGTCACATCAGACTTAAGTATTCTTCAAGAAATACTTGGAACTATTTATAGCGAGTGATATGATAAATACCTCTGAAACATTTCGTGCAAATCGTGTGATTAATGCATATTCCGTAGAGAGAAATTGACCGGTACATGGTACCTGTGTCGACTTTTGACGTTAATTCTTGCCAACTTGTCATCGTACAGGTAGTTGAACTCCTTGACGACGGAGGCTGTCTGATCACGCAAAAGTTACGTTTTGTTGTACACGACATTTCTACATGGATCTCGCACCGTAAAGCACCGTAAACTTACGCAACACTTGTAATCGTTTCGATACGCTTTAAATATAGAAGACACGAATACACACACTCGTTTCCATATTACACGTACACGCATACATACATATATGTCTGATATTAATGATCATAAGCTTAATTAGTCGTAGAGATGACAATAGTTACTATATTCACTATAACTTTGCCTTTATTACAAAATTTTAATAATTACATTACGTATTTTAATGTATTTTAATTTTGTAGCATAATAGAAGTAAATTAGCATTTGCAAGCAAGAATTTTTTTGCTCCGATATAAATAGAATGCCCCGCCTACGTTCTCGGAAATTGTTGCATAAATGCTATTATTTATCATTGGCAGAGTATAAGAAATAACGTTAAAAAAACAAACTAGCCAATTATGTAATTTTCATAGTTTTTCTTCACAAACATTTCAATTTTGATAATCGACACAGTAGATGTCAAAACATTTAATTTTTCTTGTCCGAAATCTCTATATATTGTATTAAAAAACCAATTTAAATTTAATATAATTAATAAAATAATATAATTTTAAACATCTATTATAATCAATAAAGTTTAGAATATTTAAAATATTTGCTGTATGAAAGAGAATAATGCAAAGTACGTGTTAGATTTATTTCATTCAACTGCGTTTTATTATAATATATATATTCGTGTATTTAGTTTTCCGTTTTTCTTCTCACATTTTCGTGCCAAAAAAAAAAGAAAGAAAGAAATATATATATAGCCAAAGAGAAAAAAATGATTATTTCCGCGATTCATGCAGTTTTTGTGTAACAGTCGTCTCTGCCGCGGATGCGACTGTCGTTACATTCCATTATTCGGTGCTCCGGTGAGGAGTAAAATGGCGAACGGTCGGAGACAGGCCTTGCCTGTGCAAGACTTTCTTCGAATAAGTGGCTAACCTAATTATCGGTAGGTAATTCGATGTTGGGCGATGATGGCGATCGCGTGTAGGTATATTTACGCCCCGAAACAAAACCCAAAAAGGCAAGTAGATCCGAGTAATTTCAGAGTAATTGCTCGTCCATCGGGCCTAGGAGCGGCGATCCTTCGGCGATCTATCGACCATTCCTCTCCACGTTGAGGGAGAATGAGCGTATTTCCTTCTGGCTAGCGTGAGGCCCATCCCAGCTACCGGCATCTACGGATTGGAATAATTTTCGACGGCGGTGGCGGCTGATGATTCTAAACGTCAGAACGAGGAGAGCGCGTCCCCCGATCCGCCGATCGCCGTCGCCATGTTTTATTCATCGAAAAACCAGGGAAAATAACGGCATGAACGAGGTAAAGACGATACGAATGAGCGGCCGGTCATGCAATTTAAATATGTTTCTGACGGATGGTCGCTGTTATTTTCTCAGGCTGCAAATCATTTTTAATATTCTGGAAATCGTCGGGTAGTCGGAGTGATTACACGCACAATTTTGTATTCCTGTAAAGTAACCCGCGAAGTGAATTCGTGTTCTCGGAACTCGTGATACCCACATAATATGAAGAATGATCTTTCGTTTCGCTAAGTTTAAGAAATGTTTTTATCTCAAATTTCCGTCATATATGTACGAATTAATCCTATAACTGATAGATTACTTCATACAAATGAATAATATGCTCTTTCAGTGAAGTGTTGTATACAGGCCGGGAATCACTCGTACGATTTCAGATTTTTTTAGAGAAAGAAACGCTGTCTCTGCAATATATTCGAATCATAACATAAATTATTATTATACCGCCGGCTTTAGATCAACGATGAGGAAACATTCAGATGTCACGTGTTTATGGATTATGCGCTTGCGCGTGTTTTAAGTGTTTAATTGCGATAAGAATAGGTGCACATCACGCAATAGTTCGTTTCGTTTCGAACGTCACTTTAATCGTATCACACACTAATTACTTATATATTCGCCCTACATTTGAAAAGTTATCCGTCATCTTGCATATTGTAACATATATAATATTTAACTGCTCTCTACGCGGATTTGATATAATAATTGTTTCTAAATTTCCGCAGAATGTTACTGTATGTGTTAATAGATAAACGAAATATTTCAAAAAAATGTGGTAAAATTTGCCGCATGTATATTTCATTATTATTATTCGCTATTATTGACAATATTTGCTAAACGATTTTACATCTCTTTTTGATTTTTAAAGAAAAAAATTGTCACAGCTCTTTACAAATATAAAATAATTTAAACTTGATTACTCAAATGAATTCTTCTGTGAAAACATAATGGTGTAAAAATTAACGTAATTTTTTGAAACATAATTATTTTGCGTCACAAGACTTTGGTTCATATGTCCAAACAAAGATAAATAATTAGATTATATTTCAAAGTAAAAATGGCGCGCATTAATCTTTTCGATCTTATGTCACTTATAATAACAAACGCACGATATACGTAACTCCGAGGAGCGAATCTCTTTGAGAACTAGGGCAGCATGATATCCGTGACACCAGTTATTAAACATCGCAGCCTTTTCCAGCTATTAAAAGAACTCCGTTAATAATTAGTGAATTAATGATAATTATTAACGCGTGCAAGAGTGGATACGGACAGAGTTCTATGCGAGTTTTCCCAGACAATGAATCGAAGACTTTCTTGTTATGTCACACGTTATGCGAAAAAATACAGTGTGATATTTCACAAAGTCGCGAACATTCGTTCTAAATAAAAAATACGACTTTATGCCGTATTTAATAAATGACAACATCATTTTTTTTTTTACAATATAAAAATTTCTGCTTTTACTTTTATTTAAGAAAATTGTAGATTTTACGCGCATAACGATTTTGGAAGCCGACGGCAACCTGCTGGCCGTCGGATACGGAGGATCAAAAGATAAAGATTATTTACACCATGTATATAAATTGTATGATACATATGGCCTGCATATTGATAGCCCCATCAAAAACAGCAAAATTTTCGCGATTATTTTTTATTCAGTTAACATTACTATTGAATCCGATGACATATTATAATTTTTTTTTATATTCTAGAATATATAATATCTTTCACATAATCGCGAAAAAATCTTACAAGAATTGTAATAGGCTCGGTAAAACTGTAATAGGGTATAACATGAGAGCATAAAAAAATTTTTACAGATGTTTCGAATAAAACCTTATAAACGTCATTGAATCTTCGTATAGGGAAACGGTGTTTTAAGACGCGTAAAGCGAAAGATATTAGAATCACGTATCTCTTAGAATTTAAAAAAAAATAAATATTTTCAGCGCATAGTAATAACGCAATAATATGGAAAACCTCGATGTTACCGTGTCGTATAAATTTTATATTCGCTGCTCTGCACGAGAAATTTTGCGCATCCTTTTTTTCACGACCGTTCTCATCGATAAGTCATTAGGATAGCGTGTATCATTCGCAATGCACAATGTTTACTTTACATTTGAGTTTACACAGTCAGTATACTGTAATTAAGTGCCGGTGTACGTGTCGGATACGTGCTGAAATCGATAGGACATGTTTAAGAGATTAATGTTAGCGCGAAATACATTTCCTCGGTAAATTTTGAAAATTCGATAATATAGTAGATTACAATTTTACCATTAATTACAAGGTAAGAGACATTGATATTAAATAATTTATTCGATATTGCTGATTCGATACGATTGATACTATCTCATGGTTTAGTAATAATGAGATGTTGATTACAAACTATATCTCTGTTGTTGCAACAGATAATATCTAAAGAAAAGCGCGTTAATGAAATCTAGTTATTTGTGTTTATTTTTATATATAAACATTAAGATCTTGCAAGACGAAATAATTAAATTACGAAAGATTAAATCGATTTATTTACAGTTGTGTGTTTTTATGAAACAAATTATTTATTTAGATGACTTGTAAATTAATTCAGCCTCTAAATTCATGTGGCATATTAAAAGACTGTTATTTATATTGTAATTGTCTATTATATTTATGGCGATTTATAATTTTCGTTTATTGATATAACAACGGAACGTTTTTATTTCTTTCGATGTAAAAAAGTAAAAGAGATTAACTTTTCTTTGGCGGATTATCTGCAAAATAATCTCACGTATTTTATAAGAAAAAATATACAGCGATTGACGTGAATGTATTATATCAATAGCTAACTAGTCTGTGGAAACAACTATATTTTGAGAGAATGTGCATTGAAATTAAATAATTTGAAAATATTACATTGCTTTATAAATTACAAGATGAAAGAAAAAAAATACGATTTGTGAAAATTATATGTATCCGATAAGTTTTCGATTTTTCTTGTCATAGTATTTGATAAGGCGATTCAATTTGTTGTCCCTCAATTTATGATCTTTTTTTTTATACCAAGAGCGAGTACAATTTAGCTAACTGACGTAAATTTCAGTACGATTCTTTTGCCCATGTTCGCTTTATAGCTAATATCGCGTGCTTTATGTGCATGCGCTTCGAGATAACGCTATCAATGAGGTACATTGCGGTACTGCCATTGATATCATAGAAATTAATAGGTGCCACGAAGAAACCCTTCGAAGGAGATTGCGTCCCAGAAATTTTTAACATCGTGAAAAACAGTCCTTATGCAAATTTATGGAAATTTAACAACTAAATATACTAAATCGTGCATTTATATCATTATCTCTTGAAATTTTCAATGTCATTAAAATACAACTTTCATCTCTGTCGAGAAAAAACTAGCAGGATGATAAATATAATAACTAATAAAAAAATACACGTTAACTTAATTATTAATACACGATTTCTAATTAGTTTATTAATTTTCCAGAAAACTGTATATTTCATACTGTCGGATATTATTCAAAAATCTTGATTTTTGCATCCATCTCGATATTGTGTTCGTGTATTAGATTAAAAAAATAATAAATATCTCATATTTTTTTCCTATCTTCTCTATCGTCCGATAGAGCGATAGCGGTTGGGCATCTCGCGTAATAATATCTTTTGTATATTTTATATATAATATGAATGAAAGTAGCGCTCCGGTGATTTTCACGCGTATCTCCTTTTCTTCTCAAGACAAAATGCCCCCGATGTAAATTAGATATTTGAATGGACAAGCGTCAGAAATTGCGCGTATCGTGCTTCGCAAGATGACCTTCGTACTTGCCTGTTTGCAGAGATCCTTTCATCCCGGGTATAACTCATTATACTTGCCGTCAATTTATTCATTATCGCACCTTCTCTCTGCAATTCCTCCGCTTCGCCGTCTCGGTCATTCGGCTCGAAAACGACGGTTCGCAACGCTATCCTCGGGAGATATTTCTTACGCGTATGCATATACATAGAAATTCCATAGTCGTCCAAGTCCACAGTTCCATACACGGCAAACTGACAAGTGATTGTGTTATGTTATATGCTTTTGCATTTGCCGAGATGAGTTTTATTCTCTGTATTCACAGCAAAGTTAATAAATATCCTAAAATTGAGAGACCATCCAAATGTCCTGCGATATATCTAAATTTACTCATAATATATTATTAATTTGACAACATTTTTCAAAGCTTTTATATCGAGTTAATATCATTAAAAAAATTGAATTTTAACACCATTTTAAAATTCAACAATAACAGCAATAGGTTCGAAGTATTAACAATTAAGTAGAAAAACTGGCAAATAAGAGTCAAAATACAGATATTGGTGTGCAAACTTATTATTGTTACATTTTAATAATAAATATATATCAAAAATGTACGTTTTTAATACACATTTATTATACTAAAATTTAACAATAATGAATTCGCGCACCAATATCCGCGCCTTGGTTTTTATTTGTCAGTTTTTCCGCTTAATTAAAATTTAATAAAATAATAGAAACATACACACATTAAAAATACAATATGTATGATAATAATTGATATAAATCCATATATACTTGTATAAAACATTTGAATGTTTTTGCATGTAATATTACGATATATATATTAGATAACAATTTTTTTTAATTAAAAGAAGATTTTTCTTTATTAGCATATGATATCAATTAACATTAAGCAACATAACTTTCTATGCTCTTCTAAATATGTCTTAGCAATAAAATCGCTTTTGACAGAAGAATAGAAGAAAAATATACGTAGAATAATACAAATCTATGTGTATGTAATCAATAATTACGTAGAAAATGCTTTTGATAGCAATTAATATTTTCTATTTTGATCTAAAATTTGCTCGTATGAAAGCAAATGCAATCTATAATCATACAAAATTATGAATACAATATAATTTTTTGATTTATATAGGTAAATCTCCTCTGATTTATGTACATTTATATAAATAAAAGTAACTTAAATAATGCTATAAAAAAATGTGAAATTGATTTAGAGAGGACATTTAACTTAATGTAAATATACAAATTACAATTTTTGTTTTCACAACGATTTACAATTTAATTCTAATAATTTATAATAAGAAATTACACAGACTCTAATATACATTTTTTGATAAATTTATATAGTATAATATCATACGTTTACCATCGCGAAAATGTCCCCGAATGTTTCGCGGTAGCAGCATCCAAAAATTACACATTAATCAGTTAGATGTCTTGTAGGACGAATGTTTATTTTAATAGGTGAATATTTATGGTATCTTTAGTTTTGGCGAGGTAGAAATTTCTGCTTATAAGGGTTAAAACGCATTTTTTACGCGTGAATTTCTGTCAAAATTTTCATTCTCCGTGCTCGTATATACGTGTATATTGTTGCCATGGATCGGCCGTCACGTTGAAAGCGATTTCCTTGTCAAGACGAAGCGACGGGTCAAACGAAAATCCGAAGCCTTAATAAGCGCCGTGGGCGCACTGTGTTCCCTTACGCATCAAGACGAGACACCGTCCGTCTCTTTCGTCGGCGCTGCGCTTTATTGGGCCTTCCCGAAACACAAAACAATCCGACCACGACGGACAGAGTTCTCTGGAAAGAAGCATAGGCGGCATTATATAGCGCGTCCCGACTCCTTTATATCGTGAAATTGGGTTGTTAAAGAATTACGCCGAATTCCGTGGTCCCATTCCGCGCAATCATTCCGTAGAAGCGCTTCTTTCAGATCAGTTCCGTCTCCCTCCCCCCCCCCCCAACATCCCCCACCCCGCTCCCGTTCCTCTTCTCTTCGCCCTTTCGATCAACGTCTTCTAAGACATCGCGGTACGTCTTTTGTGATTGTTTCAAGGAGAAGGAGGTTAATTGTTATAATGGGAAGACTATCGTTTTGAATGTCTCAATACGAGATACTTCGTAATAATGGTTGGATAACACATTCTGGAGATTAAAATTAAGATTGAAAATCTCTTAATATAAACGAAAGTATCGAGATCATTTTTAAGTTATAAAAACGATGCAAACTGATCAACTTATATTCAGATCTACATATGTAATCTCGTTTATTATTTTATTTCAAAAGAATTATTAAATTTTTAATATCCGTTTGATAAATAAAATTTATTTTTGATGGGAAAGAGTACATATGTGTGGAAATTAATCAATTATTATTATTTTAGCTTATATAATATATGTGATTTTTTTAACAAAGGAAAAATAAGATTAAATTGCTGTACATTAAACAGATTTTTGTATAACGCTCTATTGAATTTTCTTTAGAATTTTCGTTCCCTGAAAAAAATTGAAAATTTAATCTAAATTTAATAGCGCAAGTTTTTAATAAGCATCATAAATGCGCAGGGATTGGAATGTCATTGATGTCCCTTTTTGATTATTCGATCGTCGATGCTTTTTTACGTTATCGTTATTACGCGTTGTTTGGATATCAGTGAAGAAGGAAAGACCGGAATTATAGTAATTTATGATGCGAATATTTTTAATATTATTCCATCCTTGACATTCGTGAATCGAATCCGTTCGCGATTACGCGCTTCGATAATCATCGGTATAGCGGAATAATTTACTGCGAATAGCGAGTCGCGAAGTTTGAAAAGTGCCGGTATCGATCAGAGGGACGCGAAACACGTGCATTACACGTTTGACGTATCGTGTCACGTGTTGTCCCGGCAGCGCGCAACTTTAATCGCGATATCGTAAATTCGTTGGAACACGGCTTTTATTCAACTTTAGAACATGATTTACGCGGGACGACTGATCGTAGACTTAAATTGCGATTACAAGTATAACGTCTACCTCTTGCGTCCTTTAATAGGTCGTTGGAAAATCAGAATATTATTATCATTCTTCGTCCGCGTATAACTATAATGGCTTATGTCAACGTTCATTTCTAATATTAATATTGTAAAATCAAATTAATATATACGTTTATTTTGTCTCTAAGTTTTTTATATTTAAATCTTTTCAAATTTTAATATTTCTTATTTTTATTTATACTTGTACATTTTTATTTGATTTTATCGTGAACTTTTTTATGTAAAAAAACAATTACTCTTTCTCTTTTTGCTCTCTATGTGTGAAACGTGTACATTTCAAAAGAAAAACACGAACGTGAAAATATATGCTTGCTGTTACCAAGAAAATAGGTCTCGTGTGGTGAGGTAGCGAGATTTCATCGGGTGGAAAGGAAGCCACACTAAATACTTTAATTATTGCAGCCAGGTTGCAGACGCGGCCATCTTGGGCATGTGTCGGCGCTGTGATGGATACTTCCGATCATTATACGAACGCGTAATCTTTAACATACAAATATTCTCAACATCTTGTTAAGAATATAAAAAATTTCAGCAAGATCGCAACGTTCTTCTAATGAATCTTATTGTTAGACATTGTAACAAACATGTATGCATTATTATTTCATTATTGCAAAACTTTATCTTATCCGGTCTCTCTTCACAATGGGTTCTTACTATCTTCGAATTGCAACTCCGTTTGATTTTAATTTACAAATCGAATATATATATATATATATATATTTTTTTTTTTAATTTAAACAATATGATTGTTATATAACAATTATAATTGTAAATCAAACAATTATATTATTTAAAATAAGAGAGTTGAAAAATCGATATTTATCGGAACAATGTATCTTGGATGGGAAATGAATAATGCTCACATGGCACGTCCTTCTCCGGGTGTGTTAAGCTTTCGCAACCGCGAGTCCTTTCAACGAGAGCAACAACTTTAATAATATTCTCCGTCTCGAGGACGACGGTCCCGTCTACCGTCTTCCCGCATTCAAAACGTTTATCTAACAATTATTAAATTATTCCCGCGCCATCCTTCCGGGAATGTGGTCGGCTCTCGATCAAACAAGTAGCAGCAGCCAATCCCCGCCATCGTGTGCGATTGACGACAATTTTAATATGGGCCCCTTTGTTTCTTTCGACATGCGTCGTCGACTTCTTCGAGTTCGATAATATTTTCCAATCATGGGATTATCTCTCCGTCTTGAAGAATAATCAGGAGGGATAAAGGGAAAGAAGAAGACGCGTAGTTGCTGTCTTTCGCGATGTTGCGGAGCGAGGGAAAGGCGGAAAAAAGGGGGAGGAAATCGGGAGAAAGAGAACACGCGGCTGAGGAAACGGGGGTAGGAGCGGTTGAGATGCTCGAGTATTATATCGGGACAGAACCCGGGTGATATCGGGTGGCAAGGGGGAGATGAAAAGGGAGAGGAAGAACGTTGTCCGGGCAGACCGGGCTGTCAATCAACCGCGGGCTAGACTACCAATTTCTTCGCTCATAATTTCTGATAATTTCTCCGGACCGAGCGAACTGGCGCGTTTCTCTCCCTCTCTCCCTCTTCTTTTCTCTCTCTTTCTTTCTTTTATCCGCGCTCTCCTCGGCCACGAAAATCATCATAAGAAGGTAATTGCACCGATCACGTACCAGCGGCTTGTATTTATCCTTGTTTCATTATAATAACAATGTAACGCGCGCCGCGCGGCCCGCTGGAAGCCGGGGATAATCATCGGTTCGACAAACATATATATATATATATATATATATATATATATATATATATATACATAAATACATATATACCATAGCGATACCAAGCCCGGTATGTATTTTTGTTCCAGACTAATTAGACAAACGTAACACGGGTAGATAGGTAGAAAACTGTGTGGGGCTGCGTCTCATTCGCCATCTTCGCTCTCTTCCCTATTCGCTTCGCGAATCGCGAGATGGAGATTATTTTCTCGATAATGAAAAAATAACGGCCATGTACATAATATTAAAAAAGATTATTATCGATTTATTTATATTATCGACGTTATTATTATCAAATATTTTGCAATGCACTCGAAAAGGCATTTACGATGTCTGTACAAGTACTGGAATTTATATGATTGTAACTGGGACGATTTTTATTTAATAGAGTAGGATCTCGCTTACAAGGATTAAAGAGAAACATCGCCGAGTGCAAACTCTATATTTTTTATCTCGCGCGCTATAAGATTGCATGCTTCGAAAGAAGTAAAATAATATCTGCGACTATGTTTGCGCTCAACAATTAGCGAACGCATTAATTGCGCACGTTTCCTGGTATCTTGAAAGAATTGCGCTGCTTTTTGTCATTCTGCCACTTGCGCCAAGTTCAATGCACTTTCTGACTATCCGATATTGGCCCCAATATATAATCGCACGAGAACGATAAAACCTGTCGGCGACTATTGCTGTTAATTCGAAAGACTCCGCAGTGGCAAAGTTCAGTGCTTCATATGACATGGCGTTTGTCTCTGACTTTGACTTGTCAAGCGGTAGTTTAGATTTAGATCGTTGGAGGTTGAGATTATGATCCGTTCTCTTTTGTATTGCTAAATCTATTGGCAATTTATTCGCACATTTAATTATATTGATGATTGAACGGACTCTCAATTCTACTTCAAGAATTTTCAATATACATATTCTGTCTATTTGTAATTAATATATAATTAAACTGCGCATAAAAAGTATGCAAAAGTTTATGCCTATTCAATATAAAAAGATAGCATGAAATATTAAAAAAAAAAAAAATTTCATCTAAGATTAACTTTTTCTATTGCATTCAAGCAACAATTTTTTGTTTAATAAAGAAGTGAACTGTTAAAATAATAAATGCGATAGTGATAACGATTAATTTTACACATGAAAGAACTTTTGTGACAAAAATACAAATCATTTCCGTTGCGCTTTATTATTTATATTTGTAATATAATGAGAAAGTAAGATCTAACGCTTATCTCGCTTATACATTTGCATAATATAAAAATGTGATCGCTTTATAGCGAGATTGTCCATTTATTATTCGTATTTAATTAGATATGGAAATTATCGCACGCTATTATTTACAACGTAAAATGAAAAATTGTTCGACCTATGCAATTTTGTAAAATTTTATATCTTTTATGTATTAATATCTAACGTGTTCATTAGTTTATTTATTATAATTAAAAATTATAAAGATATAAAAGATGTAAAGATTTATGATAGCAGGTTTTCTTTGAGATATTCTATTATAGTTAGCAATGATAATATATTAATAATTTTGAAATAATTAGGAGAAGCATCTCGAGATTTATGTATAAAATATTATAAAATATTCTGTCCTTTATCTCTTTATATACAAGGGAAATGGAAGATACAATTCTACAAACATATGATTATATCTGATTGATTTAAATCTGCAGAAGCATCTTATTGGAAATTTATTTGGGAATCATCTCTGATATATATACGAATATATCAATATAAAATAAGTTAAGGTTTATTTTCGTTTAAATGAACATTCTATTAGAAATCAATTTTGCAAAATTATTTCTCAAGCAAAGGATCTTGTCCCTGCGGGGACGTAATAATCCCATGCGATGATATTGATACCGATAGAGTTGGAGCTTACAATTTTGTCACGACACGTGATCAGTAGCAGTTCGTTGTCGATTCAACGGGACGTCGCGTTTCTTTCGACGCCTCGGGGGTGGCGGGGACTGTCCGATCGCAGCGGAAAAAGCGTTTTCATGGCGCATCGCGCATTGCGAACGGCACCGCCGCTTGTAAATGACACGCGCACGCGATGCATGTCGCGAAACTGCGCGAATCCAAGTGAGCCACATAACCGGAGATGGCAACCTCGTAATATTCTTTGCGCGGACGGGGGCTAAATAAAAGTAAGGGCGAGTTTGTATATACGCGCGAGTCGCGGTATTGTTTGCATTAATTTGTACGCGGATCGCGGAAAGAACGCGAGCAACCCAAAGTTCTCTTCCATCCGAATAAGGAGAACGAGGAGCCGGCTTTTGCGGCGGACTAGTCGTTACTTTGAGACTTCATGAGACAGGTTGTTTATGCATGTTCAAAAATTAACGGTCGAGGGACGATGCGCCGCGGCCGCAAGTCACGAAGGTCCCGAGCCATCGAATTTTCGTCGAGATATATATCCTTTTCGTTTTTAGACTCGCTTCGCGAGACCGGTGGTTTTGGGCGAGAGGTCGGGAAGAGTTGATTTCTTTAATACTTTCTTGAGAAAAAAATGTGGTTTTACGCGTTTCTGAAACGGAAGAATCTTATGCGATCGTGCAAATAATTACACTATTAAAATAGTTTAACTATTTTCAAAATTTTTTTTGAATTTATCAGAAAAGAAGAGATGAGATGAGATGAGATGAGATGTTATTTTTTACTTATATCAGAAATAATTTATATCTTTTATAAAAGAAATGCAATTAGATGCAATTAAAGCTAGAATAAATTAAGTATATATAATTTCACATTTAGATTATATTGATTCATATTTAACACGCTGGAATGAATTATAAACTATTTTAGGTTCGAATGTCGCTTTTCGAATACTCCAATAGAGTTGAAGAATACTCTGTGTAATATACATATACAAGGTGTCTCCAATTTAAATGGCAAAATTTCAGGAGCGTGTAGGGAACCGAAAAGCTAGGACGGAAGGTCCTTTAGAGGTTTGCTCGTTTTTCCTCCATTTTGGAGAAAATCACAAAAGAAGAGACGAAACAAGTTTTCGTTTTTTTTACTTATTTATTTACATTTTATTTATGTTATCATCTATTTAATGCGGATATTGTTCAAAATGTTGCCCTCTTGCAGCAATGCAAGCGTCACATCTAGCACCGATCTCATTAATTGCAACTAGACATTGTTCTCGTGATATTTGATGCACCGCATCTATAATTCGGTCTCTTAATTGCTCTCTCGCATTGATCGGCACCGTAAAGGATAACATCGAGTGTTTACATATGTAAGGAACCTTGAAGCGGAAAGTTTATTCGGTGCCAATCGACTCGAGAGAACAACTGACAATGAGAGATTGAATTTTTGCGATTTTCTCTAAAATGGAGGAAAAATGAGCAAAAATCTCTAAAGGACTTCTCGTCTTAGTTTTTTGGTCCCCCACACACGCTCCTTAAGTTTTGCCATTTAAATTGGGGACACCCTGTATATATATCTCTAAATTTTCTGACAGATTAACAAGTTGATAGACAAATCAAATATTAAGATATTGTCGAGATTATTTCGCACTTTTCCCACGCTAGAAGCTGAATAACCGCTTACGAGAGCATATATATCGATGCGACTATCCGTATCTTTGATGCTCTAAATGATTGCCCGCTTCGGTTATCTAAAACTGGCACTGCTGATAATATTATGTAAAAAAGAGCCGTGGTGCGCGCGATCGCGTACCGTCTCCCCCCAGTTGATTACCCCCGGTCAGGTAGTGTAGAAGTAATTATTCATAGCACGCAATTACGAGCGATGCCGCGGCCGTGTCGCGCCGGGTGCAGCCGACGGTATCGCTGCATCAATTGCGAACGCTGGTCGCGACCCTGATTGCGGGCTCACGTTTCAAAACAATGATTTATCTAATTAAGCCGCACTTTTGCATTGTTAGCCCTCGCTTTCGTTATTGTACGCTCGCCCATTATCCCAGCGCGCCCATTACTTCCGAGGCACGAAATAGCGATAGACGACCGTAACTTTCCCTCTGCGATCGAGAGCGATTTTCTCTTCTCTCTTTTATTTTTCGTAAATCGCGCGTGATCGCACTTTTGCCTCGGTGACGCGAGGAAAAAGTTTCCCGGAAAACCGCGTACAAGAATCGCTCATTCCCGTTCACACGTCTGCGGAAACGCAGGTAACCACTCATCTCTCCTATGATTTCGCGGAATTTCAAAACGATTTCTTCGATCGCCGCGATTGCCAGAGCTAATGACAAGTGCGATGCAGGAATCGCTGATACGGATACTGAATGTGAATTTTCGATTTTTATTTTCATGATGGATTCTTTGACTTGCTTTACAATTGGTTTCTCCCGAATCAAAATATCCCCTCGGACGGTTTTTAAATTATAATTCACACGCTAAACGTCAGATATTAATATTTTCGAAATTTTAAGTAATATTTAATTACCGAGATGTTCATACAATGTGAAATATTAAATAATTGCGATAAGAGCGATGAGATTTTCCGCGAAACCTTATACAATATATTTTTAAAAATATTACTAGGGGAATAACAAATTTAAAAAATTGTCAAGGAATTTGCAGCGGCGAAGGAAATTTTCTTCATGTTTTTGAATACTTTCACATATCATTGATAAGAAGGAAAAGTTATTAGATTGTGGTCTACAGGTGTGTGAGGTCTACCGGCAGATATTCTTTCTCATCATATACCGAAGGGATAGTCAAAGGACTCGCCGATAGATGGCGAATGTATTACAAAAGAGATGTTTTGTTATGCAACAATTCCTAGAAATTGTAATTTATATTTTAAGATTTAAAAGAGTATTCTCAAATATCATGATAGATGATTTTTATTTTCTATGTTAACGCAAGTTGAATATATGCTGTAATAAAATATTATTAAATTTGATTTGAAACAGTTTTTGGAACTTGTTATACAATTACAATTTCTTGAAAATTATTTTAAATTAAAATTAACGGTTAATAAATCTTTCATTAAATTTTATTAAATTTTATCTTAAACTTTTTATGAGATTTTAATACGTGTATTGTGCTAGCATGCTTCTTCGTTCCTCTGCAAAATTCCTTTGCGCAAGCAAAGTGTAAAATGCATTGTATTATGCGAATTGCGTAAGTACTAATTGCGCGATGTGTGCAAAGGACTCTCCCGACTCGTGTAATCCTTGCGGTAGATTGATTCTTGCATCAAGAAACGTCAAACAACTGTATATCGGATCCAATGTCCAAAGGTACATATATAGTTACAAAGATCACGCTTCGTAAATGTCATGGATAAATATTATTCTCGCAAAGAAAAATGCATGTTCAACATGTGACGCAATATATTAGCGAGACAGAAAATCCTCATTATAATATTCATGAGAGTAGAATACAAAAAATATGGCATAAATAGGCAATTAACAAATCCCGCGAATTTTTTTGTGTGAATTTTAATTTTTTATATTAGCTATTAAACGAGTTTTCTAAGCCAATTAAAAATTGTTCTTTCTAGAGGCAAGAAGCTTATTATTCTGCCAATATTATAGTTCTATTTGGAAAAATCCGCAAAGCATTAGGATTAATGCTGAATGAAATCTGTTTCTCATTATATTTGCGTATAATGATGATATCTGATATTTCACAGCAAGGGCAAATATGAATTATACGTACGTTACAAGTAGATTTTCACGTCTATGCTGTCGTAATGCTTATAACAATAAAAGAATATGTAAACTAGTTTCTCACAATTTTTCCATGGCAAGTAAAATCTGGAAATGTTCTTACATCACGTGCTAATTTCTAGAAATATAGTAATTCTCCGGATTTGGGTGTATGAGAATTATATAACATTTTGTTTATATTAGAATTAAAAGAAAGAGCATATTTTGGCGATTTATATAATTTTGCTATACAATGTTCGCTATATAAATTTTTTTAGGCATTAATTATGAATTTAATTAATAGTATTAATTAGTATAAAAGAAACAAATGTTTTTAAAAAATTTACAATAATAATGAATTGATATTTTTTAGACGATTAAAGTCGTCAATTTTTTTCTATCTTGATCTTTTTTATTATTTAAAATAATTTTTTTTTTTTAGTAAAATCAAATTGTTTAATTAATTTTTATTAACACGAGACGAATTTAATTTTTTCTACAATTTAGACGGTAATAAAGTTTTAGGTAACTTCAAACCAACATGTTTTTGTCGCAAAATCATTTATAATAATAACTAGGATAGAAATGACAATGACAACGCGTATTGCGTATGTTTAATTTCCCACGCAATTTTCTTTTACTTGTTCGAAATCTTACTGGAAAAATCTCTATAGTCCTCACTGCTTTTCGAGGCGAACCTTGGCTTCTTTGAAGGCAATTTTACCAACGTCATACGCGTAACAGGCTCGAAAAATATTTTTTTTTGATTATACTAAAATATATATACTAAAATATTATTTTGTGTGAAAAATTCTTTTAAAAATATCTTATCGCATTATAATTCGTCAAAATGTATATTATTAACAATAATATATATCTTTCTTCGCGATTAAAAATTCAACCTTCAGTAAAATTAAAGCATATTCCTTTTTCTCACTTTATACATTTCTATATTTTTCTCAGCATAATTGAGTTCAGTTTACCTTTTTATTTCGACATACTCGTATAAATTAAGTTTTAATAAATGCAGCCGGAAATAAAGGATTGGTTTTCTAATCAACAGTAAATCTGTTGAAATTCTTTAGCTGATATATGTGATGAAAAGCTAGTTATACAAATACATTCTAAAGATAAATATATTACATTCGTCTATACAACAATTACGAGGACAATTATTGTGTTTTAATGAAGGGAACTATTTTCTTTTTCGACAAAGAAAAATTGAAAGATTTTTTTATGAAATCTTTTATACAATATAAAACTGACGTTTGTCTGTGATATTTTTATATATTAAATAAGTAAAATTGAGAATCACAGATTACGTTTAACATTATTCAATAAGAATATCCCCCTCGAATCCTTCGGTGGCCATGTTCGTTTTCAGAGAACTTCCGGTTTGCTTATTATCGAGTAATACAGTCTTTTACACACAACGAAATATAAAACTGTTTAATAAAATCAAATATTGTCTGATATTTTATCAATTTTTAATTATGTCTCTTTTATCACAGTTTATTCAAAAAATTGCTCAGACTCTCTCGTAAAAGCGAAAGAAAATGCATCACGTGCATTATTCGAAGAAACTTACCGAATTTTCACGCACATCTATATCAAAAAATAGCGCGTCAGATTACGCGACGTTGGTTAAGTTTCGTTATTAGGGAATATCGATGTGCGTATAAGCATACCGGGAGAGACGAAAGTAAAAGTTGTCAGATCTCGTCGGTGAAAAAAAGTAAACAAGCAACGTGTGCCCGAATTCGCGTGACGCGGACGAAGGAGAGAGGAGAGAGGACAGGGCACGATAGGACGCGCGCGTTGACGAGAGAGAAGAACGCGAGACGAAGGGCATCTAAAAGAGAAGGCGAGGACGAGTCAGCTGGTGCGGAGAAGAGAGAGACAGCCGGTGCTATTGTCGGGTTCTCGCGTGTGTAAGAAAGTCTCGGCGACGCGCGGTAGCATCCGCATAGCGTTCAGAGGCCGCATGCGTGAAATGAGTTCTTAACGCGAAAGAGATTTTTTGCATAAAAAAAAGTATGTATAATATGTTATTAAAACAGCACTGGGTATTTGTTACTCGGTAATAGGCAAGTCGGAGACACTCTCCGAAAAGGCAAATTGCCACCGAAAGGAGGATTCGAGAGAGATATTCTTAAATCTCTCAGCGTTAAACATGATCTGTACTTTTGAATTTTACTTATTATTTAATCTATAAAAATATCACACATAAACGTCAATATAAAATAGGAATTAAATTACACAGTATGATGTGGATCAAGAATTCGATTTCTTGAATATGAATGACATTATGAATATTTAACGATAAATATTGATTAAGATTAAATAAATTGGGAGATATTACAATATATTGAGGATAATTATTGATGTGAATATTTTCAACGACTTAGTAATAAAATTAATATTTTGGTTCATATTATTATAACATTTTTTTATTTACTATAGCTTATATTCGGCGTAAAATGTTGTTCAAATATAACAAGAATTGCTACAATTATATATGTGTGCGTTAAATAACATTGTAATTAACTATGAAAGTTTCAAATCTCAAAGGGAAAAATTCAGATGGTTATAAGTTAAAAAAAAAAAAAGCTATTTCCATTCTCTCTTCTAATTCAAAGAATAATTTATACATACTCTAATTACATATGTGATCTCATAACGATAAACCAAATTTCATTCAGTGATTTGTCCATATTGTTCGTTGATCTCTCTTTCTCGAAGGAACTTTTGAAAAATGTATCTTTCTATAACATCGCAACAATAATTATCCGTGTTCGATATATATCATCGTCTGATAACACAGAATATCGCCAACAATCTGTGTTGCCTACACCCACAGAAAAGATTTCCGGATCTAATGCTATTACTCTTCAATCTATCGTAAAATAGGATCGATATAGCGACAATCATATTTATTATTGAAAAAGGAATATTTTAATCTTAAATGAAAAATTCTTAAATCTAGAATAAAATGCTCTCGGTGCTATCCCGTTAATTTTCTCACAAAGATGAAGATGGAAATTTGTAGCGATCTTAACATCAAGTTATTCTAAATGCAAGAATATATAAGCTTAGATTTGTATATGTTACTCTTGTCTCAAGATAGTAAGACAATCTTATTTAATTCGAGAGAGAAGAAAAGGAATTATTGATTTGATTTTAAAATTGTTTTATTTTTATATCGCGTAAGGTTGCGATACGATTAAATATGTCAAGAATATTTTTTGTCTCGTTATCAGAAATCCTTTCTGAGAGTGCAAGCGTTTCGATCACCGACAAACTCGTTTTCGGACATATAACCGGCTTGTCGATATCAGTTTACGAAGTGCACGAGGAATCGCCTTCGTCGCAGCCCCCGTCAGACACCCGTTACATCTTCCTTTGATCGCGTAATGTTACTGTACAATCGATATCGCGATCAGATAGCGTTCACGAAGAACTGGGCTCTTCAGATAAGAGGGGGAACATGATGCGCTGGACGGGCGTGTGTGTCTACTGTATATTGTACATGATACGCGTTTCGCCTGTCACAGAGCAGAACGAGCGGAATCGGCAACGATCGCGGAACATTATTGTTTCGGTTTGGCTTATCGTGCCCAGCCAACGATTTGTTGCATTTTGTGGATTACAAAACGCGTGCGATCGCGATCCGCACTCGTGTCAAGTTGCGACTGTTTAAAGGAAACGCGTTATTACGTGCCTGCGGATGCGATTCTGGAAAAGAATTTATGAATAGAGTGAATTAAAATATATGTTCTAATTTGACATATCAGTGTGTATTCGGAATAGAGTGTCTCAGAATTTTGTAACCCATTTTACAAATAATAAGAAAAAAAATATATATATATATATATATATATATATATATATATATATATATATATTCTTATATTCTTATAAAATATATTCTTATATCTTATAAAATATATTCTTGTGATGAAATTAATGATAGCAGTGGCTTCAGTTATAAGTACAGCATTGAAAATAACGAAATCTCACCGAGATATTAAGAAGGATTAATTAGCGATGGTGATTGATTTTTCATCGAAATCTTATCTGTCATAAGTAAACGTAAGATGGAGGAACAAAATTTGAATATTTTCACCGAAAATATCAGTGAAGAAATATGTATTCACTCATTTCTCATGAAATCCTGTCATTGCTCTAATCAGTGACATTCTCACTTCAATTCAATTTAACAGAATAGGTTTATAAATGCTTGATTTATAACAAAATCATGAAATATATATAAGAAATAATAAGTAATTTGCAGCGATGGTAGGAATACATGTTGTGGATATTTAATTTGTTAACACGAGTAAATCAGCATTTTCCAATGATATTAATCTTGAGGAAAACGACATTTTGAAATAGAATAATAATAGTAAATGATCGCACAATTAGATGTTTTATTAATTATGCGTGTGTCGAATCATTTTCTTAAATAATACAATTTTCATTAGAGACAGAGAAAAAATACTAGATAAATATCGTCGATTTATTCTTACGTTGTATAAAAATACAACAAGATCAAGCTATTATTTCTTTTACATTTGACTTTTTGTTATAGTAACAATTCTTTATTAATTGTTTATTTTCACATATAACATTATTTTTTTTATTTTCTGTTTGTAAAATATATTTGCCTTTGTATATTGCAATTAAGTTGGAATTAAAATTTCATGTGTTTTATTAATGATTCTTATTACTATCGAAAACTTGCAAATTATATAAATGAGAACAACAGAGAGAGAGAGAGAGAGAGAGAGAGAGAGAGAGAGAGAGAGAGAGAGAGAGAGAGTTACAGAGCAAATAAAAAGAATTAAAATGATGACATATTTAAATTTATATTTGAGATTATTTTAATTTGCATTCGATGCTGATATCAATTTAGATTGTTAGTAGTATGTATAGAAAAAGTCTCCAATATTATTTTCATTTTCTTGAAGAACGTACTAAAGTGTCATCTCGTCTAGCCCCCAGCGTAAAGAAATATCAATTATTTTAATATCCGGTACGGAATGCGATCGCGTCTCCGAGAGCAGATAGTCGCTCGCGTTCAGGAGTTCGCAAACTCGCGGTACAAGGTGGAGGACGCGCGGACACGGAGGAAGAAGGAAGAGTAGGTGGAATCTCGAGAGGCGCGCGCGATGGTATCGTTCACTTTGTGTTTCCGCGGCACGGTTAGGCCGGTAGCGCCATGCTGGCGGCGCGATTGGTCCCCTCGTTTCTCTCGTGGGCGTGGCATGCGGGGGTGGGGGATTAGAGAGGTGATCTTGCGTCACAGTGCGTAGAAGCCCGGCCGCCGACGGTCGGTCGGACCTACGTCGGTTACTCCTTTGTGCCGGGGCCCACCACCACTTGGCCCGTTCGCCTCCACTCTCTCTCTGCGATCTATGCCACACTCTCCTGACTTATGCTACGCCCGACAGACCCGCCAGTACACGACACGCTTCTATGAGGCGAGCACCACATCGTTCGCGATCCTCGATCCCGGCTACCTACCTATCTACCTACCTACTCGAATCTGTCAACGCACGAGGATTCCGCCAACCTATCATCTGTCAAGCGCATCGCGTTCACCACTAGATTCAGGTTCTCCAACCTCGTCGTCGAGAAACATTGCACGAATAGATCGACGGATCTGGGATCGATCTCCTTGTGTCAGTCGACACCGACGGACCGTCAGGGTGAAGAATGCGATCGGGGTAGGGGAAGAGGCTTTCTCTCTCCCGTTCGCGACAAATAGACAGGAAGGGAGGGATTGACTTCGACCGTTGGAGGGAGGGAAGGACGCGCGGATCAGTTTGGCGCACACGTGACGTGACCGAATCGGGAAGTTTAACGCGATAAGCGTCTCGATCCTCGACGTTGGACGTCTCGAGTGTCCTGGACAGATATATCGAGATATCGCGTCACGCGACGACGCAAATGACATTAATCTCGAATGGTATCGGGCGTCGAGAGGATTAGCGTTGGCGGTCGTCGGGACAGTGAGAGTGAAATTTATTTGGATCTGCAGTGAGGATAACACAACGCGCGCGAGAATCATCCGGGATTATCCGAAGCCAAGGATGAAGCGAGCATCCATCTTTCGATAATCGTACGCCATTATCGCTCAAGTGTTCCGAGACTGTGTAATCGTTGCTGATTCTCGAATCTTGTTCTCGCTAGTGCATCTCGCGTTGACTTCGATTACGATAAACCGGAGAAGCGAATGACTTGCGATTGCGATCTTGTCAATGGCGCGCCGCGATTCTTCAGTGACAGCGAACACGTGGATGATAACGACGTGAAGAGATGGATTTACTCGATGTACAGTGTATCGCGAATCTCACGTTAATGTCGAGAATCCTATCAACGAGTCGACCGCCGAGTCGGACCGACCGTCAGGATTTTTCGATGACGCCAGGTGAGACGTCTCATGAAATTCAGAAGAAAAGGGCACATTACCAAATGTGAATTTTGCGACGGTGTCCCTTATATAATCCATTTCACTAGCGATTTCACGGCAGCGCGTTAATATCCCTGACAACTTGACAGTTTCGTGCGAAAACGACCTTCACAGAGGACATTGCGTAGCGATCCCTCGTTCGGCAGGGCGAGTTCGCGGACAGCTGTCGCAGCTGCCGCGTCGTAATCGGCGTACGGCGGTGTCATCAGGAGCAAGTGCCTCGCCGACGCGCCAACAGCTGGTTGGTAGTGGTACCGACAGTGACAGAGGATGACGTAGCGTCGTCGCTAGAGGCAAGGGGCGTCACGGTCTGCACGGTGTACGCGCTGGACAGAGCCGCCTCGGCGGGGCTGGGGGTGGTCGGGGGTGGTGGTGGTGGTGGTGGTGGTGTCATCGGTATCAGCGACGGTGGCGGTGGCGGGGGCGGTGCTGCACCGGGGATCGCCGGCATCTGTGGACCGCCGACCGCGTCCCACGCACCGACGGATTACGTGACGGCGGCATGTTATCCCCCGGGAACGCAGCTCACCCTGACCGCCACTCACCCTCAGCCCCACGTCGTTGATCCCGCCATGACGCCCACCTCGGCGCCGGTGCCGACCCCGACGTCGGCGTCGGGCCCCAACAACCCCGTCGCCATGAGCCAGCTAGGGACCGTCTACGCCACCAAGAGACGGCGTCGGAACGGAAAAAGGTCGGTACGAGGCCGTTAAATCATTATTTGACAGTTGGAACGAGAATGGACCGATATTATTTTGCGGTTCGCTCCGGAAGGAAATCTGATGCTGCACGTAGGATTCTCGCTTTTTTCATCTCCGAATCGCGAAACGATATAAGCTGTTCTCATTTTTTTTTTTTACGTATTGAGATATATAATAAAATTGATCGTGTATATGTGTGTTTTTGTATATACAGGATTGGGGATGCATTTAGAAATTAAAATGATATATAATTTAAACTTTAATTTATATCATAACACAAAACAGAATTTTTGATAACGAAAAAAATATCTATCTTGCAAATATAAAATATAGAAATTAATACAGATGTTACTTTTTTATTTTTTTCCAATATGAAAAAAAAAAGAACAAGTCTTAATGCTAATTTAATCATTTTTTAAATATATAATTCAAATAGCTTGCGATAATAATGGATCAATCATGAAATAAAGTAACGAAATATGTTATGAGATACTTTATATAACAAAAGACAGAAAATTCAGTCTTGCAATTGAATAAAAGATAAATATAAATACATAAAATATCACACTTTATCGATTTAATCGCCACTCAGATATGTTGTAGGTATGTTCTGAGTAATTCCCCGCAAAAATCAAATAGCGATCGACATTGGTTTAGGAGATACGACAAATTAAAGTTTGACAATTTTAATGCTTTTCCTTAAGTAAATATTATAAATTGATATTAGGAATAATCATGTTTATGTACGTAATAGTCTGTTTATGAGATATTTTCACAATAATGGGGAATGGGACAAGGTTTATCGTTGTATCGTATCGTATGGGTTTCTAGGCGAGGGTCTATGACATTACACATGATTATATACAGGACAATACGAGAGGGGCTCCGCCTCTCCTCTGCCCACGCATTCAATAAATAATATTTTTCAAGACATGATTCAGAAATTCGTATAATCGCATGTTGAAAGCTGTTAACGAACTGCGAGAAGTAGGTAAAAGCGATTATTGACAAAATATCTATGACCATATACCATATCCCGTAAACGTAAACAAATACTTTTTCCCTATCTATCCTACAAAACAAATACAACGTGCGCAAACTTTACTTTTCCTAATATATACTTTGTAAGAGAAAGAGCATTAAAATTGTTAAATGTTTAATTTGTTATATCTCTTAAACCAATGCTACTTGATTCTTACGGGGGAATTAAATCAGTGAAGTATCTTTTATGCATATTTATCGAATAAAAATTTGTGACAATAGAAATATATATAACTGCTTGATAATACGAACCTAAAAATAGGCGTATCGCGTAAAAGTGCATTCAGACAGTTAGCACAAGAATCCAGCTGAATGAATCGAAGGTATGTCTGTGAATCGGTCGTCGACGTTACGAGGAAACGCGCAACTTTACGTGCGAGCGCTCGACTCTTTATTCCCATTAACGTGAGCTTCGGACACATGAATTATACATACGCGTTTCAAACTGCGATACTTACTTAGAACCTTTCGGAGCTAATCCTGTAAGTTCCGTTTTTTACGTCGTTTCGATAATTTTCCAAGCGTACGAACAACGCTCATTGATTAATCACGAGAACGTTGAATCGTATTGACAAAACCAATCCTGAAATTTTTGCAAGGTACGACTTTTTACGTGATTCTACTTTATGCTAAAATCACATTTTTTCTTCATCATAATAATTTATTGTGATAAAAAATAAAATGTTTCAATATTGCGTGAGAGTTCATTTTTATATTTATATTATCTATTTATATCATACGATTTCGTATCGACGTGATCAATAATTATTTTCAACCATACTTATAATGTGTTTCATCAAGCTTATGTTTCTGTTATGCAAAACGCGCCGTCAAAAAACCGTACTTTAATTCTAATTTCATAATTTCTTCGACTAGTGTGTGCAAAATTTTAACTTATATTTATTATATTATATTTTAAAATTTTAAATAATAATAGATCTATTTAAATAGATTAATATTTTTTAAACAGATCTTTTATCATTCTTTTTTTTTTTTCATTTTTTATCTTTTAAAATATATATTTTGAAATAAAAATAAAGACGAGATAGAGTGTGCTGTGCATTAAAATAACATCTTTATTGCAAAAAGAAATATTCAAATGCAGCTTCTGAAAACACAATAATAAATGCGCATCACAAAAGATCGTCGTTAGGTTCATAATGTCGCAATTGATGACCGACGAAATTGCAGGTGCACAGGTCGTCACAAAATGTTGTTTCCTATGCGTATGTAGCGAATTAGATGTAGAAGTCAGAAGCCCGCAAACGATCATTTCTGATTTGTCAGACGAGAGATACGGTTATTTATTAACAACGATGGTCGGATAAAGACGGTTCGCGTGTTTGTTTGTTCTGCAGAGCACGTGTCTCGAGTTATTTTTCTTACGTCAAACCAAACATATGATGCTCCTTCTTTGTGTCGTCTGTCTCACGCCAATTTAGTTTTTCTAGATGCGGTTGCATTACGATTATCCGAATAACTTCTTAATCCAATGAAAACTCTTATCTGTGTAGATACATGCGTTCACATGATCGACAAATCACGTGAATCGACAGTTATTTATTTTGCAAGTATTATTATACAATATTTTATGCGCAATTTAATGTAAATGAAATTTTTTTTTTTATTGGGAAAGCATCAAATTACAGTTGTCACAAATCAGGATTGTAATATTAGAATAATAATAGTAGTGAAAATATAATGAAGTGGTTAAAAATATAATGAAGAGATATCGCAAAATTTCTAATTTATTTTTAAAATCTTTCATGTAATGTTACACTGGTAGTAGTTGAAGTGCTTGAATTAGATTGACGGACCAAAAGTTTCATTACTTTTAATCAAGCTCGCGTGCGTTAATGGAATTAAGATTGACAGTACTTACATAGGAATCCAGTTCTGTTGTTGTTCCGCAATTTGGTAGCTCGATCGCTTTGTAAAGTAATATATATTAGCAAATCTGCGAATCAGATAAATACTTAAGTTTGCAAAGAACTCTATTTTAAAAATATTCATATATTTATTCTCATTTCGAATATTTAAGAATTTAAAAATGTACACTTTTTTAACGACAGACATATTCTATTTTCTTTTTACATATGACATTCAATTTTTCGCAGCGACTAATTAAGGAGATTTTTTTTTTGTCCTGAGATATGATTTTTGATATTTTAATAATGCTTAATATCTCGGCTTTCGTGAGCTTCCTAAAAAGAGTCCTCGTCATCGTTTCGAGCTAAAAAGCAGCAGGTATATCGCATCCGTATTTTATTGCGTTAGTCGAGCGTCGGGGAATTTTTTCATCGCGGTTATGCGTCTTAGTCGGGCGTTGCTTGAGAAATTAAGGCAATCTGCAGCAATCTGGTAAGCTCTTAATCCTCTCGCGACGATCTCGTATGCTCCAGGTGCTTCCTCCTTTTCGCTCGCAAGCACGCGACCCGGTGCGCGCGTGAGTGCGCGCATGTTTGTGTGTGTGTGTGTATGCGGATGAGTGCGTGCGTGCATATCGCGAAAGGGGTTGCTGAGTCGTGCACACGGCGCATTCGATGCATCACGAAAGGAAGACGCACCCAGAGTAAGTCGGCCGTTAAGCCGACAGAGACGGAGCGGCTTCGGCTGATTGCGCAGAAGCGGAAGACTAGAATCTGCCGGTATCCGAGTCTCTCTTCGAACCGTCGCGTCTTCCGCAAACCTTATTAACTCTCCCTGAAACGTGGCGGATCGCGATCGCGCAAAACGGCGACGGGTCGCTTCCATAAGCGCGGAGTAACTTCGCGACTCTTGCCGGGATTCGAGGCAAACTCGTGCGAAGGCTAGCCACGTGAAGAAAATGGCAATCACTATTTTATAAATTTTTGCCGATTTAGAAAGATGTCACATGGATATTTAGGCAACTACAATATTTAGACAAACGACTTTTAAAGTATACATTTTCAAGAAGAATATGCGGTTATTATTATGTAATAGTATGTGATAATAAAAAAATGTGTCTTCATTTTAAAATATAACAAATATTATGCGCGTTGAGATTTGTATATTAGATTAATTTTACTTTCGCAGAGTGTAATCAATGACATAATTAAAACAATTTTATATTAATTTCGTAAAAAAGTTAAACTTGATGCATTTTTAATCGTAAAGACATTCTTATAAATTTATATCAATTTTGTCAGCAGCGGTTTCTACAATTATTGACAATCGCTCGTGTTTGCAACTCCAATATATATAGAGCATTAGTAAGCATTATAAAGTTTAACGATCACTAGTATGTTCCTATAAAAACCTCGCTGTGGGCATTAAGAGTCCGTACGGGCACTTATTCAAGCTGGGCATACGATCGCGACGATCGCGAGATCGCAGGCGTCTCGTAAGCTCGACAGGCGTCAGTTACCTTTTTACCTCGACGTTGAAGCCGGGGCCTCTTCCTCCCCCGTAGCTTCGGGACCAACGCGTCACGTTGAGTAATCGGTTGAACCCTTTTCCATTTCACGTAAGGTACCATCCACGGTGAAGAGCGTACCCCGTGATCGCGCGAAGGATCACGAACGACCGTAATGGAGTTTTAAACGGTTGTTCGAGGCATACGGGCAACGATCGGTGATCTTCCTCTCATTCCTTCCCCTCGAGAGAGTCGCCTTTTGATACGATACGAGAGGAGAGTCCGGGAAGGACGAGAAATCGGGGGAGAGGGAGGGAGGGAGGGAGGGAGCCTCTATGCCAGAAAATGCCCGCAGGCTGGTTCGTTCCCCGCGTTTCTTCCTCTTGCTTCGGCTCCTTAGGATCCCCTCGCTCGAAAAAGTCCTTCCCTCGGGCATCGTCGATCCTAGGCGAATGCACTTTAGAGAGATACAAGCGCGCGTGTTTAGGGCGTCATTCCGCAAATTCCGCTTCTCGACCGAACCAGCTGTTCGCGCAAGCGATATATCGCTTTGTCTAAAATGAATAAATTATCGGAGACAAAGTGTCATTGTGTGTGCACAGCCAAGTTTTGATGATTTAATAACATTGTGTGAGGAATGATTTAGCGCGTCGATTATATTATACAATTTCAATATTCTTTCAGTTCATGTTGTCAGAAATGTAATTATTCAAACAATTAATTTGAGAGAGAGAGAGGAAGATTCAGGGAATATTGATTTTTTTTTATAAAAACATTTTTAATATATTCAATCATCGAGTATGAGTTACATATATTTATTACATGCGTTAACTTGCGTATAGAATTTTGCTTGGTTATCAAATTATCGATCATGAATTTAATGTGTAAAATTGTGTAATATATTAATCAAACGTCATTATAAAATATTATTTTATACTACATCATTTTTTCTCATTCTTTGGCTCTTCGCTCCTTTTCTGCCAATTATCTTTTACTTTGAAAATCGCATCACAGGTCTCTTCGACAGCTATTTAACTCGAACAAGAAGTACCCGCGGCGAACCGTCGAATTTCGATGTCTCGTAGAATATCCAGGCCCTCGGGGTTTGTCAACGTCAAGGGAACTTTATCGCTAACGATCGGACGTGAACACCCGCAGTCGGGAGTTTCCCCAAAAATTCTGTCGGGTTCGGAGAAGCGGGCGCGATGCTGCGCGCACGTTGCTCGGCCGCGGCCTAATGACAGCAGCTTCTATAATTTGGTGTTTTTGAGCGAACGGCCAAATTACCGGCGCAGGGAGGGATTACTGTTATTACATCGCGGCCGCGGACTCAGTCGAAACCTGATTATACTTCAGTCAGTCTCTCTCTCTCTCTCTCTCTCTCTCTCTCTCTCTCTCTCCCGATCTCGACCCGTTCGTTCGACTGTCAGCTCTACGCTCTCGTTCGGCCTCTCCTCTCCTCCGCCTTTCCTCCTCTTCGCGCGATCCGCCAAACGATCCTTTAACCACGCAAATCGCACTCCGCCACCGACTCTCGCTCTCTCTTGCGATCTAGTATCTCGCCCATTAGCGACTTCGAGATCCTCTCGTGCGACATCGGTAGCCGTGTACAAAGGTGGATACGCCACGAGATACTAGATTACGCTCTCTCATGGACGCGCACTTTTTGCCGAATTAGGCTACCTAACAGAGAGAGAGAGAGAGAGAGAGAGAGAGAGAGAGAGAGAGAGAGAGATCTTGGCCAAGATGCATGAGATCGTCTTTACAATGTATCTTTTAATCGTGATCTTCTGATATATTTTTGAATATATTTTACAAAACATGATATAGCAAATGTGTATAAGAGATGTATAAAAATGAATTCATAAAAATTTTGGGATATTTAAAAACATTTTAAACGTATAATAAAAGAAAAAAACAGAAACAAAAATTTTTGGATAATAATATTAAATAGAGATATAAAAATTTGGATAATGATTTTAATTTTTAGATTTGAATATATCGGCAGAAGAAAAAAAAAAAAAAACGCGCTCAAAGTACTTACTTATAGACTTGCTATTTTTCAATTATCAGCGAAGAAATAAAAAGAAGTAAAGGTTCTCTCTCGATGAGTATCATAACTTGTGCGAGGGCGCAACAGAACCATTCGAACTTAGGTCGATGATTTTTTGATGGACAGCTGCCGTTGTCCGTCGGGTTTCGGCTGATTAGTTCTTAAGTAATTACCACGCATCCTTACGGCCTTATAACGTGCGTTTATAGCCTTCCTTCTGAGACCTTTGCTCCATTCAACCAGCCGAGGACCGTGGCCGAGGCGTGCAAAAATTTTCGTTGTCCATTAAGTATCACCGGTGCTTGCGGATTTCTTTACGTTATCGGCTAATCAGGACCGCAAATCGATTTTTTTTATTAACGATTAATGGCAGGAGGATATTACATTTAACCATTGAATCACCGGAGTGTATATCAAGACGACGAGTTTTATTCGCGAAGATATGAATAAATTAGAAGTTAATATTTCTTCCTTTTTCTTTTATTCATATCGCGAGTTTTGACTAATATTAAATCCTAAAATTTGTTTCACTCACGGTGTAATTTAAAATGATTTTATAAATAGTTACTTCGCAGTACACATCCATGAGCATAAATATAATATTTATACGGGATTGATAAAATTAAACGTTGATTAAATTATAATTTTATCGGAGAGAAATCTCATGTATGTACCCACACTGTTTGCTCTATTATAAATTTCATTTGTCAGTGAAAACAGATTTGGTCGGTTTTCACTTCGCGTTAAAAGAAGATATCGCTTTTACCTCTACTATCTTCATCTCATAGCGCGCGCTTTAATAAAGCTCCCTTGTGTTAGTCAAGCCTGTGATGCGTTGCGTCCGCGTGTGTAATACGTATAGTCCGTTCATGACAAGAGGATTATTGGTGTAACTTCCGTGATCAGCCACACCCAACAGATTAACACCTTGCATCCAATTGTAACGATGCACTCTGTCATATGTGTGATCGGTGCCATCGTTCTCGAAACGCCGGACCCGCGTGATAGTACGAGTTATCACTATAGGCATTCCCACGAATATGTAAAATACTACATCGATATCTCGGTAATCGTTTAATATTTTCATTCAGCCTTGGATGAAAATAATATTGATGCTATTGAATTTTTTTTACTCAATTTTTCTTTTCTCATTGAAAAGCGTTAAACAATCGATGATTCTTATGGTGCGCGTTCTTCGCCCGCTCTCTGCGAGCCTTTCGGTGTTTCAAGAGTGTTGAATGGGCTGCGCAGCAAGGAATATCCGTCCTCGCGGTTACCGTGAATAGAGCCATAACGAAGTGAAACGCGCAGGTGAATTTATGCTGCAGGAACGGAGGCGCCCGACGAAAAGTCTAATAAGCGCCGAAACATCTTCGAGAGAGAGAGAGAGAGAGAATCTTTGCCTTCGAGGCAAACTCCAAAGGAACACAAGAGAGATAGAGAGGATCAGTGAGAGACTAAAAAAAGCGATAGAAGGAGAGCGACAGAAAAATGAGAGACGTTATGTCGTACATCGTGGCTTTCGAACTTAATAATCTCGAGTAACCAATTTCGGTGTCCGATAAAAAATTATACAGCGACAATTTTATTTACGCGCGTATTTTAATGAGAAGTTTTTTTTTACACATATACCGATCAGGGTAAGTGGATGAAGAGCGAGCTACCGTGTGTCTCATCTTAAAAGATGAGACATTGTACCTTTTCGAGGATTGACATCAACATCTTGCTGTCTGATGAAAATATATATTTATGAAAACTATCAGTCTTTGCATAATAAGTAATATGTTATTCACAATTAATTATTGCGAAAGAAAATGATATAGATAAATTTATGCAAATAGGATTAAAAGTTTTTAAGCTAATTTCCAATGATAAAAATTTTTGAATCCACTTTTTTTTTTTTTTTATATATAGTAAGCGGGAAAATCGCGTAAAGCCGTTATAGTTGGATCGTTTATGACAGCATAATTAAGAGACTGAATATGGAACGTCGTTATCGCGTATTGTTATTACTCATTGTGCGTTACAACACCAGCACGTGTACTTCAATCTCGGTGTCGACTTCCCCCGACGAGTTATACGAATTTCGCTACACTTTCTCGGAGCGGAATTTAAATTTTGTTATCCGGCGCGGCGATCAGTCGGGGAAGAATTTAAATATAAATAGTTGCGGGATATTCGTGTCGCCTCTTGCTCTTATTGATATTTCTCTCTCTCTCTCTCCTCTCGTGCCATTACCTTTTCAAATGTAACATTGGTAAGGCGTTTCGCGATGAAGGCGATTACGCGCTTTCCCAGCCATTAAAACCGTAGAATCGCCCGCCTCAGAAAGCAAAAGTAACGATGGTATCGTCGCATAATTCATCATCTTACCTATTTGTTACTTATCGTACGTCATATTCACCAAACACCTTTATTTTGTTTTACAATGCAATTCCTTTTTTTTTTTTTTTACTCTTCGTTATCTTGCATAGAAACTAGTTCGTGATCTCGTGAGACATTGCTGACATATTAAAATGATCTTTGTACACATATTTATTCGACGAATACACGTCACTCGTCGCAAGATGCATTTGTACGACGTAAAAAAATGAGGTATGTCCGAATTCATATCGAGGCTCTAGAATCAATTGTTTGGCATAATTGAATTGTCAAGATACGTCTTGAATTCGAGACTTGATTTCGCGAGAGGCGGCCCTGGATCCGATCGGTAAACGACGTATTTCATCCAGGGCCCGGGCACGGGGTCCGGCCGGGGGCCCTGGTAAGGCGCTGTGTGTTTAACTATTCAATAATTCATTCCGCCATTCATCACCAACCGAGTGTAAAATTTATCTTATTTTTATGTATTGGCCCCCTCCAGCTCGCGGCACCATACATCATGCTCTTATTGGCCGCGATTTGTTTGGCGCGCGCGGCATCCAATCCCATTGTACCGATTTGTCGAGGCGCGCGCGAGAACACATTTTCTAACTCGCTGACGCGGGTCCGGGTCTCCCTCGAATATGCTCTTTCTTTCTCGGAAACTCACGCGTCGGAATAAAAAAAAAAAGAAGAAGAAGAAAAAAAAGCCAGAAACGATCGTTGGCCCTACGAACTCGAATATGTTGATCTCTCGCCTGTCGAGTATTTGCTAATTTTAATGATATAGCACGACCGATAAATCCATATTAATCCGAGCAGTAACCCGAAATTTTGATGCACAGTTTGTTATATTAATAGGAGTTAAATCAAATAATATTTTAAGTATTCACAGCGTATCGACAATTTTTTTTAAAATACCGATAACCTTTTAGCGTTTTAATGGAATAAGGAAAGTATTTAATTTGTTATTTGAATAAAATTTAGGATTTAAATAATATGAATGCAAACTTTATCCACAATTTTATACACGTTTCTAGGTTTAAAAAATTATTACGAAAGAAGATAAAATGTATATTATTATATAATGAGAGAGATACATATATTACATAAAAAAGAAAAATCGCAGGGAATATGTAACATGCGTAAAAAGAATGTATCAAAGATCGTGAGAATGTGCTCCGGAAATTCAAATATTTAGCCTATAAGTATACTAGAACTCTCGAGTTTAGATTACAAATTCCCAAGACGGTATCATTACGCGTAATTTATGTTGCGTCCTTCTCACAAACGACGAGAAAGACAGGATAGCGTTGTTGTACGATTTTTCGCTAATAATCATGCCAGCTATTACCAAATGGCTAATTCGTTATGGAAGAGTAACAATAATGTGATTTAAATTGCTAATGATTCAAACGAGCTTCAATATTCATTGCAACAAAAATAGTTTCTAAAGAATCTTGTAGAAAGAAAAAATATTCTCCCCGACTAAAAAAAAAATCTTGTTCTTCAAATAATATTAATTGGACTGAATTTTAAAAAATTTATTTAGTACCTTTTTCTGTAGGTTTAAGCCTTAATAATTATCAAGATAGTATATCTTATCTCGAAATCTGAAAACTTGTAGTCAATTTTAAATGTGTCGTAATTTGTTTTTTTTTTCGCCGCGAAAGTACATCTGATGATCTTTCTCTATTTATTTAAGTGATTTAAATATCTATTTTTTGGATACTATTCGCTTCAGAAATTTCAAGCGGAGATCAATTTTGCCGGTTATTTGAATTGTTTACATCAAACTTTCTCGCCTCGGGCGATTTCGCGAAGCGTAGCTTTTTGTCATTTGTCGAAGGCAAATCGATAATGAGCCTGGTTCCGCGGCAATTTAGTCATTTATTCATTACTCGGGGAAGACGTCGGCGAATGACACCGGCGCGGCCGTTTGGTTCTCGTAGCGGACACTTCCGGTGCCAACCAGAGGCTGTCATTTGGTTTTTCAAACGTCCGTTTCTCTCACCGCGGGGATGGAGGGCTTGACGATTATAATTATACACGGCCAGCCTCGGAGGAAGACGGATGGACGGCTTTAGCGCGTGTGTGCGTTCGACTTTGATCCGAAAAACGTGGTCGATCGAATATCCAGAGCTCAACCGAGGAGCCATTTCGCGAATTAACGCTATACTCGATCGTTTCACCATTAAACACGCGAATACTGCAAGAGTTACGAAAGAAAGGCACGTACATACAACGTGAATTAGAACGCGATTAATACATGTATATTAAAAAAAAAAATAAATAAAAAAAATAAAATAAAATAAATGTAATATAAAATTATGTTGTGAAATATTCGAATGACAAAATGACATTAAGCATTTAAATTTTGCGTATAAGTACAATAATCACAACAATTGCGATAGATTCGAGAGCTTATATTTATAAAGCGGAAACAAAGTATAATTATTTTATGCATTTTTTATATTACTTTTTATTTCTTGCTATTGGTCGCTCGTAAATTGCACAATTCGTGGCTTGACTCCTCACGAATATCTCTTCCTAATTAGACATTCCTGTCATTAGTTCAAGTACCGTCGCTGCCCTTCTCTCTTTCGTGACAGTATTCATTCCCCTGTCGCGCTTTGTACGCCCGATGGTTGGCGTATCCTGAATTCGCCTTCCTATTAGGGTGTGGCTTACTCCCCGAACAACAAAATTGTCGCTCTGGTCCCAGTGCTTGCGATGTTTAATGAAATTAACGTACGAAAAAGATCTTTGTTCTCTCGATGCTTTTACAAATACGAGTATAAGTTGAACAAAAATTGATTTTTCTCACACAATTTAACCACATCAAGATACAATATTAGATTAAATCCTTATACATTATTTAAAATCTACTTTTATAATATTTTTTTAATATTATAAAATAATAATTAGAATAAATCGAAGAAAAAATAATTATTAAGGGTAATCTAAATTAATATTATTTTAAAGTAAAGATTTATGATCGAGAGATGATTTGTACTTTTAATTATTTCGATTTATTCTATTTTTTCTGATTGCTGTTACGCCTTGAGACAACGCATGCCTTCGTGTCATTAAATTTATAATCTCTCGCGCTTTACAGAAGTTCACAGAAAATTATATATACCGTAAAAGAAATGTCCTGAATAATGTTTTCATGAACTAGACAATGCGTCGAATCTGCCATTTCATTTCTTGAAAGAAAATCATCATTAATAATAGTAGATTTTTATTCATAATACATAGACAATTAAATCTTTTGTTTCAAAATTTTTAGATATATATAGTAATTTTACATAGTAAAATCCATTACGATAAGAAAATTCTGCGGCCAAATAATTTAACAAAGAAATTTATAAATTATTATATTGAAATGGGGTATATAAATGGCACGTAAGATTAATGTAGCTATCTTGTGTTTTATGATATAATATAAATTCCACTACGATATTTTCACAATAATTGTTTTGTTTGAAATATGATTAAATATAGGCGTTTCTCCACCAATCGATATTCTACGATCGACTATCTCGCGATATCGCCGATTGGATTATCAGAATGCCCTCCGCGTTCTTTTCTAACGCAATGTGTCCGGGACAAGTCGCGGGAACCGACAGTTAGAGCGTCGTCGCCGCTCCGCATCCCTTCATTTCGCCATCCGCTCGTTTCGGTAGAATTTGCATTTCAGGAACGTGAGATTGGGCGGTACAAAGATAGAGCTAATGCTCACGGGGCGGCGCGCCGCGCCGTGTAAACACAGGGTAGCCCGGGGATCCCCCTTTCTGGCTTCTTTCTCATCTTCCGTTGTGTGCTACGGCCTTACGTCGAGCTTTCCGTTTTCGGTTTAAAGGCGAGGTTATCAGCGGGTACCGGAACGCGAGTTGCGATTGCTAGCTATATAAGCGAATACAGCCTTTTGTTTGGGGGGAAATTCAAGGGGTAGAAGCTCACTTGGATAAATCTTATTTTTCATTTGCCATTTTCAATATGAACGTGGCTTCTTCGGTCGAAAAATATGAGACTTCTTTTCTGCGAATATTTATGTGTGGAATAGATATCGATGATCTCTATTGAATTTTAATCATAGGATAGTTTGATGATAATAGTTAATCTAAAACATTGAATTGATATTGAAAAAATTTCAATGACAGTAGACAAATTCTCCACGCTTTGTGTTTTAATCCATCTTCCATTACTATTAAATTCTCTCTTCTCAATCGTTTATTTTGTCGACTTGATTCAATAAAAGGTGGCGTAACTATTGGACAATTATTCTATGGTTTATGACAATTGCAGCGAAAAGTAATTTATTGTTTCTAATTTATTATTAATTTTCAATGAATTATAAAGCTCGGCTATTCTCATATATATATATATATATATATATTATATATTCGATAAATTAATATCGAGGATAACAAATGATTAATCACATATATATTTAATGTATCGATTCATCATATGAATATACAACATCGCGTGTCTATAAAAGATTCTTTGGCTACGATATTCTGCGTAACTTTATTTTTCTTACGAAGGAAACGGGTAACGTATAAGTTCAACTAGTATTCGCGAGGATTCCGACTGACGTAATTTGTTTTCCGTAACATATAATGATGTAAATTGTGCATATTATAATCAATTTACGTTGATATATGTACGCATGTTCCATAATCAACGATACGATGCGTTAGTAATATACAATAATTTATTTGATCGTACTTTTCTCTCGCATCGCGAAGTTTAATCACGAATTACGTCAGATTTTATGTAATTACCTCTTGCAACTAAAGGATTGCAAAGCAATCTTCAATATGTCAAATCGCTAGTATATATATTTATTACGGATATTACGGTAATGAATAATAATTTGTAAAGATTATATATATTGTATATTAGAGAATATATCGCACATATAGACATTTGTCAAAAGATAAGAAATTAATTCTATCAAATTATCGAACGAGCGACATCCTCGTGTGCAAGGACTTAATTACTATTACCACGATAGTTGCGTGTACGATATCTCTTACACACACACAAATACATGTATATGGTACATCGTGTAAAAAAGACGCGCGTTGTACCTCTATTATCCGCAACTGGTATTATTACCGGACTAACTTACGGTTTAGCGAGTAACTTTCGATTCGCGTAAAAAAAAAAAAAAAAAAAAAAAAAAAAAAAAAAAAAAAATCTACGCTGTGTCGAATTCTCGTCCGTACAATTAACTTTCAGGATCATACCCGGAATCGCGAGCGGATAGTAATTAAAAAACTGTCGAGACACGCCCAGATTTAAAGACACTTCAATTGAAGGAATAATAACAGTGATCGCGTATACAGATAATTTTCGCCTCGCGTTTAGCAAACGCGTATCAACTGAATGCTTTGTTAGGCGAAACCTGTATAATAAAAGTACGTTCGCAGAGAGATGAAACTGATGTATTTGAATCGAATATGAAAATCTTATTTGAAATTTTTATTTCGCTTCTTGCGATGAATATTTAATTGATAAAATTCATTGGTTCTTGTTGGACGTTAAATCTATTAATGATTGACATTGTAAGAAATAACTTGTACAAATGTTTTAGATATAATTTTATATGTGATTTAATTTTGGATACACGAGTAAATTCGATAATAGTTGTGGCAAAATGGCCGCAACTCTCGCTGCATCGCATGGAAACGCATACAAGGGGGCGTGCAAAGAATTTTATGCAAGCTGCGTTTAAAAGCAAATAGCGTAAAATAATTCCGCCTAGCGTAACGCAGTATCCTCGCTCATTTACGCAGGATACTCATTTCGCACTACTTATCGACAATTGCAGTTTCGCGCAGTTGCAAATACAACTCCGTTCGCCCGACGTTTAATTAGCTGCGTCTCGCAAGAGGCTGCGGAATGAATGCTTCCGCAAAATGCGAAAACGAGGAGAAGCGCGCGAGCACTCGAATCGATGGAGATTCATCAAAGTCCGTGATACGACTGTTCGGTAACAACGTTGTTGCTGATACTCAAATTTTTATGAAACAACTAGATTATTTTAATATAGACAATATCCCAAAAATTAATTTTGGGCTTTTTTTAATGTCAAATTATTTTTAATATCAAATTTATTAACAATATAAAATGCATTTTTTCTTAAATCAACAAATATAATTCTCTAAAATATATATCTTTTTTGCAAGTATACCATATAGATTAATGACATATTTCTCGAATATCATATTTTTTTAATGTCAAATTATTTTTAATATCAAATTTATTAACAATATAAAATGCATTTTTTCTTAAATCAACAAATATAATTCTCTAAAATATATATCTTTTTTACAAGTATACCATATAGATTAATGACATATTTCTCGAATATCATATTTTTTTAATGTCAAATTATTTTTAATATCAAATTTATTAACAATATAAAATGCATTTTTTCTTAAATCAACAAATATAATTCTCTAAAATATATATCTTTTTTGCAAGTGTACCATATAGATTAATGACATATTTTCTCGAATATCATATGATCGAATCGTATTATTCGATGACAGATTCCGCGGCCGTTTCACTCGCAAATAATAGTGGAATACAATACGACGGATCGGTCCGCTCGCGCGGTGACTCTATACATACATCTAGAATCTAGATGAAGCGTTCTCGCGTCAGGTATACATAAATATAGATCGCGCCCCGTCTTGAAGAGCTCCGGACTTGTCTCACCGAGTACTCACCCCGTTTCGATCGTACCATCTCTCTATAGCGATATTACTAGTGGTGTACCACCACTATCTCGATACCTCTCCCCACGCTGAGATCGCGAGCGTATCATTACCCCGCCTAGTGGCTAGCTCGGCAGATTACACGTCTGCGGGCCGAGTTTGGCTCAAGCTGACCCGACCTAACTCGAATTTGTAAGAATGATTACGCCGGGATTTGCATGTTAGCGAGCGGCATGTCCCAGAGAAAGAGAAAAAAAATTCCGTACGATACATTGCTGTTTTTGATGCGGCGCGAGAAGGCGCGCAATAACATTAATCCGTACCGTTGAACACATCGGGATTCAAAATCTCTCTTTAAAATTTAAAATTTTGCAATTTCACAATAGGAAGAGAGAAAACTTTGAAGAGTAAACACAAGAGTAAGAAATATTCTTATTATACTATTTATTTTTTAATAATGATTCAATTAATTGGTAAGATTAATAAATTTTATTATCTTTACTTTCGTGATATATAAATAGTACTTTAACATGGTCGACTGGCACTTGTATTTATTTCTGATGGAAAAAAAAAAACTTGACAAACATTCTTCCCGTTCTCTACATTTCGCGAAACTTATTCCGCAATTTCGTGCATTGGCCGCTGGTGTTTTTACTTTTTTGCGTAATTGAGTTAAATAAATCGCGTTCAAGTGGCAGCGCGACTCTCCTCGAATGTCTGCCGGAAGCGAGGCCGTTCGCTCGTGTCCCACCTGCCAGTACTGGCGGGCATGAAATTATGCTAATTAAACATATCGAATAAAGGAAAAAAAAAAAAAAGCAGCATTGCAGTCTCGTATATTTATATAGGCGTTGCCGTTGTAATGTCGTTAAATATTTTTCGGCCAAAATATACGACGATGAAAAAATTCGCGCAATAAAATTAAGTGAATTTTGTATTAATCGTTACTTTTAAAAATTGCTCCTTAGAAATGTATACAAAGTTGTATACATCAGGTCATATTTAAAGGAAACAATGACTCGTGCGAGGGGATTCAGTGAACAAACGAAATGTTAAATCGTTCGATTCTAATGCTGCAATAATCGAGCAAGAACGTACGTCGAAGAAGCGAGCTCACGAGCGCTTTACTAATTAACGAGATACGGTTATATCGCACATGCGAGCAAATCGTCGACATAATTATCTAATAAAAATTAAGCCCTTTACGCGCGCATCACCTGTAAAACGTGTCGTTCTGATATATTACGATGTAGAAACGAGGTAATTTTCATTCTCATACTAATTTTGTAATTTTATTTAATCGACAGTACAACGTGCGGTTAAAATCAATAATTTTTTTTTTTTTTTTTTTTTTAATACACAGTTAAGCCAATTGTCTTCGAAAATTTAATTTAAATGCCAGCACTAGTATACATATAATTGAAACTAACTGCGTGTCAAGTACACTTTAAGTATACGTTCCGATCTAAGACTGTCCATTCATGGACCGCTCGATAAACGCGCTTTTTGCTTCCGTAATTAATTTATAGCTATTGCGCACATACGGTTTCAGGGACGATTGACAAATCGATTTATCCATCAGCCTACAGTCAAATATATGTATATATAAAATATTGCGCCGATTAAAGAAAACAGCATAAAATTCGCAAAGTTGATAGTCGCGACACGGCAATAAATAATGCAAGAGTTTGCTTTAAGGGCTTAAAAAAGTGTGAGAAACAAAAAAGCTTACGTAGATCAGTGTTTTTCGATTTCTCGAAAAAATTGAAGTCTTCTATAAAATTAATCGAGTAATTCGTTGTTAATAAAAAATACATAATCATATATGATATATATTTGTTTACATTGTGTCAATTTTTGCGATGTGGAAAATATTTTATTTGAAAAATTTGAAAAAACCAATATATATATATATACATATTATAATACTGAATGGTATTTTTCAAAATTTCTTATCGAACTTGAGAAAATGTGAGCGATACATTTTAATAGCAGAAATAAGGAATTAATTACAAGGAGGTATGCAAATTTCTATCGATAACTTCTTCTTGCCGTTATCGGAAAAAATTTACCACGATACCGGCGTAATATAATAGCGCCGTGTATGTACCGTGTAAACTTAATCTAGGAGCCACATTTTTGACTCCTCTCCGATTAAGATCCGAGAATATATAAACATAATTCTCAAAGATACATTGTAGCAGTGTGATTACAGGTATAACAAAGCTTAGATTATAATCATCGCGGGCCACGAAGTTATGGGACATTCTCGACACGAACGTAACTTGCTGCGTATAAGTGCGTTGTTGATTGCCGGGACGCGATATAAATAATAAATGCCCGTTTCATTAGTGAAGGTTCTACGCTCGTCCATGTTAATATTCACACGAAACTTTTAACGCAAACGTTTTAAACGATTATTTGTATAGCGCGCGAATGATATAACAGTCAAAATATTTAATATAACATAACATCGTTAAATAATCGACAAGAAACACATTAATTGCTAGGACAGTAATTTTGCTTTCTCTGTAAAAAATATTTCAAATTTAATTATTGATTGCAAACCGTAACAAAATATATTTATGATAAAATTCTGCTTAACGAAAAGTTTTAAGATTAATTTTATGTTTCAATCAATTTTTTAATTAAACTTTGTATCGACGATATACAATAATAAAATTCAATTAACGAGACGTGTAATATAGACAGTTAAAAAATTACGATAAAATGTTATATACTTATATGATTGAATTTTTATTAAAGAGGAATTGACAGAAGCATGTCTAAGAATCAAAATAACATACGGTAGAGAAAACGGGTTTGTATATATGTGTGTTTATACATTATGTGTTCTTGGTCGATGACCGAGATAAAGATAAAATTACGATATACTTGATGTAGTATTTTAGAAGAAATTGAATCGTGTATAGTGGCTATATGAGGATAAGAAGAAAATCTTCTCGAGATTGTGCGTATCGGCGATTGGTTTTTGCTCTCAAGTTTGCTCTTTGCATCGAGTGACTGACGGCAGAAAAATCGATCGCTTTTAAGAATGATCTGTGGACGCGCGGTTGTAACGCGATAGTCGCGCTGTGGTATCGTGTGTAATAAAAATAATTCAATATTTCTATTTTAGAAATCTTCCTAGAGTGTGCATTCGCAAAACATCCGGCTTGTAATGTGTGTGTTATTAATTTTTCTTTATGCTATTAATTGTAAAATCGATGGTTTTTTTTCATCATAAATATGTCAAGAAATAAAAGATTTATTTAGATTAATTATTGCTTATGATAAAACGATATATATTATTATATAGCAAATATATAATAATTATATCTCATGGATATATCGTATATAGAAATATATACAATATATATATATATATATATTTAATTTGAAAAAATATCTTGAAGATTTATAATTTTTAATACGAGGAATGAGAGTAGAAAAATTAAAGCTTATTTATTTGCGTAAATCAAGAATACTAAATTTATATAAAATTATTGAGACTAATAGGTTTCTTTATTTGCAGATCCGATAGAATGAAAAACTTTTAGAAACAAAATACAATAAAATTGCCGCCACACACACGCACAAATATATAGAATCTTATTTTATTCATAGTAGAAAGTACCGCGATAAATTTCGTTTATACCGTGCAATGAAGGCATAGACCAGAGAAGGAAGGAATTTCCAACAGTTCGTGTGTCACATATCTTTTACCTTCTGAAAAAAAATAGTCTGGAAAGTTTGCCGCGCGTTCTCGTTAATAACTCGGAGGCATTCATCCGGGCATTATTTACCCCTTTCAACCGGCTAGAGAGACGCGAGTTGCGGCAAGTGCCCGGTAAATTGTCCTGGATATAACTGCTCGAAATTACATCCTCGATTATGAAGTCTAGAGACGACGCGTAGGACGTCGAAATTCTCTGTCGCTCCGTCGCCGTCGTGCTCGTCGCGCGCGACGAAGCACGAACACGCTTCTGAAAGTTCCGCGGAATTTTCTACGATCGCTCGAGTATCGAAGCGCGCTCGAAGTAAAGAAAAAGAAAAAAAAAGAGCGATGCACACGCGGTAACCTATGGAAGTTTTACACGCGCCGCACGTCAATTATCGAGGAGGGAGGGAGGAGATATAGAATCATCATCGTGATTGTTGTTCGCCGAGAGAAAGTAAGCGCGTCGCCGCCTGTGAAGAATCGCCCCGAGAATTTCAGGACATGTGCGATAAATATCACGACTCATTGAACTTTACGGATGCCGCCGCCTTTGTGTGCGCGATGTTTCGCAATTACGAAGTATAACCACCGTAAAACCGTAGTACCGTAAATTATATATAACGGACGCAACGCTAGTATCTACACGCGTCTCTTAATGGAAACGATGGAATTTTCCTCGTAGAATATACTGAAGGATTTGGAAAGTAAATGTTTCTGGATTAAAAATATCGTTTTTTCTTTTTAATTTTTTTTTTTTTTTATAAACTCTTTTTTTAAACTTCAAATTCAATTAATTTTTTCGCGTGTATTTCCTTGAACGCGATTGCCGTTTTTTCCCCTCGTCGCAATAAAATTTCGAAATTAATCCATTGGCGCTAATGAGAGAATCTGAAGTCAATTAAATACGCCGTTGATGATATGGTCTCGATAAGCCAGAAAACCAATGAATATGCAAACTATTATACGACTACCTGCCATACGCCTTTTCATGGCCCGTTATGTGTGCGAACGAGTATCGGCATATATATATATATATATATATATACGTGCTGACGGATTAGAGCGGACAGGTATTTGTGTATAGGGATATGTGTGTGTGAACGAGTGTGTTCTCTATTCTTTTATTTATACTCGCGAATCGTCGGACGCCATGAATGAGTGATACGTCATGCGAAAAGTTTTTTTTTTTTTTTTTTTTTTAGGCGGGATGAGGATCTTCCCTTTTTCGGTCGTATTCACGCGTGATATTTTTCTACGCGATTTGCGTGATCCGTTTGTAACATATTTCAGAAACAATTTATTACACACAATCTATATATATTATATACAAAATCAGCTTTATAATTAATATTTTATAATATTATGTCTTAATTTCTTTATACCAAATATATAGATTAATTACAAGATTACAGTCTATATTTTATTTTAAAATCGAAGAAGGGATGCTTTTTGTTCTCTAAAGTTAATTGAATTTTATCATCAAACGAAAGCAATATTTGTTTGTCGGTAGAAAAGGATTTAGAAGGGAGATCTGTAGGAATTTCAACAAACTTTGCTTTACACTGGTATTTCTCTTCAACAGATGAGGCTAGTATGAAAAAGCCACACTATGTAAATAAATCATAGAGCTGTTCTCTTGGCGGAGTTACGATGAGTTACTATTTCACACCTCGCGGCGTTGATTCTAATCGTTGTCGGCTCAGAGTCGGTCTTCTCATTCTCACATCGAGAGAATCGTACTTTTACGTATTCCATTGATCGATAATTTGATAAAAAAAAAAAAAGGAAAAAAATTACTCATCGAATCGGCCATTGGGATCGCGCGCGCGCGTCCGCGTATATATTTGTATGCGCGTATTCATCTTTGCGCGATGTAACGCTAATGGTCGGACAATTTGCAGAGGCGTGCCGAGTTAAAGTCAGACTCCCCTGCAAAGTTCCGCCGAGTCAGACTCGAAAGTAATGCCATAATGTTACTTAATATCCACCGTAGAAACGCGCTTATCTCAGATATGCCCTAAAGGGCTGACGTATTTCCATATTTTACCATGCCGCAGTCGCATCCTGCGCCAACTTCTACGGCAAAATCATAAATGTGCACGAATAGAATTCGGCTTGATCTAGGTAAATTGCGCGAGAAACAAATAAAAAAAGAGAGACTTTTGCCTTGGTACTTAACAATAGCAAGATTGTATTATATGTATAGCATTTACAAATTTTCCTCTCTTGACAGATATTTTTGTCGATATATTATTTTATTTTTATTATTCGAAATTATGTTGAATTCTTAATAAGAAAAAAATAATACAGAGAGAGAGAGAGGATTACATTGTTAAATTTAAATTTATATAACAAATTAATCAAATTAAGCGTTTGTGTATAAAGGAAGACTTTAAGACACGAGATTATATATTAAGATAATCCTTAAATTTATATTTACTCGGTCTTCGGCGACCTCGCCAAACTCGTTATATAAACGTCTGGACAATGATAAATCGCGTACACGAAAAAATTGTGCATACCTTCCGCGGTGATATTCGTCGATAGCCGCGCGCGGCCGCGGCTTCATTTTTCCCCGGCTAATTTCCGGTCAAGATGTGGGTTACGATGGTGTAAGCTCGACCACATAAGTCTCTTCGGTATCAGTAGTCTCACTGCTCTCTCTCTCTCTCTCTCTCTCTTTCTCTTCCTTTTTCACCTTCTCGATCATCATCCCTTTCTGTCTTGTCTCATGTTAGCGTAAAAACGGAAATAATCTATTTTTGAAAATGAACTAACTAACACACGTGTCGATCTAACGAAGTTAATAAAAGTTGAATATTTTGTTTTTGCATTAGTAGAAAAAATACTTTTATTTAATTAATCTATTATAAGAACGTAAGATCTTAAAAAATATTTTTTTTTTCCTTTTTATATCGATTTCTGAAAATGGTTAAAATAAGAGAAGAAATTAATTTTTATTTAACAATTTGATAAATTAGCAAAATAATTGATATTATAATTTCGGCGGATTTAAATTTCTTCGTATCCTCTCTCTTTTTGTGAAAAAAAAAATAATGGATTTAAAGATCTATTTAAAAAAATATCTACGCGCACGCTCTTATGGGAGAGTAACGATTAATTTTGTTAATTATAAGTGTGATAGCTGATTGAAGAATTTATTACACGATTTTTTAAGCTGTCGTGATATCAGCTATCGCGGTAAGTCGCTAACTTATTTCTTATCCTCCGTCAACCCTCTCCCTATGACGTTTAACGTTATCGGCAACGTAAGGATTGAGTTAGTTAATTAAATGCATAAATTTTGTGCGCTGTGACACGGAGGCAGGGAAGCTGAATATTCGAATAGTTCTTTAATTGCGTATTAACACGCGAAAATTTGCAAATTAAGTAAAATAATATATCTCTCCTTATTCTTAAATAACTTAAAATTGCTGCGTATCGTTTGCGCGTAGCGTTGCTGGACTACATGACGCGCTATCAAATATTATATTGTAAAGAGAGATTAATTCCATTGCAGTCTCAGATATAAATATTTAAGTCTGTCAAACGCATACAAAAATTACTCGATATTAAATTTGGAATCATCTAATATATATGATTTTCTATCAACAAAGTTTAATTTTCTGCAAATTTTCACACGATATACATATGAATTGACAGTTGATATTCGTGTGCCACATATCTCTAATTAAAATTTTATTTTAAACCTATATGAGGAATAAAGATACGTGCTTTTTCTTTTGTTCTCTTATCGAAAATTTATTTTATCGCGTAAACGGTCGATAAAACTTTGCAAATTGGACGTCGCTGGACGATGATGTATTATTTACTTCAAAAACGCATTCGAATGGCGCCACGCGCGATGCCTTTGGCCGATTAAATGACTTATTAACGGGCTTATACAGTCTTTCTGGTATCAGCGGTCACTCGCGACAACATGCGCGATCAGCAACTAGCCGGCGGCGTCTTTCATCAATCGTGTTTCATTGCGGGGACGTGCTTAAGTTAAATGAATAAGGATAAGATCGATGCGTTACAGTGCAGAATTTTCGATCACGGGGTTCCGTGACATTAAACGTATCTGTATTATTTTATCGGTGTACGCTCTCTCTCTCTCTCTCTTTCTCCGTGACAAGGTTATCATTAGCACATCATAATTTTAATTTTATAAGAAAATTTTAATTATTGACATTAATTAAGATATATACACAGAAAAACTTATTTACTTACAACAAATAGTATAACAGGATTTTGTTCGCGCGTTTTAATAATATTTCATGTCGAGAAGTCAACGTGGTTATTCTTTAATGATATAAAATTGACTGATATATTATTCATTGTTATGGTAAAATAATCTTGTCCCTTTCTTTTGTGTTTCAGGTAAATCGCCTTACATAATTTTTCTCTGTCAATCGTAGATGTTCCGCGAGTTTAAAATTCACCGGTGATAAATCAGGTAACTTAATTGATAAACCGAGTTGAAAGTTCTAATTAATGAAAGAAGTCTATCTATTTTCGCATGTTTTTCATCCTGCTTGAAAGATTATCTGATATTAAAATACACGAGAAAAGCGAAAATTGAGCTTTTAATTTTTTTATGTTTAATCAATTTTTATTTAGTTTCACAAAGAAACAAACTCTTTTATGATATAGAAATATATTATTGAGAATATTACAAATGATTATTTAAAAATAAAAAATAAAATAATATATATTTGTACTTTTAAATTTAAAGAACTTTGTCAAAGATAACTGAACGTCATTCTGACGTCAATGGAAGAAAAACAGCAAGATAAATCGTATGAAAAGAAAGAGTAAAAAAGAAACGACCCTATAGTCGGCCTGTTTACATACATTACTTAAACTAGTGTTCACGCAGACGAATCACCGCGATAGCCAGTGCGACAGACGGATGAGTCCTGCAATAGTATAGTCTATTATATCTGCACCCATTCGCATATAGTACACACACGGTATAAATCTTCTATACACGTATAGCCGCGTACAAATCTACATACATATGTATATAGTACGAGCCACGCGCGTATGCATACGTAAGGATCCACGATTACATTTACAAACAGTTAAGGCCATTAGCGAGCACGCGAAACCTCGGGGTACTAATTTAATCCAGCTCGGTAATTGCGAAAGATTCTAATGGCCTTCGCCTCCTCGCCGCATTTACTTCGCTGTCGACGTCGTCCTCGTCCATCTTTGCGCGTCGGCGACGCCGAAATTTTCATAATTTTCGTTACATCGAGATTAATCATTCTCTTCTTCTTCTCTCTCTTTCTCTTTCTTTGATTTTTTTTTTATTTATTTCTTTCTATCCCTCTTTTATCCCTTCTCTTCTTTTCATTGCTCCGAAGCGGCAAATATTTTTCTCGCCGTAACGAGCAGGGATATGGAAATCGTACCTCGTTCTGGATAAAAAGGATTTATTTCCGCGCCTCGTCTCGACGCGTGTCTGTCACGTCGGCGTGCGAGAAATTTACGGCTCTGGCGGAAATCGCATCGGCACCTACACCTACGGAAGCAATATTGCGATTCTTCAACCTTTCGCTTAACATTTATCTGTCGCAATATTGTCGAGTTGTTATCCGGATATAAATATTTACCTATGCTTTATATCTCTGAATATACTTTCGTTTACTTCTTTGTATTTGCTCTTTTTTTATTTCGTGTTTTCTGGCACGTAGATTCGCGTTTATATAACATTTATATTTAATAATAAATTATTATTAAAATTTTATTAAAATTATAATTATGAATTATATTTAATAATAAATTTTGATGCGTTCAATCAATTGTCTATAATAATATATATCGACTTTAAAATTGCCAAAAAATTAATAATATGTAATATACATAATTTGTGTTACTCTTAATAAATAAGTTAATAAAAAAACATACACGCAGACATACAAGTTACAACAAAAATTTATAAAATATATTATTGTGTAAGATATAAATGTATATAAATATTTTTCATAACAATGTGTTCCACTATCGTCTTTCGTTTATCGAGAAATCCTCGGTAGTATAGTGGTCAGTATCCCCGCCTGTCACGCGGGAGACCGGGGTTCGATTCCCCGCCGGGGAGAGGATTTTTTTTTTATTATTATTACTTTTTTTTTAAAGCAATTTTATTTGCAATTTTCTTGTTTATTCAATATAATATCGAATGACATAATGAATATTTTAAGAAACATTTTTAATATTTCCCGCGTGACGGATTCGGATACTACGCGAAGTGACTTATTATCGAAGATTTTACAATAAATGAAAAAAGATTTATTGTGATACACGTAACAAAGGTATATAATTAGACACACAGTTATTTTAGATAATAACAAATTTTTAAAATCTTTGTTACAATTATATCTGTTTGACAAATTTTCTCAAAATTTAATGAAATCTTTGGTACCATATTAAATAATGATACATACACATATATTATTATAATATTAATTATTATATATATATATAATAATAATAATTAATATAATATTTAAATAATTGTGAGAAAAAATATTTACACAAGAATAATAAACACAAATTAATCTTCCAAGCCTTCCTTTAAATTAAAAAAAAAAAAAAACATATTTAACATTATTCTCGCTTGCTTTACAAACATACCAAGTTTCATCATTTTAAAATTATAAGAGATCCGCGCTCACGAGCGTTCCTCGTCAGCTGACAACGCGTGCCTTTCGTGACGCGGTTGCTCGCGGATTAATCACGTTTATAGGACGCTTTGTAACTGTTCCCTATGGTCCCCCCCCCCGCTCCCCTCTTCCTCTCGTGCGCGACAATTCCACGCGAATAGACGACATGAAGCGGCGACAGTAGCAGCAGGCCGGTTGCATTCCCGTGGGATGGGAAAGCCTAGAAAAAGGGAAGCGTAGCGAATTACTCAGCGCGCAGCCGCGCCCATTTGCGGAAAGGAAGCGGATATAATGGTGAATTGGATTATCTGGGGCTGGGGCTGAGGGAAGCGAGCGAGCGACGCAGGAACGCGAGAAATTGCCGGTTCTCTTACCGTGATCCAGTTGCGCGGCGATACAAGTTTTCGAGAGAGAGAGAGAGAGAGAGAGAGAGAGAGAGAGAGAGAGAGAGAGAGAGAGAGAGAGAGAGAGAGAAGAGGGACGATAGGGAAATATCGCGATAACAATTTGTGGCCAATCAACCGAACGCGCAACTCTAAGGAATGTGTGATGCAACGAGATGTAGGAATAGAATACACGAGATTTTTTCTAGAAAATCCTCTTTGGAAGAAAATTCGAGGGAGTGTATTTTTTGATCGTTTCAAAGAGACGAAACCCTGTTGGGTCATTTTCACCCTTAGCTGGCTCTGCGTTCAACCAATGGGAAAGCACAGAGAGAGAGACGGCGAATCATTTTTCTCACCACCAATCCGATGTCGCTCTTTCGAAACGTCAACATCCAACCGTAGATTTCTTGCGATAAATGGTTTTGGTGATTTCAATACAAGCGCTAGCAATATATAAATATTAAAAAACTCCCCTAACGAAGGCTTGTAAAAAAAAAAAAAAAAAAAAAAAAAAAAAAAAATGAATAACAATCATTCGCATAAATTAACATAACATTGTAAATAATGCGTATATTGAGATGATAGTGTACTTCGTATAAAATTAGATATGTCGATTTTTCCCTTCGTACCTCAAATAAAAAAATCTTGAACGAATTTATCATCTTTTTTTCTCTTAGACAAAACGTCGTAAAATGTCTTATAAAATTTAAACGCGTAAATTAAAGATGCGCTTTTTTTGAAAACTTTTTTTACGTAGCTTACTTTACTTTAATAACATTGTTTGCACATAGCTTATGTTGCCTTTGCCATCATTTGTTCCAATTTTTCTTACTTTCGGAATTATCGTCATCTCGCACTTGTCACTTGCTTCTCCTCCAATCTTCTTGCAACACTTGCACGCTTCCTTTTCCTTCATCTTAAATTACGATCGCTTATACGGGCGCGTCAAAGAAACCGGAGTATATGCCCTATTAATCGCCGAGATACTTATCGCTCGCGTTAACGAGGGGAATGTTAATTAACGAACGTATGCAGCGGTGTTAGCATCCTTGCACCTGCACGCTTCCAGTTTTGTGTAAAACGTCGCTGCCCCTATTGACAGATTAATAAACAGATACGTTATCTTTCTCTCTTAACGGCGGCTGTTGACGATATCGATGTTTTCATAAGATCAACCTAATAATAAGTTAATATATTCCAATTACATAATGAACGTTAACAAATTAAGGAGAGATAATAATAGTAGATAGAAATATATGAGGTTTGTTAGACACTATTACATTTTTTAAAAGCTATTTAAAAGACATTGTGCGTGTATATATATGTGGATTAAAATTAAAAGAAAAAGAAATGTAGCATATTTTTTTGCTCTTTTATTTAAAAAAAATATCAATTATCATATTCTCATGAATATCAAGTATCAATTATTCTGATTGAAGGATATTTGATATATTTGTATGAGATTCTCTAATCAGATAACTCCCGGGAGAAACGGTGGCGATATGTTTCGATTTATTGTTGGATAGATTGCATACCTTGGGTTTACTCACACGACGTCTATATTCAAACATATATATCGTATATATAATTAGGTTCCAAGAGTTGTTTGATACGCAATGCACGTAAAGCCGGAAAAAAGCCGGAAAATCGTTAATGAACACAAAGCGGCAGACATTCCGTTCCTCTAAGGCGATACAAAAACCTCTTCCGGCATAAATTAAGTATACCCGCGTAAGAATTAATTGCCTCCACGTGCGTAATCAACTCCCGGCCGATTTCTCGGTTTAAATAATGAGCGTTTACGCGATCAGTCGATGTAAAGTATTGTACATCCCGTGATGTGTTGTTCTAATTATTATAATGTGGATATACGCACATGCTCTTTGTCATTATGCGTATCAAAGTTATTAAATAGTGTATATTAGATATTATTAGTGATATTTTTTAACCCTCTTTTGAGTATTTTAAAAGTTTACGATATGTATTATTAAATAAAAAATTGAAAATGTATAGGTATCAATCATTTATCACAGTTTGTGAATATTTTATTATCATGATAAATAATTTATCACGTACACTCTAAAGAGATTATATCGTATGTAAATATTGTCGAAAATGATATTATATAATATATATTAATCATACAGTTTCTTTTTAGGCGTTAGGGGGGAGGGGATTAAAATTATTAAAAAAAAAATGATTAAATTGTGTTTTAACTTCATAAAATTATTAATAATCGACAATACACATTTCTAAATTTGACAAAAATTCTTAAAATAATTATTCTCTTCGCTGAAAAGCTAACGACTTTCTCTCGCGGTATTCGAAAGAAATATTCGCCCAGCCTAACTGTGGCTGCAAAACGCGCATCGCGTCGAGTGATACGAGCCGGCTTCTCCCTACCGGAGAACGAAAAAAAAAAAAAGGGAAAACAAAGAGATGACGACCAGTCGCAGGATGTCGACGTTGTAGGGTGCGTTTTCATACAAAATAACGAAAGTTCCTTCCGGTATAGGATCACGTAATACGCCGGTGTGCGAAAGTTCTCTCCGCCTGGTAGGCGGGGACTGACTGCCAGTCTAACCCTTATAACGCACATTCACCGACTGTTTATGTACCTGACGTGAGAGCATCACGAAATGCAAGTCCCGCCTATAGGACGAGTGGTCGTCCGTTTGTTCGCTCGGCGAGACCTTATGTAAAGATAATACAATACTTTTCTATTTTCTCGCAAAAATAGCGCTTGACACTTTTAAATTACAGTTTTCAGATGGAAATTAATCGACGGTTATCATTAAAAGCCTGCTACGCGCGTTAAGTTGTTGAATCTAAAGTAGACTAACATAAGCCTCGAAGGAATATGAGACATTCCAGACAATCGCTGTAAAATCTCTTTTAGGAAAAAAAAAAGTTTTCTATCTTGGTAAAACTCGAAAATTATATATATGACTAGAATAACAAGTTTGTTTCCACGTAGAAAATTTTTTAATTAATATCTATATCGGTTATTTACATTAGATCTTTTGTATTTTCTTCCTTTTTTATATAATATTTTTTTTATTAATATACAGGTTCTAATTGATTTCTAATTTACCATCTAACGTAAATTATCATATTCTTAATTAAAATCGTTGATTGAAGTGAAACTTATATACGCGCCGTTAAATCAAGATAATGGAGCGTGTGCGCCAGTAAAATATTCTGATCTTAATACAAAAATAGTATCGACGATATTGCATCCTTCGGAAGAAAAGAAGGGGACAGAAAAACGATCGGTGAAAGGACAGAGAGTACATATATATAAAATGAATATTCATTTATATCATTAATCGCACTAATAAAAAAAAAAAAAAAATATGTGATTATTTTCCATAGACGGTGTACGTCGTTATAATGGCATAATATAATGGCTGTTATTCGTATGTGTGTACGATATTCTGCCTTTTAAATCTGTTGTTATTATTTTTTATGTACGATCGCACATACATATATGTACGTATACACGTCCGTATAGTTAGCGAGAGACAACCTATCGTACGGTATGTTACGTGAGTTAAAATGTGCCGCGTGTTGATAAAGCGTTTTAAATGCAATCGTTAATTTCGCGTTCCTATTGCCGCAATTAGAATTTGCATTTTATAAATATGCAATTTCGTGACGGTACTAATCCACTTCTCGGTCGCGTATCCCTCTTCCCACTCCAGTTCCCTGCAACTTTTCGCTCCGTTCGATGGATACGAGTCTGTTCGAATAGATCGAAAAGCTCTTTCCGTCTCCCCGCAGCTGATTGAAGCGTCGAGAATGACATATTACTTCTACAGCTGAGAAAACTGATTGGTACAACGATGATTTTATCAGAGAATTATCCATTTGACTTATTATAATAATAATTCGTAGTTAAAATGAAGATATATTATTTCAATGAATCTAGGTCATCACTGGTTCATTTTCGATCATAGCATTTAATTCTTGATTTGAAATTTTGCATCATGTTATTACAATTATAGACTTTATATCTAATTATCTAAAATTGTTAGAGAAAATTATTGAATACAAATATTTATGTATTATTCAAAATGATGGTCTTGATGGGTTTTCTGTATTTCTCTTTATCTTTAGAATTTTTGATAAATTTTTAATGCATCTATCCTTAATAAAAATCTCATAACTACATTACGTGCATCGAATGTAATATCTTCATTTTGCTTATGTAGTATCTTAAAAAAAAAAAAAAAAAAAAAAATATCCGACGCTTTGTCACGCGGTATTATTTTAAGGACACCCGGTTGGCAGCACGAGCACTAACTGGCAGTCTTAACCGAGGAGGCACGAATTAGCGATTCCGAGTATTTCAAGACGCGGGACGTCAAGTATATGACAAGTACTCGTTGTCCAATTTCGTTAAATCTTTGATCTCACCGCACAGATCGAGCGGATCTTTCGACAACTCTTGTATTCCACGTTTTATTCCACTTTTATCGCGCGGCTTAAGAATAATTGACGCGACGCGAATGTTAATTTGTATATTTCAAGAAATTTAATATAATTTAACATTTAATCGTAATATGACAATAATAATGCTTTGATTCCGAATAGTTTTAACATCAATGATTGTTGTTTACGATTCGGAGAAAAGCTTATTGCGGTAGTTAATACACATATAGGGAGTAATTAATGAAACAGATTTAGAGAATCTTCCGCTCATTTTCTTTTCTCGTGATACTTTTAATGGCACGTGTGTTGCAAACCGTGAAATTTTTGACAGTCGATCTGATCGCGAATCCCAACGTGTAATGTAATATTAATAAAATAATTGAGAAATATGTATATTTGTTAGTAGAAAGATTCTACGATCGTTAGATTGATTCCCCTAACAGAAATTAATGGTTCTAATTATCTTTCCTATCACACTATTGCAACGTGGTATACGACGCCACATATGCCAGACGACTGTGCAGTGAGAGACCGTTTTCATTACACAAACGCGCCATCGTGACAGCAAATCGTGCACGATGCGCGGAAATCGATGCCGGCCGTTCTGACTCTACTATGTAATCTATGTGAGAAACTGGAATTGTTCGATCACACGCGCCGGGAGCCGCGAGATCGATGCAATTGCATCGTCGTTGACGTCCCGGGCCCGTCATTCCTATCCCGCATTTAACGCTAAATGCGCCGACCCCATAATAATGCTGCATGCGATCTTCCTGGCGCATAAACTTTAGGATTGAACATTTAATGACACAGAGAGAGAGAAAGAGAGAGAGAGAGAGAGAGAGAGAGAGAGAGAGAGAGAGAGGGTGGCATGCAAATATGAATCTATTTCGTCATTTGCGTAAGATTGTATATATGTATATTATGGATTTCAAATCATAGTTAAAGAATCATTTAATTATTTATTTATATTATACTTATATTATTTAATAATATTAATTAATAATATTATTTATAATATGCATTAAAAATCAGGTGAAGAATTATTTAATGAAACTTTAAGTATAAAAAATATTAATATTAATTTCTTTAAAGAAAACGTAATTACGCGAATAATTACAAATTTATATTATCCATTTATCGAGAAAGGCGACTGTGATTATTAATAATATTACTGATAATTAAAACTAAATTATAATACGTGGGATTTTTTTTTTTTTTTTTTTTTTTTTTTTTATATAAAAAATCCGGGGAAATAAAAACATACATATACGTGGTTAAAATTAACGCTAAGAATTTGATTCGCTTGAATTTATCAGGATGATCCAGATAAATTCTATTCTTACGATCGCAGTATATCAATATCTGCGCGTGAGGATGCAGCCGGTTAGCGCAGCCGAAACTAAAGGAGCAGGAACGACCGTGGGATCCGCGCGCTAAAGATCCTCTCGTTCTCTCCTCGCTCCGTTCCCCTCCTGTAATCGCCCTTCGCTTCGATCTCCGCTCAATAATTGTTTTTTGCACTCGTGTTTACGAGGACCGGACCAATGATACGCATTACGGGTGGCGCTAATTGCACCGAAACGCGCATCTGCCTTTTCAACGCTAGAATTTTATATATCTCATTACTATTGCTTTACGCGTGTCCAGAAAACGAGATGCATCTCGGGATTTATTTTGCATAAGATACTCGAAAATATTCTTCGCGAGTATGTATTTTAATTTGCAATAGCGGAATAACAATATGTCAATGTACGCAAATAAAATGGATATTAAGTTAATGCGATGAAATGATGTTTTATTTTATTAAACAAATATTCGCAGAAATAAAATTATTCTTTCTCTTTCATATGTACTTTCCATATATTCAATATAATATAATTATAATTTTATTAGGGCTACATAAGGCTTACCACGAAAGGATACTGTTCCTGCCAAATTAAAGTACAAGACGTTACCAAGCTCGAAGACGATGACGTAAAATCTCCAAATCAATAATACCGATTCGTCCCGGATCATTTTCTGTTTTTAATTATACTTAGGTTAGCCGAGGTTAACCCCATTAAGTTTGCGATGCCGTAAGAAGGCTACCGTGATCTTTATTTCGTTTCTCGTTCCTCCGAGATCCAATTACGTCCGTTTACGTTAAACATTTTCGGATTTATTGCTTGACGTTGCGAAACATGAAGAATAGAAACGACTCACTCTTGTGTTACTTTTAAGCCAGTCTAAAAATTTGCAGCTATCAAAATTCTATAATCATAACTTTATAATACACATCGGCATATTAAAAATTATTTCTGATGGAAAAAAATTAAAGAAAGAAAAAGAGAGAATGATCTAGCTTTATTTTAAAGAAATTAATATTATATATATATATATATATATATTAGAATTAAATATATATAAATATATTAATTATAATTATAATTAAATATATTATCGATTACGATCGACTGGATCAACCGCGAAGTTTCGAAGAAATCTCAATGTCCTTAATTACTGATTAGCGATATATGGTATATGATCTCGTTGCCGAACAAAACTTTTCGAGTGTCCAGCACATATGATCCCGATCATCAATTGTTCGCCTTTTTTTTTGCGATCGTTAAAGATCACGATCAGTTCAATGGGTTTGCGGATTGAAAAATTAACGCAAAACTGGTTTGATGGGAAAAAATGAGATATTGATGCAGACCGTAAAATCGATCCTTTCAGATCGCATGATGGAACGGTGTTTTTCAAGCTTCTTCGAACAGCGAAATATGTTTAAACGATAAAATATTTGTCGTATATAAAAATAAATGGAGAACTCTATATTTATTTTATTCACACCATTAATTGAGAAGGAAATTAAACATGTTTAAATTATTACAAATATAAAAATATTTCTCTATATTATTTTTATGGAAATTTACGGGAAATAAGAAAAAAAAAAGAGTAAAAAGCAGATTGAAGTGAATAATACTATAAATTCTATAAATTGTTCAACAATTATAAGAAACGAATAACTATAAAATTTAAATTATCTAGTACATGAGATTATCGGAAAATTTAAAAATACCGATAAGAGCGAAATTTTGTGTCAATAACACGAATAAGAAAATTAACTTTGAATTATAATAAAACAATAAAATCAAAAGAATTAAAAGGCTAGAGGGGCTAAAATTATTTATCATTAACTTTGAATTAATTCGAATTCACTCCTCCGTTGAATAATGAATAATATTACTTCGTATTTGCGAAATGCTGAAGGTGAATTAAGGCAATAAATGGATCCTGATGAATTCGTGTCCGAGTGGGAAAGCGCGGCGAAAGCGATTGAACTTATCGAAGTTTTAATTACCCTGAGCTTATTGCCGTTTTAATGACCGTAATGACGCGAGCGTTTCAAGACTTCGAAAAGTGAGAGAGGGAAAAAAGGGAGGAGAAATTGGGGAGAGGAAGTTGCGTTTCTCCCAGAGAATCGGAGGCAGCGGAGCCACCGCTCAGATAATATGCTAATTTCTTGACAGGTAAGTAAAGCACGTGAGGGAGAAATCGGGCAACGCTAAACTCACAATTCTGTCGAATCAGTAATGGTTATGGCCGTTAATGGCCACGTGTTTCATGGTCGGTCGATCATCGCTCTACCGCACACGATTGTCCCTTCCTTCCTTCCTTCCTTTTTATAACCATCGCGTTTTATTATTCGCCTCGTGATACGGCAGCAATTAGAAGCGCACATTTTTTCCCCTTTACGCAGTTTCCCTCGTTCTCATTGTCAGCTGAGAGATCAGCTGACGAGAATTGGAACTTTTTTTTCGTGGAACCAAGTGAAGGAAATTAAATTCGCGGAACACGTTTCTGATTCTTGTTTAAAGTAGTCGCGCAATTGTTATTTCGAGGAAAATTTTACAAGAGGAATATCTATTTTTGATATATATTATATTTTTCAACAAGTAATATATTGTATTAACTAGAGGAATGGATTAATAATTCAATAATATTAAATATTCATTTAGTTATTTAGCATAAAATATGTTAACGATGAAAAGGTCATGGAATTATTTTTATAATAATTTTTACAGTAAAATCACATATTATTTTCAAAAATCATAGAAAAATAAAGAAATAATACCAAGTACTGTTCGTACTTATTTAATAGAAGCGGAAAAAAAAACCGGTAAGAGAATTGAGAAAGCTAATGAGTTTCATTATAATAAAAATTTAACCACGTCAGAGAGATACTTTTAATTATCTCAGCAGCCTCGATACGTCGAAACGTAACTCTGATTTCGGCCTTGCATAGAGGTCGCGACTCGCGCAGCCCTCGGGCTTAATAACTTTTTCGCGCGAAGGCAGTATCTCTCTCTCTCTCTCTCTCTCTCTTGAATGAGAAGCGTGAATTAAATGTGTTCCACCCTGTGTGTATATCGGAGGCCACCCTGGGTAGTATCTGGGTCCTTCGTTTTCCCTACGCCCCTTCTCCGTAGCCGCGCGCGAGAGCGCAGTTACCGATATGCAACAATTATTATTATATCATCCCCGAGGTGTCAGGAGGTCAAGCGTGCCATGACTACGTATAGATATAATATCGGTGCCTATGGAACGCGCGCCACGTTCTTCCCCGCCCCACGTATACCCGCCGCGATACGTAATTATCCGGCCGGGGCTGCCTCGCCCCGATATTTATGGGATCGAGAGATCGAAATCGAATCATGCTCGGGCAGTCCCATCTGCCGTTCGATCTGTCTCTCGAAACGTACGACGTATCTACGAAATCGGCATCGACCCTCGATTCGCGATCGTGGAGTTAAAACTGTTTTTATAAAAAAAATTAACGCAGTTGATATTTATCATATCAACATTAAGCGTGTGTGTGTATTCGTGTTAAGAATGCTCTTACCATTTTTATCGTCATCAAATAATCGTAAATAAAAGATTTAAGTTTTGGATTTTTGCTTAATATAACGATAACTTCATTTCATTTCATTTCATTTTATTTTATTATATCTGTCTTTTTCTCATTTATTCTCTCAGCATTTTATTTTGAGTTTTTATTGGTTGATTTTTTTTTGTTTTTTGTTTCTAAAGGGACCTCTTTTCCGTTTATAGATAAATAAATAATATTACGTAAAAATATACAAAAAATTCGATAATAACGTGATAATAAGGAATTGAATACCACCCTCGTAAACACATTACCTACCGCCTTCCTCGTCTCGATTCCAGATCGCGATCTCGATCCAACCGGCCGATTAGCCGAGGTTGTTCGAGTCAGATCTCGCTTTCTTTCCCACACGGTCGATCCACCGTCGGCTAATAAAATCTGTTTTTATTAATATCGTATTATATCGGGACCGGCTCCCCGGTGATATTTAGCGTTTACGGCGGTTCCGGGAAGAGTCGCGGAGTCGTAACGACACCCCGCCGCTTCGCCATCGGTTGGCGGCTTCATTCTCGACCGAGATGGTTTTAGTCAGCAACGCGAGTGTCGATTCGTTTATACCACCAATTAAAACTCTATCTCGAATATCGCTCGGATCGTATGAACGATGATACCCTCTACCTCGAATTCTCACAGGATAATTGCACGTGAAAAGAGACCGCCTAGTCCGATGATAAATCTCCCGCCTCGGTTTCGCAGATTTATATCGGTCTTGATTTCTCGAGGTTCGCCGAACTAACGAACAAAACTTTATTGGCGAAAAAATTTATAGCGGATTTTCTTCGTACAAGCAGACGTTAATCACTCGTCTAATTCGAACATGATAAAACATAATATCTACTTTCTGGGAAAAACATGGGAAATGTGGAATTTTCATAGAATTTTATTCAGACCCAGGGAATTTTTTTTAATGAATTGTGATAAAATAAATTAAAATAAATTATATATCTATCTCTGTCTATATATATATATATATATATTCAATGTCTTAAGAAAATATCGAATATGCAGTACGTATTCTTCAGTTTGATTTATAGTATTATTTAATTTTTCATTGATATTATTTAATTAACTTATTTTAATTTTTAGTAATAAAAAATGTTACGCAAGTTAAAAATGTTTATCTTAACGAAAGCTAAGTATCCAGTTCTTTTTTTCAATACATTTATAAATCTAGCATTTGAAGCTTAAGTGGCTTTGTGTTTTTCCTTCGTATGAGTGAAAAGCAAGAGAAAACGCGTGTAATAAGAAAAAAAATTTATTTTAAAAAATTGCACTAAAAAAGAAATCTTTAAAAAAAATACTTGGAAAATTAGGAAATATTTTTACAAAATTTGCATAGATACTCTGTAAAAATATCAAACTGTCGTTAACGAAAAAAATCTTCAAACAAAAAAAACGAAATGAAAAAAGAATCTTGCGACACTCTCGTAATTATTCGCCCGCGACGTTCAATGACAGCTGTGAATGAGAAGACACGCGTATTGTAAAAGTCGTACCGCGACGATGCCTAACCTATTGACCGAAGACCGAATACCGATGCATCACGCGATGTACGGCCGCGTTCGTGGTCATGTGAGGCCTTGAACCGATCGGCCAAAGAAACGCGCACGCACTCCTGATGGGAAGGACAACGGTTCATTGGATCGCATGTGCTCTTCATCGCGGACGAGTACTCTCTTACGTTCATTCATTCGCGGAGTGCGTTGGTCACACACGACACGTTGCGTACAATGACGTTCTCTCATTGTACCGAGTCTTATTACGAGGATACATCGCGCCGCGGTATCGTTGCCATCGTATTAATACGCCGTCGATAAGGGGGGCTCTTAAAAAGAGCAACAGCTTTTTTTCTTTCTTTCTTTCTTTCTTTTTTTTACAGCGCGAGCGTGTACGATGATCCCATACTTTTGCGGTTTGTTCGTCACGCGGCGCGAAAGAAAATGCGCGTTAAACATATAATATATATTTATACGTGTGTGTATTGAAGCGTGAACGCCATTTGGAAAATTATAGTTTGCAACACGCTAACGTGATAAATGTAGGAAGTAATAGCGTAACGAGAACATACGCGCGCGCACGCACATATGGATCTTTAATTTTGCCCCATGTTTATCCACATCTCTCGTGATGAATACGAATAATTAGAATTTATGTCGTAATCTGTCAGTTGCTGTATAATGGAAGCTCTCTCTCTCTCTCTCTCTCTCTCTCTCTCTCTCTCTCTCTCGTTATGTGAGAAATTACTTTTTAGAAAGGAATGATTCTCTTCTTGCTCTATATAAATAACAATGTGAAATTGTTTACAAATTATTTCAATATAATCATATAAATATATATTAATAATATTATTTTATAAATATTAAACAATATTCATATATAATAATAGCATTATTAATAAATATTAAATTCTTTCTATTAAATTTTGCATAATTTAATAATTCTTTTTTTCGAGATTCAATCATATTATTCGCTATGAAATAATATATAATTATTTAATATACAGGGTGTCCCCAATTTAAATCACAAAAACTAAGACGATAAGTCCTTCAGAGGTTTGCTCGTTTTTGCTCCATTTTAGAGAAAATTGCAAAAATTCTATCTCTCATTGTCAGTTGCTCTCTTGAGTCGATTGGCACCGAATAAACTTTCCGCATCAAGGTTCTTTACATACGTAAACACTCGATGTTATCCTTTACGATGCCGATCAATTCGAGAGAGCAATTAAGAGACCGAATCATAGATGCGGTGCACCAAATATCACGAGAACAATGTCTAGCTGCAATTAATGAGATCAAATCGGTGCTAGACGTAACGCTTGCATTGCTGCAAGAGGGCAACATTTTGAACAATATCCGCATTAAATAGATGATAACATAAATAAAATGTAAATAAATAAGTAAAAAAAACGAAAACTTGTTTCGTCTCTTCTTTTGTGATTTTCTCCAAAATGGAGCAAAAACGATCGAACCTCTTAAGGACTTTCTTTCTTATCTTTTCGATCCCCTACACGCTCGTGAAATTTTGCCATTTAAATTGGAGACACCCTGTATAGTTATTGAATTTATCTTATAATTATTTAAATAATTATAAATTATATTAAATAAATATAATCTAATAAAATTATGTTAAATATAATTATTTAAATATATAATTATTATAAATATTCAAAACTATCTTTTTTGCCCCTTGAAAATTTTATTTCCATCGTGAATATCGGTACATCGAATTCATTGCATCGATAATTAATTAATATCATCGAAAAATGTGTAAGCGTCGTACGTCCATCCACGCGCGATGCATTTTATTGTATATACTCGCAAAAACCTTGAATTGCGCGGGACGAAAAAGACAGGCGCGCACGCACTCTCGTTCGCTCCCGGCGGACGAAGAAGAAAGCGGTTCGTCAGCTCTCTCGCATGTCTCTCCTGGCCGCGAGGAGGAACGGATAGATTTACGCGGGGTCGCCACGCCGAGGTTACACATTTACTTAGACACACCTCGTGGTTCATTCACCAGCGGCCGGCGCGACGGCACGGATGATAGCGTGCCGTGGCGGACGCTGGTCCCCGTGTGTTGTCGGTTAGGTCAGGTTTTTAACGGTCACGTGATCACGTCATCGCGCGTGCACCATCCCGCGCGAGATGGACCACGCGAAGATACAACAACGCCGAGCGCGTCACGAAGACGTCGTCGCGTCCTTTTCGCCGTCTGTCTTTTTTTCGTTCACGTATCAATACGCTAATAATCAAGTTCAAACGTTGTTCAGGGGAAAAAAGGGGAATTTCTTTATTTTTTTTTTTTTCAATTAAATTTCGAGTTTCATTTAATCAGAACTGTCACTTTTAAGGGATTACGTATCTTTAACAGATCTAAAACTAGGTCGATATTAACGAATTTTTATTGTGGGTAAAATTATGTTTTATTAAAAGATGAAAATTACATGTCTTGTATAGTAGACTTTTGAAGATATCTCCCCAAAATTTCAATAAAAAATATCAAAAATTGAGGTCCTGCCAGCTATTTTCCCGAACGGTGTTTCTAACAACGGCGTTCGCGGTAACAAAAATAGCATTCCTATTTTCATTAATTATTAAGTTTTAAAAAACAAAATTTTCCCCTTCAGCTAGAAGAGTAAAACTAGTACTTGTCACAGCCGATTTTCAAAATATTGATTTTTTGAAAGATGACAGCGACTCGTGTCAAAAATCGTGTGATTTTCCACCTAAAAGTAGTCCTTTTTTTTTATTCATAAAAAAAACTAAGTCATAAATGGAAAAAAATCCTATGACAAGTACTAGTTTTATTCATCTAGTTTAATGGAAAATTTTTGTTTCTTGTTTCAAATTTAGAGGGGGCAAAGAGATATCTCTGGTACCGTGAACACCGTTTTTACAAATACCGTTCGAGAAAACAGGCTGCCGGGAAATATCAATTTTTGATATTTTTTCTTCAAACTTTGGGGAGATATTCACAAAAGATTCCTCTACAAGACATGTTCTCTCATTTTTTAATCAAATACAATTTTATCCATAATAAAAATTTCTTAATTTTCATCTAGTTTCACAGGCCTGCCGAAAGTACGTAATCCCTTAATTTGTCGTAATATACGCGATTATACGAAGAAGTAACGTAACTTAATATGCGAACGCCAGCGTTTAAGTATAACCGACATCTTCCTTTCCCTGTGACACATCACGCTCCGCTGGAAATCACTCAAGGTGAACAGGTGCTCTCTCACTTTCGACTGCGAATGGCAGGAAGGGCATCGTTTTAACGGTCGATCATTAATTTCAATCTTAAAGTGGTAACGATCGAGTGCCGATAATAACAATGGCATTAAAGGCGAACGTTCATTCGTCGGACATAATTGCACAAGTGTTTTTCAGCTATCCCCGTTGACTGAATTGTGTATCATTCGCCAATTTTAATTCAATCTGATCACAGTGTCGAGAATATGCGATTATCGTCGACAAGCGAAATTCGAGACGCATGTAACATCGCTGGACTCTAATATATCGCTTAAAATCAAATGATAGCTACTTTATTAATTAAAAGGAAAACTAAAATTATTATTCGAAAGTTATATAATTGTAATTATTTTTAACCGTCTTATATTTTATGTGATTTTTTGATTAAATATTTCTTGTTAAAAAAAAAAAAAAAAAAAAAAAGACATTAATTGCTAGTAGATATCACAAAGTTTTATTCAAACTAAAAAAAAAAAAAAAAATTTTTCTTCTTTTTTTATTTAGCAATGTTACTAGTGGTCTTTTGTATAAAATATCTAAAGTATCAATTCTTTTAATATAATTTATCGCTTTTATTTAATTTGTCAGTAACATTAGTTATGATGGATATTTAATTGCGCTAGAAAAAAATTAGTGCGATTTTCTCGAGGCCATCCCTGTGATACAGATCTTATTCGTATCATAGCTCGGAATTGCCGGGCCAAAAACTCAGCATAAAAAAATCTCATTACCGGCGTGTTCGTTTAACATCGAGCATTAAGCGATCGAATTAAACAAATAAAAAGAAAAAAAAAGAAACATTTTCTATACTTCGTACCTCGAGCATCGAAGAGAATTCGTTTGAAGATGAGCGCGCACTCATCGTCGTCCTTCCGGCGATTTCGCGCGGACATCGAATATTATAAATAATCTCGTTGATATACGAAACGGCCGGTATTACCGTTAAGGTAGCAGCCGCGTGTCCCGATAATCGAGAAATTAATCGTCGCACCTGTCCATGATGCTACTACGGTATAGCGGGGCAGATACGCGGAGGAGCAAGCGAGATGAAATTACGACCATGTGAGCCTGTACCTTTGACTTTTCGGGAGTAATATTTAGATATGAGAGGGAGAAAGAGAGAGAGAGAGAGAGAGCGCGCGCGAAGGGAGGATGGAGGAAGATGGTCCCACCAACGAAGGGGCTAAGGAGTATTTTTAAACTCGCCGCGATTTTGTGCCTTTGAAATAACAACGTCCCTTAATAAAGGGCAACGAAAAGAAAGAGTACGTACGTGCGTTATATATCCGAAGCTTATCCATCCTATAGATTCTACATAAAAAATGAGATGTGAAAAATTAATTTTTTGGATACGTGCATTGTTGTTGGAATCTTAATTAAAAAATCTATCGTCAATAAAACGAATATGATTTATTTTTATGAATTTGAAAATTTTTATCTTTCGCATTGTTATTAGGTGTAAAAAATATGTTACATTATGCGAGTTTATAAAATGTATATAATATCTTATGATATACAATATTTTATATGAATTGAAATAAATCTTCTTTTTTTAAATCAATTTTTTAGGACAACTTTCAAAAATTTTAACCGAAAAGACAGACACGTATGATTTGTCCTCTATTTTTCTTTTACATTTATCGTACGCGTCGTAGTTTCTCTTATTGTTTGACTTTTTTCAATCCACGCGAAACAACCCTTTTAATCGGCAACATTTCTCGGTCTTCCGTTAAACCAATCCATGTTACATAAGCTACGCTAGCGGATCTCAATCTCGATGCAACACGTCTCCGGTACATCCCATAAACAACGCAAAATACGGGATACATCAGCTTTGCGCGATGCTAGTGAACTATTGGATTATTCGAAGCGTATGAGAGCGTGGAAGAGCCGCGGTTAGCAGGCATCAGTCTGAGTTTGTTGGATTCGGGATCGGAGTAATCTCGTTTGCCATCCCCCCAATCCCGTCTATTCGCGCTCTGACCAAGAAAATGGCTAAACCACACCCAAACAGATTTGCGTATATTCTCATATGTAATAGAATTATATCGTACAAATACTCCGATATGTGAAAAATATATTTCGCGTAAATGGAAACAGAGCGACCCCAGGGTAAAGGATAGGAACGTGATAAAAATAAAATAATATAATCTGATAACGATATATAGGTATTTCCGCATACTTTACGCCCAAGATATCATTGAAAGTACTTTGCTCAATTGATTTCGGCACTTTAGTTTGATAAAACTATATTATTTTTATACAGCCTTTTTAGCGAGTATTTTGAGCTGAATATTGAGCATCCCTGGTGTCATTCGAGACGTATGATCTAATTAGTTTACTCTGGGGTGACTGTTGCCCTCGGTGAGCCATAATCCGCTCGTTTTCCGAACTGGGATTATCTGTTAAGAGAGTAGCTATGATATTTTAGAATCTAACAAATAGCCTAGAAGAAGATCTAGAAAGATCTTGTTCAAAATAATTATGTACAATATTTCGATATAAATATATCTGTTATATATAAAATATAGTCTATATATCAATGTTAATCCTATTAATTAACCAAGTTGAGGTTTAAATATTCTAAAATATTCAAAAAGATATAGGCAAATATAAAATAATAGATAGATAAATGAACGAGATAAGTGACGCGATATTTAACTGCGAGACAAAATCATTCGAAAGTAATGGAAAGATTATCGCGCGCCAACATTTAGCGACTCTTCTTCGTTTCGTTGGACAATATCTAAATATAAGTCGCTCGATCGCTCGCCACCGCGTTCCTCGCTCCAATTCACGTCAATCGGATCTTTTTATTCTCGTAAACGGACGGAATACGATACCGTTCACGAATCCGAATCCCGATGCGGCGAGAGTGAAACGGAGGACCAGAAGTTATTTGTAAAAACTCACGCAACCGTGTACGTTTGACGGAGTTCTTATCTTTCCGGGGAGATTAAGTTACACCCTTAACTGGTTCAGGTTTCAATCAATGCACCTGACGTGTACAAAAGCTCCTGAAACGCGCACTTTTTCCGCAGTTTATTCGTGTCCTTGCTACGGCGAGGACTCCTGTTTCTTGGAATCGTTTCGCGCAATCGCCGCTTTCTCCATCATGTCGACATGCGCCAGCTCGTTTTTTATCTTTCCCCCGTTTATCCGGTGCCAAAGTTTGCGATACCATCGTATATCTGTCGCCCCCTTTCGTCCACTCACACCTTGAGATGATCGAAACATCAGGTAATACACGACTAAATATTGGTCAGTAGTTTTAGAATTTCTTCTCATTGAAAAGATGTAGAAAGTAGTATTTGGTATTTATATGATTATTGAGAGAACGCACAATACACGCACATACAATACATACATGTTTTCGCGATGATCAAAAAATTTATTAATTATTCGTAGAACGAGACTAAGTTTGTTAAAAGATATAAAAATATTTAATAATTATAAAAGAAATTGATTTAATAATGGATTTGTAATTTACGGACCATGTATCCATAATTGAAAATAAATTCATTCTTTAAAGATAAGTTGAGGGACTCGGTGAGCGACTTCATCGGCGGCTATAGAAACGATTGGCGATTATCGGTCGTGATACATATGGGGTCCAAGTGTCGTCGTGTGCTTCTGTTGTTCTGTCAGACACCTTCTAAGAAAGAATCAGATAATCCTACCGTGTACCGAGCGACAAGCGCGAAGCCTATTTCAAATATTTCACCGATTAATCGTAGAACGACTAAATCTTGTTAAAGAAATAAATAAAGATTTTTAATAAATATAAAAAAAATTAATCTAATAATGGACGTGCAATTTACAGAGCGTGTAACCATAATTAAATATCCTCGGCTCATTCTTTCGTTTGATTTATTCCTTTCAAACTCATCGCCATTAATACTATCAGTTACCGTCGCGTAATGTATCTTTCCTTGCGAATAGCCTTTGGAAATTTGAGTATATTTCAAAATGGAAAAAGAAAATCTGTAATTAATTAAAATTTGTAATTATTTTGTAGAAATATTTATTATTTAAGAAAATATATCAAAAATTTTTTTTTTCTTCCTGCATCGTTGTATGACGCGACAAGATAAAGTCCTATAAGAGTGCTGTGATTTTTTTTTTTTTTTTTTAAACCTATTATCAATAGCACAGATATTTTGTAGATAAAAAAAAAAGAAAATGTGCGAAATAAAGAGATATTCGTTTAAAATTTTATCACGAAGCTCGTTCGAATGTCGCGGCTCTTTAAAGAGCGAGAGGATGGCTTTTGAGGCCATGATACGAAGAGAGATAGACGGGAGAAGAAAAAGGAATCGGGCAAGAGAAGATGCGTTCCTCCTCGGTACCTCTTCTTTTCTCCGACGTGCGCGCTCACTCGCCTCGGGATCGGAATCGAGGAGGAGGAGGATACAAGATCCTGGTATGCGGTGATATCGGCTCATTACCATGCCCGGGTGCAGAGAGCAGGGCGCGCGACTTGCATCCATTAGGATAATTGCACACCTCTAAGTCTCACCGGAATATTTTCTTACCTCCGCCCTTTTCGCTGATTGCTTTACGCGCACGTAGCGATTAGCGCGATGATAATTCATCGATTGGCGCACCGGGTTCGGTTAGCTCGCTTCTCGCTTATCACCGCCGTGATTGCGTCTCCTCGCAGGTGGAAAGTCGCGCGCAGATGCGCTTTCCTCTCATGTGTGTGCTACACACGCTTATATATGAAAATTATTATAAAACATTCCATGCGGGAATACACAAATGTTTCGAGTTTATCGCACTGCTATTCTCGAAGAAAGAAAAAAACTGTAATCATTTAGAGGTAATACATTAATGAAAATTAATGTAGATGTTTACTATAATAAATCTGTAAATATTATTAATTATTTCTTATATATTGTGTAATTAATTAGCGTCAATGTTCAAAAGAATGAGAAATTTATGAGACTCTCATGTAATAATAATAATAATTAAAAAAAAAATCTCATTGTAAATACATTAATAAAAATTAATATGTTAATATAAATGAAAAATTGAATAAAAAAAAAAAAAAAAGATATTCAGAATAATGAAAACCATAGAGTCACGGATTCTCTAATTTAATAATATAATTTTAAAGAAATTTGATATATATTTTATTTATCTTTTCTCTTTCCGATAATATTTTTTGCATTATCGGAAAATGTCATCGGCCGTAAACCGCAGATTCAGTAGCATCGACCCCGAGGTATCGAAATATCGCGTGTGCGATGTATCTCTTAAAATGTACTCTTTTGGTGCAGCCCCGACTCTGATACGACACATCCGGCACGTCCGACGATAAATTTCGCGATCAGGCGGCCAACTTTTCCGTAGAGGTAGCAGAGAGTGGCAAAGGGGGCGGGGGGGGGGGACGTGGCATGGCACAGAAACGATTCCATTAGATAATTAATTTCGACCTTAATGAGCCTCGCGGAGACACGTATGTTAATGGGGTGCGTAGGATATTTACATCTACGGTAGAGAGTCCACCACGAATCGCGCCACTTTCGGCCGTTGTTCACGTGTACCTACGCAATGCGGACAAAAAGAGCCAAGCAAAATGTCCGAAATGTATCTCACTCGCGTCTTGACACCTGCGAATTCCAGTCGGCGCGATACAAGCGTCCCCTCTTATTTATTCGAGTTTTTCTACCGGCAAAGGATGCACGTTGTGTCGTCGGTCGGTCGGAAATTAATTAAATATGATTACGCACATCCTGTGTACTTCTGTGCACGTTTTGTAAATCTATTCAATGTTTATTAAAGCACGCGTTTATTATTGCAATAAATCTGTAAACATTATTTATGAATTATTCCTTATGTATTGTGTCATTGATTAACGTCGCTTAATTAAATCAACGTTTAAAAAAATAAATCTAAACGGGGAACAAGAAAAGAGGAAAGGGAAGCTAGATGAGAAAAGACCACTAATCTTTCGGCGGTAACATTCGATATAAATGGATTTGAGATCGTTCTCTCTCACCCTTTTCGTTCTCTCCTTAGATCAACAGCGATTTACTTTTTTGCTCTCTACGTCGAAGATACGGAATCCGCGTGTTCGGGTGTACGTTGTATGTACGATGTCACATGAATTCAGTAGCACCAAATTGTACCGTATGTATGTGTGCGTATGTATCGCCGTCGAATTGATTAAGAATCGCACGTTTCGACGATCTCTTCATTATCGCGTTTTAAGCAGGGAAAGAAAAACACGGGGGTACAGAATCTTATATATGAAAAACAAGTGAATTTTTATTTCACATTTGTTTTTTTTTTTCACTTTTTTTTCCCCCCTTTCATGACATGAAGTTTATTCAATTCTCGTAACGATATCATTGAATTTAAAAGTATAAATCTTGTAAAACAATTTCCCCACGTCTGATGCTTTATTTACAGGCTTCATAAAATACGTGCAACAAAAATACATAATTCGTTAATTCGACAATATTTTTAAATCTTTAATTCCAAGAATTATCTATAATCTTTTACTTAAAAAAAATATATATATATAATTTTTTTTCTAATGTTTAAAGTAACGCCCGATTCGCTTACAGATTGAAGTAGCAAGGTTTGTATTCTTTCAAAAATCCGCAAACTTCGAGTCTTATTGTTTTACATGAAATACATAGGTTTTGCAACCTAATTAACTCCATGCGATGATAAATTACTTAATTAATAGAAATTAACGTTCATTTGTGCGATATGATTGTGGTATTACTGGATAACCAGATCAGATTAGCTGATAATTAATTAACCGAATGTCATATTTACATTTGCCGTTGCTCGGCTATTATTAATGATACTTAGCGAGAGCACGGTTAGTAATTACGCCGATATAGAGCCACTATTTGTAATTCAATAAGCAAAAGGTGGATAATGCGCGCTCAGCAGTGACACGAACCGGTTTGCGTGGATTCACCTAATTCTACTTGTCTCATATGCACAAGTAAATGAGTCCCGTGCTAATCGCTACGTGTGATTTAATGTGTAATCATATCATCGCGCGGATTCAAACATACCAAGAAACAAACAAACTGGTCAACGGTCATTTGTTTCATCACAATTCCTGCCTACAAAGTATGTAATTAGAAAGTTATACACATGGTTTAAATCCGAACTTTATCTAATAAAATCTGTCACGCTTTGAGATATTTCGCAAAAAAATGCGCAATACATCGCGAAAATAAAATATTCGTTAATTAAAGCAATCACAAACACTTTTCGCTGTCAAAGAAAAACGTAATGACCGAAAAAAAAATATATATATATATTTTTTTTAATACAATGTGTATATCGTGCGTGTTTAATTTGAGAAGCAACCGTTGATCCAATGCTACGTATTGCGCGGTGATTAGCGAGTAGAAGACGATTATAATGCGTAATAAATCACGCATGTAATACGGTAAATTATATATCGCCCGGAATAATTATATTCTACATAATTACAAAGGAGTCGACTTGGCCCCGTGCGATATTTGTATCTAAATTTTTTGTTTTTTTTTTTTGTTTTTGTAGGAGCTTGTAAAGTGGATTTCTCCCCAGAGCCTGTGTGTAACAAATTTATAAAAAATACCTTAACAAATCGGCTGATTTCTAATCGACTCTAATCATTTATCTCGTAGGTACTTCGCTTTATCGTTACTAGCTATAACTAAAGATTTATCGCCATCTATATTATAAAATATATAGATTCTTTGATTATATTCAGAATTTATTTTTTAGAGACGCAAAAATTTATGATATTTTGACTTGACAAAATCTTAATGTTATAAATTAAACAACTTACGGAAAAATAAGAAAATTATCAAAGAAAATATCAAGATAGAGATTGAGAATCAGTTAAATCACACTTAACGATAAATGAATGTTTATGAGAACGATCGTTAGAGAAGCAGAGTCTATGACACGCGCAAAATTCTCAGGTTCCGCGCGCATCTCATCGCTCTATATATGTAAGTGATTTAATAATTATGAAGCGCGCGCCGGGGCACGAATTAATGGCCGCGGCCGCGACCGGCCGATACATTACTTTAATGAAACATGAACACGTGTATATAAATCACACCTTGCCGTTCCTTTTTTTTCTACGGCGCCCTTAATGGCGGCGCGCGCGCGCTCCGCCTGGCTCACGGTGGCCGACCGCGGGCCGAGGACTAAATTAAATGAACATCTAAATCGTCTCGAACGCGGCCTCTACAAATCTTTCGACTGTCGAAAAACCCGACGGGTGCAGAGCTGCTCTTTCTCTCTCTCTCTCTCTCTCTCTCTCTCTCTGGACAGAATTCACGGACAGCTACTAGCGGTTCGCGCGCAAACGCGCTGCCATAAATTCTCCCCCGGTCGGATTCGAAATTCGGTATACCGTCGTGCGATCACGCGAAAGAGAGAGAGAGAGAAAGAGAGATATTGCAAAGAAGAGGAGGAGAGAGAAGCCTATCAGAACGGAATCACCTATGCAATACTGCAACTCGGCAACTTTGCCGCTTATTTTCAATCGAATTGCTCGTAAAGGAACAAAAATCATATATACACGTGGTCTATTTTTCTTTTCAGTTATTAAAAAAATTTTTTTTAATTTTTCATTACTGATTTTTTGACAATTTCATGTAAATTTATATATACATACACTTATCTTTTTTCAAAAGATATTTTTCTTAAAGAAGAGATTCTCTTTTCTTTATTTTTCAATAATTACAACAGAAAAAAAAATTTGAGTTTTGTTTGACGATGAGATAAAAAGTGTAAGTTTTTTTTTTGTTTGCGTATGTGTGTGGGCGTGTGTGTGTGTGTGTGTGTCATATTCTTCAAAATTAGAGACTGTAAAGACCGCTTTTTTGCTAATTACATTAAAAGCAACAAAAACGAAAGCAATTAATCCAGATCGTCATGATTAAGTATATTCAGGCGCCAGTTTTGTATTCGTCGAATTTCGGACGATTCGATTTGTGGACCCGATGTAATTTAGCCGTCTTTGATAGTTGATCACCTCGAGGTAGAGCTTGACCGCGGAGCAAAAAAACCTAACCGACGACAGGAAATCCAGAGAAAAAGGCAATTCATTAACTACCCACTACGAACACAGGAGCTACCTACTCCCTGAAAAGTAACGAAGCCGAATCGGAAGTGCTTGATAATCGTCCGCTATTAGAGATTCGCGCGGCAAATTTATCGATTTCGTCAATTTTTACTATTGGATTTTTCTTTTCCTTTCTCGGTATCTTTGATTTTATTTGCAATATATCGATATCTTGATTTGCACCAATTGACGTATATCGCATCCGTAATTTAGAATATTACTACCTTTTATTTTTTTATTATTACATAATTTTCCTTTCTTTAAACGTGAGTGTGAACTTATCTAATTTTTAATGCAGATAAATGGCGTAAAAAAAAAACAAGCTTAATAGTTGCACTTAATATATGAATAATCGCAGGAGATTCAAATTTTTTTTTTTTTTTTTTTTTTGTGAACCTAGATATATTTTATATCGATATCATATTTCTTTAAATTAACTGCAAATATAGTGATTATTAAATAACTATTAAAGTAATTTTTTAACAATTTGCACCGGAAAAGAAAGTTTAACGAGTATACATTGAATTAATAATTTCTAGATAATGGATACCCTTGATATTAAAAGTTATTAGAACGCGTAATTATATATTAGTATAGTTATATTATATGTGTAATTATATTTTTAATTAAAGTTTTAATTTGAAATATATTTTATTTTATTTTTATATAAATTTTATATTTTATACAATAATCCTTCGACTGTAAACATATGATACGAATTATTATATTTAGAATCTAGATTTTTTTTAATGCAATATAATAGGAATTAGAATCGACTACAATTATAATAAAAAAATAAATAAATAAACTTATTAAAATAAATATCGCGCACGCATACATATATCTTTATTTTAATTTTTCAAATGATTTTTAAACTGTCAAGCTCACTGTATGTGCGTATGTGATTCTTTTATAGCAGTGGATTTTGTAAAGACAAATCATATTTTGTGATATATATAATCTATTAAATTACAATTTATACATTATGTTATTGTACTTTTTTTCACGGGAGGAATCGTATTGGCGAAAATTCGTATACAATGGTATTGTGGCGAGAAATATCCGATAAGGATCAGAAAAGGGGAATCGTAAACAAAGCCAGAAGGCGTAGGATGTCCATTAGAAAGGTCTCACGGATCTTCGTTAATTGTGCGGATTGAGCATCGATCTTCTCGATATCCTCGATTTCTGCAATAATCAATTGTCGTTGGCTGTATAAATTGGCGTACCACAATCCACGCTTGGTAGCGGGGATTTACTGATAAGCCGATCTAAGAGCGATCACTCGGGACATGGATTATTGAGAAGCCTTTAAGACGACCCGTCGAAATTCACAATTACTTGCGTCTTGAAAGTCAAGGATAATTTATATATTTATAAATCTGCTCATTTAAAAAAAAAAACATAGATTATTTTTTCTAATCTATTTTAATAATTTTAAGAAAGGAGATTTCGAAATATTCTATCGCGTATGAAAAAAAATTTACGCAAAATCGGGGATCCGATGATTATCGTAAGCGTAATAAATGCCTCGCAATTAGCATTTCATCGAGTAATGTATTCAGGTATTTGGGATGCTCTTCAGCAGGCACCAAGCCCTTCTCGGGATCACTCGTTTTTTCGATAGCTGCCATCGCGGAATTTAAATCAGCGGTATCTAACGAACGACTCGTGAATTGCATCCAAATGCAAGAGCCTTCCCTTCAGCGATCATCAACCTCTTCTGTTTCAGTGTGCTCTTAGAAAGCAGGCAGTTTAATAAAATTTTTATCATTTTACGTGTAATTTTCATATTCTCGTTATCTTATGCATTTTACTCTTCCTTTAAAGAAAATTGAAAGAAAACGTTAAAATAAATTGAAACGCTCAAATTATTATTCTTATTATACGATATTTTTATCGAGAGGAGAAAAGAATGAACTAAATATTAATATTTTATATTAATATTATAATAGAATTTTATATTAATAAGCGGAAGAGGAGGATTTCATCAACAGAAATTCAAATAAAAATAATCGACAAATTTTATTTTTTATGTCACAATTTTTTTTTCATGGAAATAATTTTAAATTTTCATGAGAAGGGAAGCGCCGTGCACAGGATTATGAAGCTTGACGTTTCGTCGTGTTGACCTGAACCACCGTGTGGGAGAAATGAGAACAGCCCAATATCCGCTAATGACTTTTTAAGTGTGCTCCAGGTAGAGAGACGCACGGCCATGTTCTGAAACTGCCCTAATCTGACTTTAATTTATCCTACCGTTACACTATCAAGAGTATCCAGTAGCCTTTCCCATTTTTTCTCTCACCTATCGCTCGTCCACTACGCCCTTTTTTCTTACGAAAGCGACGTAACTCAAATGTAATTGATGACGAGAATTGCGGAGGAGAAGATACCGGAAACCATTTTTTTTTTGTTCTTTTTATTGTTTCTCCACATCCGACCGTGATCATCGGGCGATTTTTCTTCTATCGAGTTTTTATTGTATTTCGTTTGCTTACGCAAATCTGAGAGAGATGAAACAACACGCGATAGAGATCCACACGTATCTTTATCTTTTCATTCTCTTATGCGTAACCTTTCATCGATTGATTTTGTTTTATCTCTTTATTCCTTTCACACAAAATCTCGAGATTTTTGTGCGTCTTAACAATTCGAGGATCTCTTTCGTGGAAAAAATTTTTTTCTCGCACGTAAAATAATAACGCCAAAGAGTATAAAACGGCGATCCGTCTATTCTTCCGACACACATCGGCGCAAAAAGAAAGAAAAAAAAAAAAACGCGACGGAAACGCATCGGACTTCCGACATTGAGTTTCGTAAGTATCGGCCAGAAGGGAAAAGAAAGTGACTTTGGCAGCGAAACAACTTTCGACATCCTGTGCCAAACAATCGGCCATATGCCGTGCCGAATGCTGACACCCGAATTAGTGGTTTTCAGCCGCGACGTCAAACAATGCTCCGTCCAGCATTTCGTATGCGTCAGGTTGCATTTTGTTCCCCGCGTGCGCACGCACGTAACGTGCTCGAAACATTATGAATGGCAGTCTCTATTAAATCTAATAATTATGAGAATTCGCGAATTCTCGAGTAACGTACGTTTCGATTCACGACACGCATAATTATTGAATCTGATCTTATTGCACGCCATTGACAAAAATTTATTCTAATAACTTAATAAATTAATAAATAATAATTTATAATTTATAATAAATAATAATAATTTTTTTTTTTTCTAACTTGTTCTAATAACAAATAGAAGTCTTAAACGATTTATTTAAGGAAAGTACATCGCTGTAATTTCTATATTTTTAATTAAAATTAAAATTTATTTATCGATTAATTTTCTTAAATATTTCTCTTGATTTAAAAAAAAAAAAAAAAAAAAAAAAATCTCCGAAACGAAATATTTTCTTATCCAGCGAGAGTGAGCGAATTACGTTCGAGAAATGCGCGAGAGCGATGCGAAGCTTTTTACTACCTGTCGTGAATTGATGCGGTGCAATTTAATGCCAAATGCGACGGATAACGTGAAGCAGATAACACTAGTTGATGCATGGGCGTTTCGTTCTCCGGAAATCATGTTCGGACCGTAATAATTTCTCAAGTAACTTTGCATCGATAACGTGTAATGGATGATCATTGATTTCGCAATTTGCAATGAAGATAAAACAGCCATTGAATTTACATCGTTAAATCGCGCATACATTTTCAAGGATCTTAAATTACAGAATATATAAATACATATTATTTTTTATACCAATAAATCGTACACATATTTGTAGCTTGTTGGACAAAAATTGATTGACGAAAGCAAGCAGGGTCTCTGCGGATCTTGCGCTTATATATTTCAATAAAATTTCGATAAAAGTGTACGAGAAACACAGAGAGAGAGAGAGAGAGAGAGAGAGAGAGAGAGAGAGAGAGAGATCTCGATTATTAATATGTTACCTATGAAAATTACTTGATGAAATTCTCGGCGAATAGTCGACAGATTCGCGAGATATCGCGTCGCTCTAAATCCGCCGATGTCGCGATCGCCCCAAGTGCGATGCCCCGCGATAGAATGTCGCAGCACCTACACTCAATTAGTTCCGGCACCGACGGCTCGTATCATCCCAATAACGCGCTTGTGCTGGCATAATAATTCCGTTTGTCACGCTAAGTTACGCGCTCTATATAGCGTCGTACGTGTGTACGTGCGTGTGTGTGTGTGTGTGTGTGTGTGTGTGTGTGTGTGGTGCGAGAGATCGCGCGCGCATCCGAGGCGCGCAACTACGTTGCCGCATAAGACTACCGCATTATAGCCGAAGGAGAAGACGCAGCGCGTCTTTTTCTCCGCAATGGAGATCTTAGGACCATTGCGAATGGCCGGAAAAGCAATGTCAAATGTGCGCGAAATAAAATTCGACGTGTGTCGGCAACTTTCATGCACATATATATATATATATTTTTTTTTAATATAATACTATTTTTAAATGAATAAATAAACATTTATATTTATTTCTTATCTTTTTTTTGTTCTCTTTTAGAAAAAATAAAAAGATTTCACATTATATATACATTTTTCTTTTTAAAATAAAAATATATAATTAATGAATATATGATTAATACAAGAATTACAATTAATTACTTGTTTGTATGCTTAATAATTTTGAGACGCTTAATTCAGTGCTGTGCTATTATAAATTATAATTATAAATAGTATACGATACAGTTTAGCGTAATATATGACAAAAATATCACATTCAGATAATTTTTTTAGGAATTTTTGAATTTGATAGATATTAATATCAATATTAGTATAAAAAAACATCATTAAATTGTGAGAAATTAAAGGCAAGAAGGAAAAGGTTATAAAAAAAAAAATTAAGTATTTAGCGGTAAGAGAGGTATCTCAGGCACAACGTATTAAAAATGATAATTCGTTTCCGAGATCGATCTAATTCTATTATCGCGAATGTGAAATTCTATATCCTGTTAGGGCTTAATCGGCAGGATCCTCTTCAGCGCGTCCAACGGGCCGCGTTACGGATAATAGCGTACGATCCGCGTCGTAATCGACGCATTATACATGATATTCGCGTTAACGGGAGCGTAAAGCATCTCCTTTCTCTCGTTACACGCGCGCCACATTAGACACGTTAGCACGTAAACGGAAGACGTACGCACGTTAGATGCGCTGCTATTATGCCAAGCGCCACCGGAAGAATCTCTCGAACCAGAGCATCGCGGGGCTCTTTTCTCTCTCTCTCTCTCTCTCCGCTCTTCCTAAAAGTTAATTATTATAATCACTTTAGTTGTGCGTGTGTGTGTGTATAATTAATTGCGATGCGGCCGGTGATTTCCTGGCGCTATCTGTGAAATACGCACTAATATCGACTGCATCATCGGCGCTATTTTTAAAGAATGCATCAAGATAGAAATTTAAAGTTGAGACATATAAATTTGATTTTTTTTTTTTTTTTTTTTTTTAAATACAACTATTTCAAATGTGCGATAAAGATCTGTATAATTTATTCACTGAAACATACATAATTGAAAAATGGCATTCCAGTATCATCAAAGATCTCAGACACTTAATACATGAATGGATTATGACGTAAGGGGACTGGATTAATTTTTCAAATGTGTCAACATTACGACACACGATGTTCATACATTCGCAACACTTGTCATGTAATTTGTCATTGATTACATAAGAGCAAATAGATATTTATAGCGCGCACTAATTTCAGAGACCGATTGAAAATGAGACCATTGAAACATGCGTAAGGTAAGTCTCTGTGGAATGTTTCGCGTGGATATGTGGGCTGGAAACGGGATCTGCACCGCTAACGATACGTGGAATGCGTTTTCACGCTCCACGCATGGTTGACATGCGAGAAATGATTTTATAGAGCTAGGTAAATAGCCATTTTCACAATTTATTAAGACTGTTCGTTACTCGTTAAAAGATCCATCCTTACGGAGCCAGCTACGTATCTTTTTACTTTCACAAAATGAGATTCTTAAAAGAGTTTTTACATTAATTGTATAAATGCTGCTCTCCCCATGAAAACAACACGAGTTGTCAGAATATTATGTTAATTTCTAATCCCATTTCAAAATTTTAGAATTAGTTCGATAAATTAACACGATAATAGGTGATTTATTTCGAATATTAAACATGCGAAAATATTTTATTTTTAATATTTAAAGAATTACGTAAATAATATTTATCACATTTTCGTTAATATTAGAAAAATATTTTTATTTATAAGAAAAATAAAATAATACCTATAACTCACATATAAATAACTAGTGATTTGCGTATAATTCATTTTCAATACAAGATTAACTTCATTATCGTAGATAGCGTATTGTGATATGACAACGAGCTTTTTTTTTTTTTTTTCCAAACATTCGCTTGCCTTCCGTGGCGTGATGAAGGATACTTACATAGCAGCGATAATTTATAGTCGCTGCTCGCGTAATTTTTATTTTCCCGTAGGGTTAAGCGTTTTTACCGCAATGTGCAATGTTTTTTTTTTTTGCCGAACGGGTTCAATACAGCATAAATGAACGCTGGGAAAATGTTTTCGAGTCGAGTAAACGGATGTAGTCGTGAATTCAACGTATTGTTACCGGTTCCAGATCGCGCTAGAGATAATCGCTTATTATTGTAGATTCAATACTTCGCCTCGCGTGTTAAGATTTACCAGTTACGGACCGTTAAATAGCTTTCGTAATACCCGCGATAATTGTGTATTACGGTATTCACATGTGCGACATTCCTTTTTTTAAACGAGGAATAAACACACACTCGCGACTTGTGTTGCTTCACTTATCGTAAAATATAATTTAATAATCAAATAATCTTTCATACATTATCCTTCAAAGATTTGCCAGAGATAAATTCCAACAAGATAATAAGATTCTGTTTATTAGAGTAATTATTTAATATATTTATTTCAATATTAAGAGAAAATGTATTGATCGTTTCATTTTAATTAATTATTTTTGTATATTAAGAGGATAATTAGTATGAAAGTATAAAACAAAAAATTTGCATTTTTTGTGTTTTTTATTACATGAATATGCAATCGAGTATTGTATGCGAGACGATGGACAGCCGGCTGCGTATGTTACTTCCGGTGAACGTGGAACGAAATTTTCACTTTTCCATTAGAATATAATTATCGCGGGCGAGGGGTCTCTGAAAAGCACCTGAGCCATTATCTACAATAAAGCAAGTCATAATTTTTCAGCCACGTGACCGATACCTGCATATCGTCCCCTAGGATCTGATTCGATAAAATCGGTTCCTCGTCTCTCTCACGGAATATGAAAGTATTCCGATGACGCAAAACGTAATTAATTACATGGAAAAATTTTTTTGGCATGCATAATGTATTTTTATATTAGTCAATAAATAAAGTTGCTTGTACGTTAAAATTTAAGATCACGCTATTAACATTATTAATTTATTTTTATTGTACTATTTTAAAAATATTTTATAAAATTGATAACAACAGTAATATAGCTTAATAATATGTGATTCGTTCTTCAATTACAACTCTATATGACAATTAAAAACGATTAGCATTACATTCGCATTTCAGAAAGAATATAATTACACGGCTGCTTCTTTCAATGCCGCATCTGTGCTAGTTACACGTTAGTACTCATTCATTAAATTGATTACTTTAACGACAAAGTGCCTTGTTATTCTCGTCTAAATCGGGCGCTCGGCACTGACAGCTCGCCGGCCAACTAGTCGCGAACGCGCGATTCCGTTTACAATCCATCTTTCGATAATGACAGAGACAACGTGCTCCATTTTATCTGCCATCGCTTCTCTCGCGTGAGAAGGGATCGGTCCAAGGTCGAATACTCCCAGATAGCTTTCCTCTTTCTCACTCTCTCTCTCTCTCTCCCTCTTCGAGGGGTATATATCACCCCTCGTACGCGGCGGCTATCAGGGTAACCATCCCTACCGCGGTGGGAGCTTCCATTGCTACCCCATGCTGTCTGCCACCCCGGAACTCGCGGCCACTGGTATATCTACCCTCGAAAATCCATAGTGGACCCACCCTCGGCGGCGCTTGCGCATCTTCGAGCTCCATTCCAACAACCAATCCCTCCGGTTCTTGCCGTCGACGAATACATATAATCGACGTGGAGCGAAAATATATACATATATATATATCCAATAATACTAAATATATCATTGTGAATATATTTGATATATGAATATAATTGACAAATTATAAAAATATATGATAACACAATGAAAAAAATGGAAGTAAATCAAAGAAAAATTGGAGGAATAATATATAATGCGATAATTTATCTCTTTATTTAATGTTACTTAAATATAATTTCTCTGTTTTTATATTATACTTTTTTTTTTTTTTTTTTTTTTTTTTCAAAAAGATTTGCAATCGAATTTTGGAAGAAGAAGGATCAAGTTTGGAAAAACTTTCAGGAAAATATCTCTATCGGGATCTTTCTCTATTTGCTGTCATTCTTTCTTTTCCCATTGTTCGCGCGCGATTTTGCATTCGGTGCCCTTAAAATATCGACCGATCATACTCCCGAGTCATCGGCCATTCTTCGTTCACTTATCTTCCTCTTTTCGCGCGCGCTCTCCGAGGATGGCAGTGCACAAAACAGGCTTTAACGCGAGCACCGAGGCAACCTTGACTGGGATTTACCCGCCTGATGGATTCGAGGATGGCGTGCGGTGAGAGCTTCCGACCGTCTGAACGCGCCACCTTGTAACTCATGTTATTTAATTCTAATCAGTCAATCGCTTACGGAATTAGCCAACGAGAGAGCGCAATCCTAATCGAATTATCGGTTATTAATTACGTTTTTCGGCAATTGCTCAGGTACTGGAAAATTTTTATCTAGCCTTATCATGCGTATATATAATTCTCAATATTTGGATTAAGTTTATAATTTATGAGCAAGCAGAATCTGGACCCGTATTACAACGCAATATAAAATGCATTGTCATTCATATATTTTTCGAGTATGTCACAGAGCATGTTCGCAGAGTCGATACGCATCTACGCGACTTGATCTAGTATCAGGAGGGGCGCGAGAACTTGACCACGTGATCACCTGGCCGCAAACTTGCTGGCAGACGTAAGATCATGCATTACTTTTAACTCGCTCGAAATGATCGATAAACGCTCAAGATGAGGTAATTTCTATTTTTACTTACATTCAATATCGCGTTTATCGTCTGCAACTCTGTTTTCCGTTTGTTCGTTTAATCAAGAAACATATTTATTTACATTGATCGAAAGTCGAATATCTAGGATTAAATACAATATATATGAAAATAAAATAATATTAAATTATTCTCTCTTTCTCTAAAAATCCAGATTTATTCGATATAAATTGGATATTTTAGGAAGAAAATTTCCCTCTGACAGCGAATAAATTTAAATTGCGTAACGTGTATATTTTTCGAGCGATTATGCGGGACGTGTCGTACTGTTTCTTCGAATCTATAATTTTTTTATCTATCTGTCATCAAGGTGCAGTTACTATATCTACGGATAATGACATAGCGTCGTGTCTCGTTTGTATTTCTGAGGTAACTATAATCGTGCAAGGTCCGTCCATAGCTATATTATACCCAGTTATGTTGGTACGATATCTCGTCTTTATAGATGCTTTTGGTGTGTGTAAGTCCCTCGTGTTATGCAAGACTGGCCGAGTATATTTACTTACGTTACTTCCATATTATTGCTTTTCATATCGTTTGAATAATTTTGATACTAATGATGGGTTAAATACCAATTAACTAAATCTGGATATAAAATGTCTGTAAAAGTATACGTAAAAATGTAATAAATATAATAAATCTCTATTTTGTATTATGGCTAACATTTTAAACAACCAAATTTAATTTAATAATTGTAAAATGTGGCGAAAGAATTTATTGCGTATACAAGTATTAAAATATTTTATCTTTTAAATGACCGGAACACGAACCGAGTTTAATCCATAAAGCTATCAAAATTATTGTTTTGCGAGGATAAAGACGTCGTTGTCGTCCTCGGAAACCGCGACTCTTCGAAAAAGGTAAACGCGTTAAAGAAGCGATGCTTTTAATTAAAATGCTTAGGGGTTAGAAAGCGTGATGAATGGGATTGTCGATTGTATATTGCTCGGCGCAGCTGCGCCAAGAAGAACTCTATTAATTATTAGACGACACCGAATCCATTATCCAGAACGAGGAACGCGCGACCACAAGGTCCTCGAGAAATAGTTCCATATTCGGATATCATTAGTACGTCGTCGGACATTCGTTTTCCTTTCTCCTCTTCCTTCTTCTCAGCGTAAAACAAAGCTAATTATTGGGGTAGGAGCGGAACCGCGTGAGCCACGTGGGTACGATGTTAACCCCAACGTTCCCCAACCGAGTTCATTAAACTATCTTTTATATTTTTTTCGAAATATATTTATATATATGATGTCTCAGGATCGCTAGATATCCTCTCAAGCACACAAGTATTAGAAGAGAGAAAGTAAAAGAAATAATAAAATATCAATAGTTACAAGATATCGAAAATTAAAAGAGTTTCGATGAAGAAATTAAATAGATTAGAATATCTTAATTATTATTTATTTGATTGTATAATAAAACCGCATCTTTTTTTTCCAAGCTCTAATTAAAAATGTTCAATAAATAGAATTCAGTCCTAATCAAAAATCCATCTTAATATAAAAATAATGGATGGAAATAAAAATTAAATTCTAGGAATTTCCAACTGTTAGGCCGTAAGACGATAATCTACTGAATGATCGCAGGCAATTTACTATCGTACACGTTGATGATATACATACCCTTCGCATATCGTTATATTATCAATTTGAATATCATTATTCTTTATCATTCAAAATACTTGTTTGCATTATATTTTTTTTACTTTCTATTATGAATATATTGAAATTATATGTTGCAGTGTTTTAGAATCTTATTTAAGATTCTAAAACGCTAATTAAAATGATAATGTTTTTCTCATAATATTATTTCTTTCTCATTTTCACATTTTTTTCATAACTGACGTCTATCGATCATCTTGTCGGAAGAATACGCCGTAGCGTAAGATACATCGCGAGGCAAAAGACAAGAGAGGCGTCCCGTTGCTTCTTTAACGACACGCACTCACACACACACACAGTGACATCTCATTAACACTATTTTCTTAATACCTCGCGATAAGAACTGGTCCTGCTCGCGAACCATTCCGACGCTATTTCATCTCGCTTTCTTGCGCAGGCCTTTGGCGAGTACCTCGGGGACAGAGAGCGCGAGAAAGGCCGCGCAAAGGCCGTTAAATATATGTATACCGCGTAAGAATAATAATTATTCCTAAGTATAGGTCTGCGCGAGAATGGCCGCCGCGGTGTCTTTGACGGGCCCGGGAGTATTCCGCGCTCGTTCCGCGCCGCATGGGTACCGTTTCCGCCTCGCCAGCGCTTCAATTAAACAAACAGCCCGTTGCCGGATGCGTATAAAATTTGATTTTGCATATTAATTTCACGGACAGCACCACGAGCTGGCGTCAAGGAATCTGCGGGAGTCGTTAACGATGCAACTTATGGTGCATCAGGCGCGGCGAGAATCGATGGACATTTCGGATCAAAGGATAAAAATGGAAACGCTCGTTTTAAAGCGAGAAAATAAAATTAAAAAAAAAAAGAGAAGAAAAGAAAAAAAAAACGTTCTTACAGCTAAGGAATTTTTGTAAGTAAGGATAATTTTTTATGATATCTTTTAGTAGAAAAGACTTCTTCAATGAACTGTAATGGATTCACGATACTTGTTAATTAATATACAACTTTTGATAATGCATTTAACTTGGGCTGTCAACTTCCACGTTTGATCACAAAGTGAGATCCTGTAATTTTCGACATTTTCTTCTATATATTGTATTAAAGCCGCGTATTATTACTGACTCTGGAACGTTTTGTACGCTCCGTACACTCTTTAAATCGCGATTTTAATTTCGTAAGCCATTCCATTGTGATGGGATTGCGCGTCATATTGTCTGTTACGATGCGTCAATGGCTTCCACACCCGTGGCGAGCGTTTTAATTAAGCGGACAGCGCGTTATTTAAAAACGAGGTTTACATGTTAATTTTGCAAGTTGCCAATGGCGCGACATTGCTCCTCCGTATTTGCTTTCAAAGACATTAAAAAATCTGTCGAGGAGAATATCTCTGTAATATTCCGATATTAATTATAAGAGAGAAGGGTGCGACGTTTCTCCTCGATAAAATTTATGCAGCTAAAAAATGTTTTAACGGTTACGATCTTAAATTTTTATTGTAACTTTTATTTTATAATAAAATTTATTTATTATATATATATACAAAATAAAACATCAATATTAATTTTAAAGATAAGATTTTAAGAAAGGATGATAAGTGTGGATTTTTCACGGCAGTGGACATTTTGAACGCATTTATTTCCCCAAAAGTGCTTACGCCAATGCTGGTTAGTTGGACCACCGTGTAATAGCTATGTAATAGTTGTCATTTACCACTGTCGTATCTACTAAATAACTCGCGCACTTTACGCCAATCGGACGGCCGCTCCCGCCGGCGTAAATACTCCAAGTTACGATCTTAGATACGTGTCCTGCGCCTAAAGACATCTCTGGACCGGCGTGTGTCGGCAGGGTGTCAATCAGACCGGCTGGTGCGCACCGGCAACTTTTAATTATCCAAGTCCCTGCGGATGCGGGCCGCCTGTTGTTAACGATTTCGAGAAGCGCACGCTGATTCCGGTAATGAAGAGTAAAATGTAAATCCCACGCGCGCGCATAACGATCAAGCGTGCCGTGACTTGATTATCATCGAAGTTAATCCTCTAGAATCGCGTGGCTTGGAACAAAAGCCCGTTGGTTATTGAACCAACGATTATTGCCACGGATCAGTAAGATTGCTAATTGCTGCGGTGTTTCGCAACAGATTTATTTTTTACCGGGCTTTACGACGCGTCTTATCTACGACGTTAGACGGGGTTTCTTCGCGAAACGGACTGTACAAAACAATTTTAGAAATTAAGATTGCGTTTTGGCGAATTTTCTTTTCATAAGAAACGAGGCCATAATTCTTTTTTACATTGCACGTTTTCGATAAAACACTTAAAAAATTACTCTTTTTGTCAAAGAGAATCGCGCTTTAAAAATAAAATTTTATTTATAAAATATAATATAAAACTATTTTAGACCCAATATATTTTTTTATCCATTTTATTTTCTCAAGACCTTTTATATTTAGCATAAAATTAATCGAAGAGATTATTTTGAAAATATTTTCTTTTTTTACTTTAAAATTATATTTACTTTAAAATTATATTACTTTAAAATTATATGCGATTTATTTATTTTGTTGCAGCTTAAAACCACCACAGAAAGACGGGGTGACAAAGTCGAATCCCAGCAAGCGACATCGGGAGCGATTGAACGCCGAGCTGGATACACTAGCATCGTTACTTCCTTTCGAGCAAAATATCCTCAGCAAGCTGGATCGACTCAGTATCCTCAGACTCAGCGTAAGCTACCTCCGCACCAAGAGCTACTTTCAAGGTAAGGCAAGCTTTTATTTCACAGACACACCATTGCATTACGTCTAATTATCGCATGTTTCTGATAATTTTTTTAAAAATTTATCCTACTCGATCATGAATCTCTAGTTACTTTAATATCATTTTGAATTATTCACGACAACGGTTTACATTTAAAATATTGATATTAATTATGTGTGCGTATTATTTAATTATTGGCATCTCTGTCATGCCAGCCGAATTTAACTCAACCACGATAGAACGGACAATAGAATTATTTTAGTTGGTTAATTTATTCTCGCCGTTTGCGTAATGATAGCTAAGATGCGGGAAGTATCAAGTTGTATCGAGCTATGAATTCCATCGTAACGCGACTATCTACTTTTGTCAGCACGCGAGATACTCGTTATATCTTCAGGACAATAAGAACCGGAAACAATGCGCGGTCCATAGACTCGACCCCATCATTCTTCCACTATCCACCGACTGATAGCTTAATATCAAAAATCATGCTTCGTGGATAAAATATAGGAGTTAAAGGGTAAGATTTTATTCGCGCCCGACGAAATAATCAGAAATGGTCTCTGAATAACAATTTTATTTAATAACGATATTAATAAATGACAAAAAAATCATATAATTAAGCGTCATTTAAAAAAAATTCTCCTTCCTTAACGAGTTTCTTTTTTCTTATTGTTAGTCGAAGAAATTTTTTGAATGTACTTTATTGCCGAAAATAAAAAGAGGCTAATCGATGTCCCTGTATTTATATTAAAATTAACGCTCCTGCGAAATAATATCGTTTGATCGGCTATGCAAAAATTATGCAACTATAGCGGGGGAGCACGCCTTTCTGCACCACCGATATGCAATCTCAACTGCAATCGCAATCGGGGTCAATCGAAAAATCGCCGCGGAATAATGGGTAGACGCTTTCATCTTCCTTTACCATTATTCGTTCTTTGTTTTCAATGTTGCGACGAGCAAAGTGACTCCTATGCCAACGCGAAAAATTCAGCTCATTGATTTTACGCCGACGATTTACCGAAATGGGCAAAGAATAAGGTCGTCTTTGCATACGTCATTTTTTTATCATTTTCTTTATTATAAAGAAAAATCATATTAATTTATTTTAACATATTTGCGTGTGTATTCAAGCGTGTGCTGTAAAAGTTATTGGTTAAAATACGGTATCGTTATTCATTAAATATGTGAAATCCTACCTGAAGCAAACTTTTTAAATTGTAGATTTTAATTTTGAACATTTCACCTGTCACAGCTTTGAGAATTCGCTATTTTTCAAATCTGTGTTCATTTACATTTGTCTTGGTCACTTGTACCAAGGATATTTAAAATTTTCAACGGTTTCAATCACTCGATCGACATCAATTATATTATACGCATATCGGAATTTTGAAAATAGACTGCTAATTTGATCGAGATATACTTGACTGTCGCGCTAAACACGTACACGTACAGCGTTTCCTCCGAAAGGGAGCGACAAGCGATGGAGGAACGGGTGGGAAAGAATCCATTAACGGAAGAGGTGTGGGCATCACGGTACGGGAACGGTCGATCTTCGCGCTTCGTGAACGAGAGGAAGCGAGATGGCTGATATACCGGGGCGCAATAGCGTATGCAAGGTAATGCACGGCCACGAATCCGGATTGAACGTGCGGAGGAGGACCTCCTCCGTGCTACCGGTCTGTTCGTCTTTCTATATATGTATATGTATGTATGTGTGTGTGTGTGTGTGTGTGTGTGTGTGTGTGTATGTGTGTTACTGCTGCTGCTGGCTACGTCCGTGCGATATCGCGAATCTCGCAGTATATCACCGAGGGTTGCGGCTCTCGGGCTTATACTTAGCGCTCTTGTTGCTGCCGCGTCTCTACGTTGGATGCTGCTGCTGCTGTTGCTGCTGCTGTTACTGTTGCTGCGATACTGCGAGGGCGAGATTCGCGCGCATTGTTCACGCCGTTTTAATAGGTATTCATTGTCGGGTCTCGGATCTCCCGAAGTCGAAGACTCCCAACGCAGTGTGTCTGTCGTCCCCGATCTGTCCCGATATCTGGGAGCCGCCGCCGCCGCCGCGTTCACTTACCGCCCCTTCGTGAGACCTCTGGCCTCCTCCCTTTTCGAGCCGGTCATCTCTTCACTTTCGCGGGATTTTAAATTTTACCAAGATTGACGCGCTTATAAACTTTCGGACCTTGTCTGACAATGAGATAGGCTGATATATAGAAAATCATAGTTATAAATAAAAAATTAAATAATAAATCAAATTAAAGGGAAAAAAAATCGAGATAGAAATAATTTAATTTTTAGGTCGCTTAATTCATTTTCTAATCAGAATCAATAAAAGAAATAATTATAAAAAGTTTGTATTAATAATATACGCGCCATTCTATATTATTTGAAAAATTTTAAATTAAACGTACAAATATATTATAATGACACGATGAAAATGAGAGGAAAATTATCGACGAGATCGCATCGCGCTGTGGTTTCAGTTCTCGGTCGTACGCTTTCTCGTCCAATCGAGATTTAATTTCTGGAAATTCAATGACGCCGATGATTTCGCGGTCTTCGCGTCCGATTAAAAAACTCAGTTCGCGCCTCGGCGAGCGTTGTAGCCGTTAATAAGATTAACAGCCCTGCATTTGATCGGCAACATTAATCGGAGTAACACGGGTAGGAACCCGCAGAGGAATCCTATTCCTTCCTCCCGCCGCCGCCCCCCTCCCCCCTCCCCCCTTTTCCTCGCTCTTCGCGCTATGTAAATTAATTAGGGCCCTCTGTAACGGCGCTGATTTTTCAAGTAGGCGCGTGGTGCGCGCCTCCCTCGCCTCGAGGCAGAAAGAAGAAGAAGAAGAGCATGAGAAAGAAGTGAAAGGGGGGGAAAAAAGAAGAGGAAGAGGCAGAAGGTGGCGAAGTCGGGGCCCGAGGTGAATTAACCGGGCGTTGAAGAAGCGCGGTCCGCCGAGAGATGGTCCCCGCTTGTCTCTCTCTCTCTCTCTCTCTCTCTCTCTCTCTCTTCTTTCTGGGTCTCAGATAGCAGATCTTCCCCGGAGGCTGCGCCTCCTTCGCCTTTCTCACACGTCTCTTCGAATTCTCCTTCCTCGCGTATAGACTACCGGTCGCAGAGATCCCCGCTCGAATCTCGGCAATTAACCTTACGCCACTTGATCTTATTATTGACAACATCCGCGTCGTCCTCGATTCTCCGATGCAGCGATCTCGGAGATTCTTCCCTAACTCTTTAAATAGAATAATAATAAGAAAAAAAATATATTAACAAAGTGATAGCTCGAAGCTCATTTACATTCAGCTTGATATTGTTGATTATTGTATAAGCCCGATTAAACGTCGCGACGAGAGAGAGAGAGGAGAGGCTTTTATGGATCGAGATTTTCCCTATGTAATTTCGGAGAACTTAATGGTTGCGCGCGGACAGGCGTTAAAAAGATAGTACGCGTAAAGTAAGATCGCTCGCGGAATGCGTGACCAATTATTTCGATGATTTACGACGTCCTTATCGCGCCTAATTGCTGGCAAAAAAAAAAAGATCTATGCCTGAGGAGCGTCACGTATACAATATGTATCTCGCGCGTTATTTGTACCTGCGCGAAATTTTTGAAGCATCTGATTGCGAGAGAGAAAGAGAGAGAGAGAGCATATCTGGAATGTACTCGGAGTGAGACACGAGCGATGTAACGCCGCCGGCAATTACACCGATGGCGAGACTCGAGAAATTTTAGCATTGCAGTTTTAATTAATTGAACGATCGCTCGTTATGTTATATCGTTAGTTAAGGCGCATGCGAATGAGGCCATTGTATCTGCGGAAAGAAAGTGCACGGTATAATGCCTGCTTCCATGTAAACACGTAAAAGACAAAGCGCGTAAGTGTTCTATTACTCCGAAGTACAATAATACAATCGGCACAACGGCAATTCTTTCGTATCTTTTGCTTCTTAATTAAGATGCATTATGTTGAATTTATAAACGGATACGCGATCTCTATCGCTTCATATATATTCTAGTTCCCGATATATTACATTTCAGTTTCTACATTACAGTTTTTTTTTTTTTTTTTTTTTTTTTTTTTTTTTTTTTTTTTAAGAAATTTATTGTAAATATACAATTACGAATTTTTTTATCTGTTTGTTACAAATCTGTCATAAATCTAAGCGATATTCTCTAATAAAGCGATAAAGCTGATCTTTTTTTATCTTTTTTTAAATATTTTGCATTAATATAATGAAAGCAGGGAAAATAGAATTTTCCACACACACACACACACAATTATATATAATAAAATATACGTATATATTGCAATATAATATATACCATACATATAATATAATATATAATTATATATATATATATATAAGTTTCCCAGTTTATATATAAGTTGTCCCAATATATATATATATAATAAAACCAAATTTTTTTTTGCTGCCGAAAAAAATATAATTATACATAATAGAGAATTAAGAGAAAATATTTTATTTGATTTTAACTATATCAGAATAAATAAATAAATATATATATATATATATGCATATATGTATATATAAAAGAGAATAAATAATTCTGTAAATAATACAGTCAAATCATATACTTATTCAAAAATTAATACATCTATTTTATATATATACATGATTTGATTGCAGAGTTGATTTATTTACAGAGTTTGCTTCTAAACGACTATCTCGCGAGATTATAGCGATAAAAATGAAGTTGTGAGATGAATAGAAATAAATTCTTACAAAATTTCGAATTATCAGGCGCGTGTATGTGCGTATATATACAACGTTGTCGAGCGACGCGGAATGTAAACATTCTCGAACAACATACCGAACGATCAAAACAAAGCAGCCCCACCGAGGTCGTTTACGTTTTGGGATCTCAGTCGAGTATGAGTTTATCTACGAGACGGTCATAAATGTACGAATCGGCTTGTTAATTAATTGATGCGATTAATAAATCTCGATAATTTCGATAACCGAGACGCATTGCTTCATGTCGCGTCGCGTTGACGTCACGTTCGTCGGATCACCTGATCGCCGAGACGCGTCATTCGCGTGCGAATTCATGGCGCAAAATGCGCCGAGACGGGAGTGTCGTGCGGACTTTCGGATTAATTGAAAGATAAATGACAATAATTATAATTCGAATCTATCGAGTGTCACATATTTAATCGACACATTTTACTTTATTTACTCGTAAAAGCATCGCGAGCGGAATAGCGTCGCGAAAGCGGACGGGTTAGGTTAGATTATGTTAGATCGGGCTATCGTGTGGATCGTAGCAATGCGCGCGCACGTGTGTGTGTGTGCGTGTTCTTCCTCGATCAATTTGCATCAGCATCGGTGAATATCCAGGACAACGATGGAGAGAGCAACGACAACGCATCGACGGGTGAGCGAATTTATCGCATTCGCGATTTTGACAAGTTGCCCGTATGCGTTATTCGCGACCCCTCTGACGTCATTGCGTTCGCTCGTTCGAAAAATGGGAGCATTTTTGCAATGGCATGTGTCACGAATATGTTACATAATAAAATTCGCAAGTATCGAAAGAGTTCGTTTCCATTCGCGCTCTTCCGGTTTTCGGTCAATATACAGATCCGTCTCGCTGATTTCTCTTCCTCTTTCTCATTCTTCTCTTTCTTTATCGCCATTTCTCTTCTTCTTCCTTGCTCTCTCCTTCCTTCTCTCTCTCTTTTTTTTTCCTCCTCTCGTCGTGTGTTGTTCTTCCTCTCGTTCTCTGCCAGGTGCGGGGACGAAATGGAAAATGCAAATAAGGCGTAATAACGAGATGTAGTAACCGTTATCGCCCGACTGTATCTCTCTCTCTCTCTCTCTCTCTCTCTCTCTCTCTCTCTCCATCGTGGACTTACGCATCTCTCGGACGTTTATGATATGCATTTACACGTGTGTATGATATATTAGCATAGGCGCGCCTACTTATGACCGCGCTCGAGCATCGATCGATCGATCGGCCGATCTGATCGCGTTTAAGGGCCGAGACGCGCGCGCGTGCCTCTTTTTTTTTGACGGTGGCATTCCCCGTTTGTTCACGGCTTGTACACCGCCGTCGGCGGTTGGTAGCTTGACCATTTAGCGATAGAATCTATTCACGATTAATGTCGAAATTTTCGCTTCATTGGGATAATCGTTGACATAATAAACTCTTGACGCTTCTTTCGTTGAGAGAAAATTAAAAATAAATAAAAATAAATTTTATAAATCGAGATAAAAATATATAACACATATTTAAATCGGAAATAAAAATAAAGAAAACAGATTTTCATTAAATGAGTGAACGATCCATTCGTAATTTAATTATTAATTATGTAGTACGTTGCCATATAAATTGACAGAAGCGTCTTAATTAACGCATCGCGCCGCGTAGTCGGAATAACTCTGTAAAACTCGTTAATGACAGATGCAGAAGATATTTCGCGTGAAACTAACAAATCGGGAGAAAATGGAAAAATTTCGACGATCGATTCGTGTTGAGATGATGAAACGAAAATAGCACAATCCTTATTTTGCAAAAGAGATTTAATAAATATATAATAGAGTTTTTATTTTATATCAAAAAATATATACTTTCTATAATTATACACTGTATTTGGCGTGCGTAAAAAAGAAGGGATAATAACTGATTAATTTATTAATATACTTATTAATAAATTAATACATTTATAATAAATAATTTTATTTATTTAATTCCTCCAAAAAAAAAAAATTTGTTTCAAAATTAATATAATCATGTTTATATCAAACGCGTATTATAATTCTAATGACATATCTTTTGAAAATAAAATATACAGAGGATATTTAGGAATAATTATCCAAGATTAATTGATTTATGAATCTAATTTAAAGTAATGAAGATATAAATAATTCAGTCGAGCACGTTTGTTTTTGAATGATTTCACTGGCGACTTGACTTTAGATATTCTTGTGCGTCACAGATTGATATATCGAGTACCACGTCACGTTCATGTGTGGCACGTTTTGATTAAGTCGTCTGAGGCTAACGAATTGTATAATGAGTATTTGATGCGCTTGCCCAATGAGTAATTAGTCGTGCGATATTATTAATGTTTCGGGCTAACGTTTTCATATTTATTCCGACGACGTCTACACGATTATAGTATTTTCTATACCGCACTCCTTTCGTCCATTCTCCTAATATCTTTCCTCAATATCTAGTAATTTTCTTGCAAATATCCGTATAATTATATAATAAAAAAGATAATTAAAAATAAAACCGACGCATTAAAATTTTCTCAACCAACACACCAAAATTAAACACAAGGAAAATTATTAAAAATTGAACAAATTCTCGTAGTATATAAAATCTTCATTTATTTTGCAAACATGTAAATTAATTATCAATTGTTGTATAATAAACGAAATATGTTGCCGGAAATTTTTTTAATCGATCAATTTTGAAATATTATTGTTTGTGTATAAAATGAAAGGGTTAGGAAAGATTGATCGATCGAAACGGCTATCGCCGTCCGATACGATTATTTAATTTCGCCGATTATCTCTGATAAAGTTCATTTTTCACGTCATTATCGCGATACGGTGGCGATGACGGCGGATCTTCGTGATTTTACCGGACATGCGGGGTGGGGGGGGGGGGAGCGATGCACGTTTCATAAAGTCGTCAGCAGCTCTCACTTTGCTCGTCTTCTCCCAGTCTTTCTCTTTCTTTTTCTTCGCGACTCGTGTTCATCCGTTCGTCCGTCCGTCCGTCCGTGCATACCGTCGTCTGTTTGAAAAATGATTCCATTCTAAATTGGAATCGCGCCTCTCGTTTGCATCTCGATAACCATCGGCAATCGCGGACGCGAATCCACATCGTATCTCTCGCGTTTAATCCTTCGGCGCAAGTTTGTTAACTCGACGAGTAACGGCGTCCATTTTGCAGAATCTATCTGTGCCCCAATCTCTCTTTCCTTCGGAAGATTTACATTGATTTTCTTTTCTGCGGATGTCTTCCTTCGGTCCGAGTTACGAGAATGAACAGTAACAGATAAGCGATATTACTTTATCCGCGGTGTTAATCCGCTAGCGAACGCGACGCTCGAGTGTAAAAGCATCTTTTTTCTTCGATAGCCGTTACACAAATTAACTTGTTGTAAATAAATCTCTCTGGCGCATCGACTATTCTCGAAATCGTTGTACAGTTAAAGGATGACCGATCTCGTAAGGGATCGTTGATACGCATTGCATTTCATTTCACTAGGAATTTATTAGCATCGATATCGCATCAATAACGAAAAATTGAGATGACGACGAAAATCAATTCGAGGATTAATTGGTATTCGCGAACCCATCTTGTTAGCGCGAATTTATCAAAGTGCGTAATTAATTCCGCTATCTTAGCTCTTTGGCACATTTAGAAGATTAAAAGCTATTCCATCTTGATTTCAAGCTGCTTAGCTGACAGTTATCACAATCGAGAAACAAAATTCCAATATATTTCGAATGTAAATTTCCTACATTCATATCTCGATTGACCAAAATTAAATGCTGCAATTTATTCTCATTCCTTATCTTTGCGTTCATACGTCGTGTAATTCAGAGTAAATAATTATTTTCGTTATCTCGTCGGAGTATGAGAAATATTATATAACTTTTCCAACGTCAAGTCAGTTAGAAAATGCTAACGATGATAATTTGCATTATATCTCGAAGATCAATATATAATTATTCAACTCCCAGAATAATTCTTTTTTATCTAAATGCTTGTGTATGCTCGTTGATAAGTAAGATTAATATTTTTGCTTCTTTTCTTATATAGCAACAAAAATTAAGAATTTTGATTTCCGTAAATTATAGATTTGTAATAATTTTACGATTTAGATCTGCGAGGTTTTGGATTAATTTGATTGGGGTTTTTTTTTCCATAAAAGTGTCGAGGTAACGACAGCTCTTCAATTATTATATGTCAATAAATAGATGAGTTTTGGAAATATGTCAAAATAGGAAACGTCGAGGCCAAAAAAATCGGATACCGGATTTAAATCCGGAGGCAAATCTGATTATGAATTTCGGCATCGATCGATTCTATCTTAGAGATTTTCGTTTGTTCATTAACGATCATAACGTCATCGCCGATTCCGTCAATTTTAACGAGAGAGAGTTGAAAAAGTACGTTGAGACATCTGCCGGGTTCAGTAGCCGGCGAAAAACATCGCGGAGAAGATATCACGCCCTTTCGATAAAGTGAAGAGACACGCGAAGGGACCGCGTTTCTTTCAGTCCTTTCTCTCGCAGACGAGAACACGGTACGCGTGTGCGACGATCGGTATCGGTCGGGGACAAGTTCGTTTTAGCAAAGGTTGAAAGAAAGAGAGAGAGAGAGAGAAAGAGCGAGACTACTGGGAGAAAAATCCGATTTGTTTTTAATCGAATCGGCAACGCGTCAAATTGGGCCGATTCCGGGCTCGAGACGAGGCAGGCCTCGTCGGCCATCGGTTGGGCCCATCGGACACGCGATACGCATCGCTCATTATTAAAAATGCGGCAATTAGACCGCGGTCGAATATCGAGATACAGAGAAGATGCCAAACAAAGATCGGCGGCGACCAAACCGGTCGTTTTTGACGCTCGACACCTTTCCTGCGTGACGAGAAAGACGCCGGTCGAGACTGCACGGTGCATTTATCGGCTGGTAATCGCGGCGATAGTAACGTTCGGCGATTGCCGATATGCAGATGACAGCGAGGCAGACACAAAGGTGGAGTGCGAGTTGTATTAATTATATTATTAAGCCTGTCTTGTGTGTGTCTCTCGCACCGCTTGTGTCGTTAAACTGCTCTGTCATTTTTGCTGAAGCGACGATCGGTCGGGCAGAAGAAATTCATTCCTCGCCGTTGAAGTCGGTTGATGTTGTAATAATTGGCGGATGAGTAAGATCGACGAACGAATCGATTTATCTTCGATTAACTCATTTTCTTTGGCTTTTCTATATTATTATTTCATCTTGCGCGATTCGAAATTAATTATTCTGAGGTCCAGTTATTATATTTTTATTTGTAAGAGAGACAAGTTTTTATTTATAAATTGATTTATAATTTTATTCGTCTGCTAACAATACACATGTGTTTTCTTCGACAATAATTATAAATAGACATAAATTATTATTCAAATAATTTTAATTTTTTTCACTATACCATTTATTACTTATTGATAAATTTCTTTATTTATCTTGATATCGCGCGAAATAAAATTGTTAGTTACGAATGAAAAAAAAAAAAAAAAAAAAAAAATGCATTTCCAATATAAGAAACCAAATTGTTAAAAGGGGAACTTATATTTATATTATATTATATCTCCTAAGGAACTATATTTATATTATATTGTATTATACCTCCTAAAGTTCATAAAAATTTTGTTGGTCATTTTTAATGTCTTAAAGTTGAAAAATTGCTTGTTACCGCGACATTTCGGATAAGAAAAGATAATTGCCGATATTAACATTGCCTCTCCAATTTTACATTAAATAATAGGCACAATTAAGTCTCGAGCATCGCGAAATTATTATGCATCGAAATTTATATCGCCGCAGGTGACTGCATCCGCTGTAGTTTTATCGGTCGCGCGATGCAGTCGCGGAAACGTTTGGGAGAAGGGAAGCGAGAAATTTACAATGCGGGATAAAACTGAGAAAAATGATGATTCTTTCGCGTCGATCGCCGATCGTGTTCACAGTATCTGTTTGCATAACAGCGCTTTGTATAAAGCCGTCACGGGGACCGGGCCCCGTCTCTCGCGCGTGGCCCCCGTCACGGGTCCCCGATATATGTGTATATATATGATAATACAAAATACACGATCTGATCGGACAGGCTATAGACTCAAAGCCCATACATCAACGGAGCTGACTGTCAGTCGCACAATCGAACAGAATTATCGAAAGGTGATAGGAAAATCGATTGCCACGTAAATCGGCGCGGTCACTTTTCGCGACTGCGGTGCTATAGCACCTGTCTCCGGATCCTTGTGTCCAGTCAAGAGTGGAGTCACGAATCGAACGAGCCTTGAATCGAGAATATGAGTTAACAGGACGCGTCATCTTTCTCTCTCTTTGCTGCGATATCGTCGCGCTATTAACTCGTGTCGCGAGGTCGCGGTATTTATTAGACAGCGATCATCGTCGGATCTCGTCGAGCTTGAATGCATCTTGAAGAAAAACGCGAATATATATATATATATATACACACCAATAACAATGTATGTAAACAATATTAAACTACAGTATGTATCATACATAATTGCATACATTATATGACGTGAATCATGAAGGATCTGGAAAATAAATTGGCTCATACGATAAGAATGTCAAAAGGCAGGCAATATCTGTGATTCAGCATTGCATTTCATATCAAATTTACATGAGATATTTATTTTTATCGCGTGTATATCAATCGCATAAAAGCAATTCAAGAATATTCCATTATCTTCATTATAAACCTAATAACTTAAAATAATAAATTTTATTAAAAATTTTAATACACTTTTACATATTAATTATAATATAATATAAATTATAATATAATTTTAATAATTTTAATCTATAGGTCATATTAAGTGGTTTGATATGACATAAAAAAAAACTTTTTTTTTTTTTTCTCCCGAGAGTTCGATGTCGTAATACAACACTCACGAATTAATCGCTCTCATTAAAGAACGAGATCGAGACTGATGGTGAGTCCGAATTTTCATTCAAGAGAGATTCATCTTAATTAATCGAAGCCGATTTTTGATGGACCGGAGGGAGGAGGACGGAGGGGGATGTAGAAAGCTCTGCGCGTTTTCGACGTGTCATTAGATCGCGCCGCGTCGAGGCTAAAAGTTCATCAAAATTAACCGCCGATGCTCGTTACACCGTCTTGCCGTTGCGGAATGATGAACTCCGATAAGAATGGCGCGGGATATAAGACTGTTATTAGCTGAAAATACGGCGAACACCAGCGGGCATCAAGCAGCATTTTTATGGGAGAAGGGGAATCATAATTGCGAGAGTTTAGCCGTAATGTCGGCAATCATTTTAATTAAGAATAATCCCCCTTCCTCCTTCCCTTTCTCTTCTTCCTCTTCCCTCCGTTTCTCCCCTCTCCCTACCTCCCTCGCTTTCCTACCCTATTTCCCTCGTATCGAAGCTCGCGCACAATATTTTCGTGTAATTAGCGTATTTTACTGCGTCCCTTTTATGTGCAATCGGTCGATCGAATCTAATGCGTTTTATTCAGCGTATGATGAATACGATATACCTCGATCGTAAAAATCGTAAAAATTTCAACTTTTCATTTTTTCGAGAAACGAAATTATTTTTTTTCCTCGAAATAAAGTAATAACATCATGTAATGATCCATGTAACACTTTAAAATATAGTTTGTAATACACATTTCAACATTTTTGTGGGTCGCAACTATTTAGAATAATTTCTTTCATTCATTGAAATATATAAGTATCATATTTATAAATGATTACGGCGATTGATTGAAATAGAGATACGAACGAATGAAATGAGCGAATTTATTTGTGTTAAATTGGTTAACATAAATTAGCAGTACAATGCAATAAAATAATTTACGCGAACGCGTATCGTACGCAGCATTAAATTGCAAATTCAACTATCGTTTTACATGTTTTTTTTTTTTTTTTCACGTAAACGCTTTAGCACATCCCTCGAGATGCATTCCTATGTCGCTCTCGTAGAACAGAAAGAAATATATCGCGGTTGTTTAAGTTGCACGAAGGCGATTGCGATCTGCTTAACGCTAATTAAGACGTATATCCTGTTTTTCAACGCACGTCGTACGTTTCCCCGCGAGTTCTCTCTCTCTCTCTCTCTCTCTCTCTCTCTCTCTCTCTCTCTCTTTCTCTCTCTTTCTCGCTGTCAGCTGAACTCTCGTTCGAAATATCATAAGCATGTTCGACAGGTGAATGGAGAATTCGTTGCACTCATTGCGCCGCATCTGTCAGTCAGATACATCGAATCGCGGATCTATGCAGACTCGAAGCGATTGTATGCTCTTATTGACCGCTATTGCATGGGGTGGGGGGGGGGGCTGGATAAGGGGGAGAGAGGAAGGACAAGATTTAGTTTTCAAATAAGGAGATAACGATGGGTAATTATCTCAGAGTTTCATTCGGTATTAAATTTGTATCGATGAAAAAGAATAAAAAGGATATGAAAGGCAATAATTACGATGGGTTGATAATACAATATAATTATAGTTGTTTGATAAAAATATATAATATTCAAAATATTTATGAAAAGTCAAGTAAATAATAAAAAAGCTATAAAAGTCCCAGTAATAAAAATCTCTTATTCAAACCGAATTTTCTCAATTAATTGCAGAGATGATTTTTGTAAATATTATTAATTAATAAGAACGCCGCAAAGACGTTACTTTATTTTATATTTATAGCATTTGTAATTACCATAATTATTGTCTGTCGTGATTCAAAATAAGATAAAATGGAAAGACATAATTAGAATATTAAAATAATTAAATTATTAATAGATAAAAATTTTGTGCGATAAACGCAAGTAAAAGCATCTTGATTATGCCGATGTTATTTTTTACTAGCTAGTAGCGTTTGTCAAACCTCTCACGATTTTTCAAGCGCCAGCTTGACAGCTGATCGAGGAGTTATCCCGCCGGCTTTTTAATGACGAGTTATTCAGCGCCGGCGTGCTCGTTTCATATCGGCGTAGTCACGTTGGCAGGAGCGTCGTAATCACGACGTAACACGGGGCGAGTGCGATCGAGCTCTATCGTAAGCCTCGATACGCCGAGCCATCAGAAGTAAATTACGTCGTGTCTGACTTATCCTGCCGCGTGATCTGGCGGCTCGCATCGACGGACCGCGTGTATTCGCGTGTGCGTCGCGAAAGTAGAGTGGCTTGTGTGCGGCTTTCCTCTGGCGATCGCGGAATCATAACGCGCTCATTTTATGCGTCATGCTATGTACGGTGCGAAGCTTTCGTGGATTTTTTTTTTTTTTCCCCTCTTTCGGAATATCGTGTTTAGTTCGATCTTTCACGCGACACAATGGCCAGATTGGCGGCCTGATAGGACACGCGGACGATAGTTTCTCGCGTTAGAGAAGCGGGAATGGTGTGTTGGATAACGTGAATAGAGACAGTGGAATTGGCCTTATATCATTTATAATTTATCCGATAGCGGGTTTAATGTAGGTAAAATAGATACAAATATAAAGAAAATGAGGATTATTTTATACGTCTTGAAGATTTTAGTTTGCAAATTAATTATAATATTTTATATTTGTTAGAACATTTTCTTTGTCCGATGAAATATTTAGAAAAAAGTTTTGCTCTGGAACTTTAATTATATAATTCCTCGAAATTCTGTAGAAAATACTATTATCGTCGTATTGATTTATGCTTTTTGCATATTGTAGATAAACTAGTTAACTTAGTCAATCGTTAATCGTTTCATCTGGAGAGTAAAACATCACTTTAATTACTGAGTCAACGAGAAAATGCCGGAACACAATTTCTTTCGAATATACAAAAGAAGGAATATTTAATGCCTTTTACATATAATCATACAACCATGTGTTGTATGTATAGCAATTATTAGATATCATTTCCGTATGTTATATATCTTTCTTATTAAAATTGAAGATTTGATATAAGAAAAGTCGTACGGGTCGATGATAAAAATCTTGGAAATTTTCATCTTCGAGTAAAATACTCGTTTATTTGGGGGAAAAAAAAAATTACAAATTTCAATTTTTGCGGACTAATAAGAGGCAAATCATATCGTTTGGAATTTTTACACATCATATTATCATAAATCGCAGAGAGAATGTTATTAGATTTTTTTTTCCCGTAGAAAAAATGCATTTTTGTGAAAATATAATATAATATTTGCATAATTTATTTTTGTATCAAGCAAATTGATTAACTTACCGTATACCAATTGGATTGAGAAAAATAGAGCATTTATGAAGATTGCTTCTCATAAGTTCGTAATTTCCAACGTTACGCATAATAGATGATTCATAGATGCGTACGTGATGGGCGTGAGAAAAAAAAAATCTCGTCTTTGCTGGCGTTCCGAATAGAAAGATTCCACCTAGATTTTCATATGAAAAATATTCAGTCCACTCATGGTCGCTGAGCTCGCGACCGAGAAGATTGCTATCCTGACTGCTGCTGGTTCGCGGCTCATGCTAACGAGTAACGGGGATATCTTTCTTAGGAAATCGCTAATTTTTTAGCTCGCTTCTTCGTGCGCGGAGTGTACTTTAAATGAAAAATAATCGACCGCAGTCGAGTAATAAATTAATAAAACGGTAGAGTAATCGAATTTTTTAACAGTGTAATGAATGAAACAAACTCTGCACGAGACCTATGATTTTTTTTCCTGTAAACAGCGCTTGTAAATTAAATCTTAGAAACGGCAATCGGCTCGCGTATGCTTGCGTTCGTATGATGAGATACACCCGCATGGAAGCATGCCACGGATCGCAGAATTTTCTTATTAAGAGGATTCTCGCTTCCCCGGGCGAATCCGCTCGTTTTTCATCTATTGCTCCGTATAATTGCGCTCGGTCAGGCCTCTTTTCCCGTGTAAATTGATGGAAATGCAGGTGGAATTTCTTATATGCCAGCATTCTATTTACCATAGAGTTATCCGGGTTTTGCAAATAAATATATATTGTATATAATTTTCAGACATTTATAAATCGATCTCGAACATTTTGATAAAGTTTTTATTATTTTTGTTTTAATTATTATATTTTTTTTTAAATTAAATATTTTTATTTAATTATTGTATTTCTAAAAATTAAATTTTTTTGTTTAATTGATTACGAAGACGTCTAACTGGAACGATTTTAGAAATATTATAAATACAAAAAAATGCGTATATATATATAATTAAATTGTATAAACATTATGTAAATTATTATACGTAATATCCGTATCATGTAATTATATTTTTTGCGAAATTGTATCACTTGCGATAAAAATAAATTTACATGGAAAAAATGGCACGAAGGGGGGAATATCGAAGAAGTTTTCACCGAATAATATTCGCGCTATCGTGTAAAGCGGAGAGAGATAATTTCCGACGGGAAGTCTATACGCGTACTAGCGCCCCTAATAAAGTATTAGCATCGACATCAGCGGCGCGCATAAAAAATTCTACCTACGTGAATATGAATCGGACGTAATCCCCCGGTGATTACAATCGAGGCGTATCCGCGTAACCGAATGGGCACACGAATTGGAGTGTGATAACAACTAGTAATTATTATCGGCAGCGTCTTGATCGCGTTGGCGCGATCGTAACAATTTTCTCTCTTCCCGCGCTTTTCATCGCGCTACAGTTACAGGAATCAAGCCCCGTTTTATCGTTTAATAACGAGGAGAATATCCCCTCGAGCACGAGCTCCTTTCGCTTTCTCATCTGACACTTCGAGACTTCTCTTCATTAGCAGCTCGTAGAAGCTCGTGCGCGGCGTTGGTGCGGCTCGTGTATGCGCTTCTTCATTTATGTAACGCATCGATAACGTAAATATCTTATTACTGAACGTTCGCGCATACGGCTGCGAATTGTTTTAGCTAAGGAGCTACCTGCGATCATTAATCTTAATTGCGTAGAATGCGTATAAAACACGAGGGACATTAATGTACGAAAGGATCGTAAAGACGATAGCGCGATATGTTTAGATTTGCATTATCTGGTGTTTCAAAACGACGAGGCACTTTAACTTTTATAATTCGATGCCGATAAAATTTTCAATTCTGTCTCCTAGATACTTCTGACATAATACAGCTGGTAGAAATATTGACGTAAATTTTTATTTAAATTTTGAGAAAAAAAAAGAAAATACATGAAAAATATAATTTCTCTGAATACTTTTTCTAGGGGGGGGAGGGGGGGGATTTAAAACCAAAGTATCTAAACATTCGGATGAGATAGGATGATGAAGCGGGATTGCACAAGGCAGCGTAAAATTGCGAGCAAGTTCGATGTGTTGGGACTCTCGGGGACGACGAAGGTTTACGAGCGTAGAATCGCGACTTTTCCTTTCTATATAATTATGAAATCTGCTCCGTAATATTATGTCCACGAGACGCGCAAAATCGAAATCGTACATGGCGGCAGGGCAACGGGCAGCTGTAACTCCTGCTGTAATCCGAGACAGTATCATCCTGATATAAATATACCCGGCGATAGTATCTAAACATACTTTACGAACGACCTTCTAATTCCTCGCCGTGTATTTATACGCGTATACAACGTGTACACGTGTGTATCGAGACTGTGGTATATTAGCCAGGAATTAACGACCGTGGTAATCAGCACTCGCCTCATAGCGTTCGCCGTGTTACACGGCCAAGGTTATTAACACTCGCCCAACCCGTCAGTAAGCGTTATCGATATCTACGGCGATACACAAATCACTCCGACTACTATCATCTCCTTTGCATCTACAAGGACTGACTAGGATACACTTTAAACGACTAAACTCCTATAGCTTAGGTATTGTTGGGAAATTTTTAATTTTGATATCTCTTCATCTACCATGTTCAAATGTCATAAAAATAATATTCTTAAAATCGGAGGGATCACCTGAAAAATGAGAATAATTTATAAATTCGAAGAAAGAAAACTGAGAAAAATCATGAATTACGTATAAATATGTACTTTTTCATATATTATACGAATTGTATTAATTAAAAGATATTATTTTTTTAGATAATTTTTGGATATAGAATACTTGATATTATGCTCAAGTATAAAATTGTATACTTGCATTAATTTATATATAATTTTTAACTTTAATATGTCTTCATCTGTGTCAAATATCATAAGAATAATTTTTTTTTAAACCTGAGGGGTTAAAATTAGAATAATTTATAAATTCGAAGAAACAAAACTGAGAAAGATCATGAAGCACATGTATAAATCTACTTCTTGACATATTATACGAATTGTATTAAATTATGCAAGAGATATTTTTTTTAGATTAATAATTTTTGGATATATAGAGTACTTGATATGTTCAAATATAAAATTGTATACATGTATTGATTTATATATAATTTTCAAGAGGGAATATATATATTAAAAAAGAAATTTGATCAAAAACTTTTATCGACTAGTTTCATTTTGCGTTTCACGGAGTTTCAATTCTCTTTAATATTTATCCGTCTCGCACACAAGGATTATCTTTCTAACTCTCGAATTCCGCCCAAGTTAAATTGCTTAGTGTGCACTTAGACGCTCGAACGCAAGGTGCAATAAGGTGCAATTTGGCGGCGAGGCCGCGTGATAGTAAATAACTTAAGCTTTTTACGCGATAAAGGCCCGAGCCAGGAGGAGAAACGCCGTGCCGCCGTTCGTCTCGACCGAATCAGGATTTACGTTTCCCCTACCGGTGAACATCCATCCACCCGAATGGATTGTAGACTACGCGATCGCGCCGCGTTCACGGCCGTCCCGCCATCGGCCAATTACGTGCTTTATGCATCGCGAAATAAGGCCGTCTTAATTTCATCGCAATTTATAATTCAAATTGTGCACGCTACTGGGGATAACGATCGTCCGATCCGTTCGCAATCAGAATCGGGAAGAAAAGAGAAATCGAGAAATCGCGCAAACACACACACTCACATACATACACAGACATATACACGCGTGGATATAAATATAAAGGAAGGAGGAGAATTGTAGATCAATAAGAAATTTTACCAAAATTCGTTACGCGAATCTATTTCCCTTAAAAATTCCCACAATCTATTTTAACCAGTTAATTTTTAATTAAGAAATAGGGATTCGTTTATTAATTTTTAACTCGCATATTTCAAAGAATATATTAAAACTTTTTTTTCTCATAATTAGAAAGTTTTTATCTATCTTATCTATAAAGTTTCTTCCACATTATTTTAATTGAATGTGATTAACGCTATGATTAAAAATTAAAGTTAAAAAAATGTTTCATTCTCTTAATAATATTATCATTTTTTATTGTCACTTATAAATTTCTTTAAAAAAAAAAAAAAGAAGGAAAATTAGACATCGACTCTTTATTTTTGCCGAAACATAGTAATGATAAAAAATCATTAACGAATTCTCGATGCGTGAGGAATATCGTCGTGGTTCTCCAAAGATCATTCGTTGACAGTTTTGATATCACGCGCGCGTCACGTTATGGCACATTCTATTGCATTATTCGGATAATTGAACGATTAACGTTACGATTGAAAAATAAAATTAAAAAATATTAGGTTTATTTTCTTAATAATATTATCATTTTTTATTGTCACTTATAAATTTCTTTAAAAAAAAAAAAGAAGGAAAATTAGACATCGACTCTTTATTTTTGCCGAAACATAGTAATGATAAAAAATCATTAACGAATTCTCGATGCGTGAGGAATATCGTCGTGGTTCTCCAAAGATCATTCGTTGACAGTTTTGATATCACGCGCGCGTCACGTTATGGCACATTCTATTGCGTTATTCGGACGATGCCTCCGTCTCCGCTTGTCATCCGTCTTCGACGATTCGTGATGCTTCCGCAAGCGTGGCCGGATACAACTAACGTTCGTACTCGGAAGTTGAACACGCGAACGGCGCGAGCGCGGCCCTGCATCAGCAGAGAGCTCGCTGCGTGCGCGCGCGAGCGAGCGAGGCAAAATCCATTGTAAGGGTATATACCTTACGGTGCGTGCGAGGATGCAACGTGCGAGCTGCACGCACGGCACCTCTAGGTGCCGAGGGATACAACGCGCGTGGCGTACGACTCGCGTAAAAGGCACGATTCACCGCCGATATATTCGAGACGTGGCGGCGGCCTGTGTTCGCCGACAGTGCTCAACTAAGTTGCCCAAGTGCGGGGCACACAACCTTCTCCGTCGATCCTCCTCCCCCTCACCGCGTGTGCGGGGGTACCGCAACACGCATCACGCCACCCAACGCGCCACGCCATGCCATGCCCGTGCCGCGATCAGCTGGAAACCCGGAAGGTTTCTTGGCACTCCTGACCCAGTGAACAAGACACCTTTGCATGTGCTCGCTCGTTTAGCTTCAGAGCCCCCCTTTCTCCTCCTGCCCCCTCTCGCCCGATGGTATCTGAAACTTTGGTTGTAAGCGCCGACGTAAAAAGCTGATCGGTAATGTTGATGATTCTTGGCGCGTTCGAATAATCTGAAAGAGAACCACCTATGAGAGAGTTTGATAAAGCGATGAAGCGTGATGTATGAAGGGTCTTATCGCGATAGTCTTGGTTAATGATGCGATAAATAATCGAGAAAATGTCCCTGGACGTAGGAAAGGAAGAAATTAATTCTATTGTATAATGCGATTTCGAGATCAAATCACTCTTCTGTTCTGTCATTTTTTCTTTTTTCTCTCTCTTTTTTTTTTTCGTCTCGAATAATCTGGAAATACGCGACCTCGCGACAAAATTTTCTTTTCTTTGTTAATTGCTAATGAACGACATTTTTCTGACAATACTTATACCTTTAGATTAGTACATTACGAGCTATTTCAATTTAAGACTTTATTTATCTCTTTATACCATTAATATATACATTAAAAAATTATCTTTTTTTTTCCTTCAAGGAAACGTGAAAGTGATTTAAAAAATCGCAGGATATAAATAAAATAAAATAAAATTTTAATAAAATTAAATTAAATGAAAAAGTAAATAAAATTTTTGAACTACTTATTCGAAACATATGTACTATACGTATAATATTATGTAATTATTTAAAAAGAAAAAAAAACAATGTGTAATATCGTAATATATTAAATAATTATTAATTTAATTCGATACGATTATCTGCTTTTATTTTGCTATTAAAATGGAAAGAACATCGATATATCTCTTGAAAAATATATTTCGTTAATTAACTTTTTGTTCCATGAAGATAAATATGTATTTTTTCTGCCGATAAAATTCGATTATTCGTATCTGATTTGAAATTAACAACACTGATCGTAAGAGCAAGTTTTATTAAATAAAACTGTATTATCTATATATCTAGGTATAGGCCACGCGTAAATATATTCATACACACACACACACACGCGCGCGCACGCGCGCGCAACTTATGGTTTTCGCGTCGCTTACAATGGTTTGGCTAATTACCGGTTGATGTAACCGAACTTTTTAATAACTGGGGACGAACCATGCCACCGCATTTCATAATGGCAATGCCTAGTGAAAGCGCATTGTATTGCGCGTAATATCCGAGACACACTGGAAACGCTCAGAAAAATGTACGTGTGTATTGTAGCTACCGGTATATGCGTATGAGAAAAAAATTATAATTCACGACGATGCGTATGAAATTATTACCGTGTATACTGACAGCCGGTTTCCTTTTCGTTACCATTATAAGCAGAGAATGGAAATTTCACTATTGTTATTACGCACTGCCTGTAATTTTATATTTTCTGGTATAAAAACTTGTACACGAAGAAAATATGTCAACAGTATAAACGGAAAAAAAAAAAAAAAATAATAATATAATAATGTAAATCTTATTCTCTATTTAAAATTTTTTATGCAAATTTGATTTTTCCGTAACTTGGAGAAAGATGGTAAAAGGACAGAGCCAAATGCGATTTGAAAGTAGGAGGGAGAAGGAGGATCGAATCGTGATAATTTAATATTATTGTCTCAAGAGATATAATGATAAATGGTTCGACCTTTTTTTTTTTTTTTTTTTTTTTTTTTTTTTTTTTTTTTTTATCCGAATGGTGGACGATCAATGCTACTTATGGACATGATTTCTCGCTTGATCTCGACTCGACGTCGTGGAACTGATTTGAAAAAAGTTCCGCGAACGTTTATCGACGCGCGCGCGCGCGCGACGTCTGGCCCAATTACGTCCAGTTTGGGGCCGACACGGGGACAGAGCGAGGATCTGATCTCGAAAAAGATCGCGCGCACGAACAAAACCGCGCGCCGTCCGTGACCTCTGATCGTGGAACTAATTCAAAGTACGCGTATCATGACGGCATCACGGCGCATTAAATGCGCCGTGTGAAGTCACCGGTTGATCGATGGCGTTATTAGTCAGTTGGACCCGTCGGGACCGTCACAAAAGGGGCCCTCCCTTTAAATAATCGGACGGGCTCTCTCGACGAGCGATTAAAAAGTTCCGTCCCGCCGGACATCCCGAGATTGATGTCGGCACGTTGCGCGAAGAATCAAAAATATTGTCTTTTTCCCCCTCCCACTCGAAAAACCGTAACGTCTTCGACGGAAGAAGAGACACGACGCGCGTCTTCGATTATAATGAAATATTAATCGAGGAATTTTTTTTAATGATTTTTTACAGTTGATGTCTCCTGGAGATTAATAACAGCATTATATTGCAGAGAGAGATTTAAAAATATAATTTTATAAAATATATATAATCATCGCATTTTTAAACCCTAAATATTATCTTAATCTTGAATTAATCTTCTGTATCAGTACAAAAGAATTATTGACTAAATATTATTTATACGTTACTTGTTATCTCGATATTTACAGGACACGGAAACAAGCTGAATTATCTTGATTCTACTATTATCTCGGCGTTGTAATATTGTGGCACAACGGGAGAATGTCGTTCCAATTATTCTTACATCGTCCGGAATCGCGTTCTCGAATACAATATTGTAGGCGCGCTGAGACACACGAAATTATTCGCCGACGTTGGATCTTGATCGTGGAATCTTGAGTTAGACGATTTGAAATTGTCAGCATATTGTACGAGTGCAATAACTGATGAATGCAATTCGCGGTATGGATTGAAGAAAATATCGAATTCTTACAACTGAGCGATCTAAAATATTTAATCGACATTGATAGATTGCATCTCGTTAATGTAAGAAACGAGACGTATAAATTGAATTATAGTTTATTTGATCGATTGATAATAAATTTGATCAAATTCATTAAATCATCGAAATATTCACGAGGATATTTAAAGCGTTATATTTTATTCTCAATCTGAAATTTCTTCAGCACGTTGTTACGATTTATTACGCTTAACTTGTCGAAACTATTTTTAGCATATTTTATATTCTAATTAGATTTTATTTATTTTTCGAGAAAATCTTTTCGTCCAAAATTCTTTAAATATAAAACACATCATTAATGTCTTCACATTTTTTGTTGGAAAAAATCAAATTGATTTACGAAGGAAAATTGAATTTTGAATTGATCCGAAAAATAAACTTTTTTGAATTATTTAGAAATTATTTATTTTAGAGATGCTTTATATAATGTTTTATACCGCGTGTTCTATCGTAATTCTATTTCTTCCAACGCGTTCTTCCCTGGGTCAATCGTACGTGATCGGATTAACGTACACCCTCGGCTCGATCGCGCGGATAATCTTATCGGTTCTCACGGACGGGTACACAATTGTTCGGCGATCAGAATTAAATGTAGGAATAGGAAACACAAACATATCGTTTTCAGTTCTAGCGGCGATTTTGCAGAGCGACGACGGGACGCTCGGAAGGGAAACAGGGAGGAAGAGAGAGAGAGAGAGAGAGAGAGAGAGATTGAGAGAGCAGGACACGACATCGGCAGGGGAGTTTGAGGGGTGACAGAGTGTAGCAGGGGGCACAAGTGGTACAATATAGTGGTGAAATGGGGGAGGCGAATGACTGGTGTCGGTTACACGGGCTGGCACTGCAGCTCTCCGTACTTCCTAGCTTGAGTTCCACCCCATGCGGTTACCTGCCTGCGGACGCAGGACCCCCCTCTCGCCCCCTTATCGACTTACGCCGCGAAACGGCGTATTTATATTTCTATACGTTCGTCGTTTGACGACCTTCGTTAGAGACGCTGCTAATTACCGACCTAATTGGAAAGAGAATCCGTCATTGTTCTTCCGCACCGCAACTGATAACGCGTCGAAGTTTGGTCGGTGTCGCTTGATCGGCTTATGTAATCGTTACATCGTGTACGTTTATTATCATGCGGATGATTACGCAGATTTGCGTTTGTACCTTAGTTTCTCGATCGAATGTACTTGATTTAAGAGATCTCGACTATCGCTCGAGAAAAAGAGCAACCCTACAGGTCACGAAGCATCTTAAGTAGGCAGACAGTTGTGTCAAGTGAGTAAAGACGAGGTGGGAATAATCTCGGTTGGTTAGAAACCTTAAAAGTCATGTCGAAGTAAATATCGAGGGGATTACATCTGTCGCGTTGTCGTCTGCTTGTCTCGCGAAAATTAATAGAGGATTTTCATTTAACGATTTAAGCACGTATAGATATTTAAGCTTTCTATTCGGAGACTTTGAGACTTCAAGTATGTAGTAATGCAATTTATCGGATGTTTTATATTTTACACATCTCTCATTTACATTATTGAAAATATTATTGATGCGCGAGCCATTAATAACCGATCTCTCGTACCCGGAGTGTCTCGTCGGAACTTTACATATGTCCTCTCCGTCATAGGCCAACGAAGATTACGCATTCCTGTCCGGTTCCTGGCGCCGCGCAAGAGCCAAAGGTACCGGGGGTAATTTCAGCGATAGTGTCTGTTAGAACAAAGGCCTGGGAATTAATTAGTAGGCGCGTATATGGTCGAGCCCCCTAGAGGGCGCGCAGCATATGGCGCGATCACATCATCGCATCAGCGACCGCACCACCTGGCCCTCCCTTTTACCTATCTACCTACCTCCGCCTCTGTCTTTCGCCTGTATCTGCGTAGGGTCGAAACGCGTCTAGATGGACAAACCAACGGTCAGACAAAAAGACTACAGGCGAATCGACAGGGGTTGCCCCCTATCTCTCCCCCCCCCCGTCTATCGCCCCACCGGTCCACCTTTCCATCGTTCACGAGCCGTGGAAAAACGTATTAGTCGCATAGCAGGATAAATTCCTGGATTCTTTCGATTGCCCGTAATTACGCTCGTCTGGCTACATTTCTCAAGCAATCGAATCCCTCCTTTTATCCGCGCGTTAATTTCTATTTTCCAAAACGATGAAGTGGTAATAAAATTGCATGTGCATCATAATCATTATTTATAAAGAATATAGAACGTAGACTTAATAAAGAAAATAAATAATTTGTAATAATTTGTAAATAATTAATGAATAATGTTATAATAAATTATACGGTTTTATTATTTTACCTACAATGCTAAAAATATATGGATTTTTGTTTTTCTTTAAAAAATCATTCAATATTATCTAGAAATATATAACCGGGGAATACACCAAAATATTAAAAAATATATGTATCTAGAAACATATGTTTAGAAAGAAGAGAGAGAAATAGTTCATATGTGAAAAGAATTATGCGTGGATTGTGTTTCCATACATATGGTATGTACAATGCATAAACGGGATAGTGTGAACTGGCAGAGTTCTCGATACGAGAACTTTTAATTACACCCTCCGATGTTCTTTCTCGTTGATCAAGTCGCATGTGGCAGGTGCGATTCAAGCGATTTCAAACTAGTCGCCTATGCCTAGTTAAAACTGACGTTGCTGAATCCAGTCTTGCTGTATATATTAGTATAATCCACCCTATGTCGTTTCATATCTTAACCACATGCCGTAATTACATGAATATTTTAACACATACACTCGTATTTTAAATAATAACATCTATCAATTTATGCGATTTTTTCTATTTTTATTTATATTTTAAGTATCTGTTATAATTTTAATAATTTTCGACAAAGGAATTTTTTTCAATCTTTCTGAAAACGGGTGCGTAAAAGTCACGTGTATCGTAGAATTTCAAATTAACTCAAAAAATATTATTACTTTGACATTTCATCAAAAATTATTAATCATTAAAATTAAATTTTATAATATTTTCTATTTCGATAAATATATTTATACTTTGTTAAATTTCATTATTACTTTTAGAAGATTTTATTTATACTTTATTAGAAGTTTGCTTGTTATAAAAATATTAATAAAAAAAAGATAAGGAACGTTGTCAAAAGACATAAAAAATTCAAACAAACGTTTTTAAAACGATTGATTAATATCAAAACTCTTATTCGTGGCGTTATGTTTCCTCCAGTAAGTATGTTAAATATCTCGGATTACCTTGACTGGATGGACCATATCCTCGAGCTCCTAACGATCCCATGGATACCGCGGATAAAGAAAATAATGGACGGGCGAGGATACATCAGCGAGAGAGCGGGTCGAGAAAACGCGTTGGTATCGATCGGCGTGATGTCGCGGCAAATCACCGGATGTAAAGCTAAAGTATGATGATTGTTGATACCGGCAAAACGCAACGCGAGCTCGCTAATATTCCCCATCGTCGTCGCCTTTCACCTCGCCGGATTCGCTCTCCGGGCTCGTCGTCGAAACGATCCGCGACGAATGCCGCAGTAAATCCGTAAGCGTGGCTCGGTGTCAGCGACAAAAAAAAAAAAGAAAAAAAACTCGTGCTCGCATCTTGTCGTTGTCCCTTCCAAGGGATAGACGTATTACTCCGCGACTTACTGACGCTTCAAAGCCAGGATACGGTTTCTTACAAGCATGGCACTACAATATTTTAATTAACATCTGTCAATTTATGCGATCATTTTTATTTATATTTTAAATATCTATATATTTATTTTAGTAATTTTTAAGAAAGGAATCTTTTTTTCAATCTTTCCGAGACAAGTATGTAAAAATCATGTGTATCGTGGAATTTCCAAATTTAATCGTTTAACTCGGAAAGTATATTATCACCTTGACACTTTATGTTAGAAAAAAAATTGATTTTGTATTGATAAGAAAAAATTAAATTATCGGTGTTAAAAAAGAATTCGTATCGAAATTAATACAATAACATGTGTTTTTATGACAATTGAAAGAGATTATGAGACGAGCATTTCTCTCGATAAAAACATTGAGTCCAGGTTTAGCGCAACATACAAGAATCTTGCACACGATCGACATTTTACTGCAAAAATGAGAGAATCGTGCATTTTGATTCGATCTTTCCGTTCGACGCGAATCTTTTGTTCCGAGTGAAGAAGAAGTCTGGCTAATCTCAGTTTTGGCGAATAAATCGGGTGGGACGTAGGCTTTTTCAGTCGATCGAGCCGCGGATTTGATCAATCGATTTGACCGCTTTCTCACGAAATTGAGAGAAATGAACGCTGCGCGTAGTAGAATATACGCGCGAGATGGAAAAGGGCGCGGAGAAGAGTCCGGGCCCCTCTGCGGACCCAACCCGACGCTTCCAGACGAATTCCCGAAAAATCTGTCTCTTCGAGCGCGAAGAGGGAAATAAAACGAGACGCGTGTCTCGAATGTCGGGCGCGGCAAGTGTGACGCGATGTCGAAGCCACGTTGGCTTCGCGATGCCCGCGCGTCGATGCGTCTCTCCTGTCGAAAGAAAAAGAGAGAGAGAGAGAGATTTCTTTCTTTCTCCCTCTCTCTCTCTCTCTTGTACATTTGGCGGGTTATTCAAGGATTTTGGGCGGCGAGCCGAGAGCGTAACCCGGCAGTCGCGTAAACGGTAGCTCATCTTTCATGCCTCGATCACGAGGCATTTGAAGCAAAAACCAAAACGTCTCCTCGCGGTGGCCCGTGTCGTTTTTCTCGTTGCTATCGCTACCAAGTGAGCACCAGTGAATACTCCCGGTTTAAAGAATCAAAATACTTGAGAACAAGAGAGATGACGCGAATTTCACTTGTGCTGCACTTGAACCTCGCGTGTAGTTATCCGGCTCGATATATTTACAAGGTATTTTTCAGGAAATCTTTAAAGATTTCTTTTGCACCTGGAAAAATGAGGGAATTCTCATGGAATTTTATTAGGACTCGGAAAATTTCTTTTTAAAAGAATCTTCTCTTTGATCATTTTTCTCTTATATTGCCGGCAAGCCAAGTAAATTTTATGTTTAAAATATATTATAAATATATATCCATGCGTGTACATATTCTTTATTGTAATTTTTGGCGATAAAAAAATGAAAATTTTATATGCAAGCGAAAGATTCTTATCTTAACGAAAAAATTATTATTTTACCTTTTTTATTATATTTACAAATGTAGCGCTTGAAACTATTAAAAAGACGCAAACAATTTATTTTAGAAAGTTGCACCGAAGAGTTTTTAAAATATTTTTTTTTTTTTACCTAGAATTTTGAACACAAAAATACCTGAAAGATCAAAGAACTTTCAGGCAACTTTTTTACAAGATTTAAGTAGAAACAGACCTAGATTTATCTTTGAGGCAAACACTCGGGAAGAAATATACAAATTATTTTATACGTAGTATGTATAATTAAATATCATTTAATTATCGAAAATTTATTGCGGGATCCTTTATCGTAAGATATATTATTACTATGTTTGATGGGAAATTGATCTCAAGGTGTAGATCGTTATATTAAATGACGATCGAAATTAAGCGCTCTTTCTTCACATCGTGGGTAATCTTCTTTCGTATTATCTCATGGTTAATCGAGTCGCGGGACGTTACGGATAGATTGTAACAATACGGGATTGCAAATGGCACACACATACGATACGTGCATACCGCGCTGCTTCGAGCTCCGAGCAATTTGGGAAAGCGCAATGTGTATAATTTAATTCCGTGCAAACCATAGCCTTGTTATGTACATTATGTCGTACCACGTACGCGCGTATACCCGCTGATGAGTCAGAGTGAATCATATTGGCGATCAATTTTATATGCGTTATTGCATTTAAGATACGTCTCTGATCATCTGATTATTTCATCATTTGTATTTAATTAGATATTTATAGTAGTAAATACAATAAATAAAATCAATTAAATATTTTTATTAATAAATTTTTTTTCTTTTTTTATAAATAATCTATTTTTTTGAACAGAAAAATATATTACTTACGGTATTATGTCATATAATTTTTTGAATAACGTATACTAAAAAAATAGGAAACGTCAGCAGCATTATTTAGAAATTTTTATTTAACATCTTCATCATCAATGTGTCAAAATGGGCATTGAGTCCTATGCCTTTAATCGTGTTGTTTTACCCGGGGTATCGTCTTTCGTACAAATTCACACAGGAGATATTAAAACGGGTTACGATAACACGACCATCGCCCTTTCCCTTCTTCGCCTGCCGGCATCACTTTTCGAGAGTTAATGTCGGCGATATTTCACGCGCACGATCCCCGCAATAGGCGTGTAAAATGATTTGCTGTAAATCTATCGTCTACCCGAGCGCGCCACCACGTCCGCGAGACACGCACCTGGCGCTATCTCACAGTATCTTTCAGTTTTGTACGTCTAAAGGTAAAAGGGGGGAGGGGTGGGGGGAAGGGGATGAAATTATATTCTCTCCTTTATATTTGAAAGAGCACAGCTGTGTGAACATCGTATTTCTTCACGCGGCGTCTGCTTTCCGCTCTAGCGTGCCAAAAATGTATACGACTTCTAACTTTGTCCGTCGAATAGAGAGAGAGAGAGAGAGAGAGCAACGTGAAAGTGGGGTGGTAAAAGAGAGAAGGGAGGATAGAGAGAGGGAGGAGTGAGAGATTTCGTTACTGAAACTTAACGCGAGAGACGAGAAAGAATGGAAATTGCGAAAAATAGACAACTGGAGCGGACGCGCCCATTTATACGCGATTGTTCTGCGAATGAAGGATTTACTCACGGCGTTACGGGATAATTTCACTAGATAACGAGTTTACGTCAAAGAGATGTCCTTGCCAGAAGTATAATTATAGGCAATGTTACAAGGCACGATCGTATTCGCGCGCGAAAATTATGAATGTAACATCCATTATTTCAAAAAAATGTCTTTATTACAAATTTCGAAATGGAAATATATCATATTTTTTTTTTTTTTTTATAGTTGTAGAAATTTTATATCAAATGTTTATTTTTATAAATATTTTATTGCAAAAATTTTAAAATTTTTTAAATCTTAGAGAGAATAAAATTTTCAATTATCTTGAAATTAGATGCAGGTAATTGGCAAACATTTTGTCATAATTAATTTATATTTAATTATATTTTTGATAAAATATACAAATATAATTATACTTTTATTAATAAAAATATATAAATATGTGTTACTCGCTGACACGATTAGCCTCTGTTATTACTCTCTTCGATTATCATAGACATTATCAACAAATATAAAGATATATCTACTTAGCAATCGTCAGCTCCTTTTTATTAACGAAGATAGTTTCCGAGAATTTACTCTTTCCTGTTTACGGTGTCCACGATCGTCATCGCGATCGCGATAAAGCGATTATTCGCATCACCGGCACGGCCGCAGGTAGATGAACCGTCCGGCGATCGCTATAGGTCGTTTCACGGTGATTTCCGAGTACGAGCTGGTCCAAGAGAGAGAGAGAGAGAGGGCCATTGCTGGGCTGAAAGACGATCACCGTCATCGGTGTCCCGCTGAGAGAGGAGCCGGACCCCTCGCGTTACCTAGAGGCCTTCATTAAACTGACACTGATGGCGAATCGGTGGTACGAATCACGTAATCCCCGGCCGCTGGATAGATCTCTCTCCTCCATTTCGTAGATCGAGGGCCCCGGTCTCTTTCGCATTTCTCTTCATCTCGATTCCTCGCTTCGCGCGACGGCGCCTCGCCGTCCTTTTCACTCGGAGGCGCAACCTTTAATAAAAGGGTTCTTACGAGCATAGTCTCTCCCTTTCTCTCTCTCTTCCCGTAGTTCTATTTCCTCTTCCTCTACCTCTTCGGAATCGTCCAATTCCTGTGCCTCCTTGAAGAAGCGACTCTCCGCCAACATCCGCTCGTTTTCTCGGCGCCACAGACATAACTGACCAACAATGCCTCGCTCCTCCCTTGAAAATCTAATGACGGAAATACGAATAGACGGATGATTAAGCGGTTGGATGGATGGGGCGGGTATATGCGGGTCGATCGCCGCGTGTGTATTTTTCATGAATCGTGTGCGCGTATATGCGTGAATGATTGTTCGAAAGCAATCACGCAGTCTCATATTCGCCTAATATAGTATAAGCGTGGATATCACCTGATTTGGCTCGGAGTATTCGATATTAATTCGTAATGAAGGGTAAACGACTCGATGTGCCAGCTGCGTGGATTGGTAAAAGCCACCGGCCTCCGTGATTCGTTGGTCATTCAACAGTGATGATGATGATGATGATGATGATGATGATGAAACTCCTACTTAACGTAATTCTTTATTGGATCTAGAGATGTCTTGGATCTTGACGCCGGCCTTTGATATTCGCCGACGTATTGAAATAGAACTTGTGGCAGCTGGTACGGTCATCGTAAAACGATCGCGTTGAAATCTTGCAATAAAGGCATAAATTTGAGGAAAGTATTCTATTTTTAATATAACGTAAAAACATAATCTTACTGAGAATCTATTCTCGAAACAAATATTTCATAAAAATCGCTATAATTGTTTTTAATCGTCACCACTATAGCGTGCCTTAATTATCGTGAATGATATATAAATGAGCAAGAAATTATTATTCCCACTGCCGAGTTTCATGACACGAATATGCATAAAAATCGCGAAATTTAACGTTTGAAGCCTGGAAAAACGTCGGAGAATGAACTGTGAAGAACGGTGGTCTAAAATTCGCGGCGATCTATAAAAGTCTCGAACTATGCACGAATTAGAGAAACTTAAATATTCTCTTTTGGAAGGATATATATATATATATATACACACACATACATATACGGGAATTAGGAGAGGGGAGAGGGAGGCGAAAGAACGAGAAAAATGCAACGTTAATTTGATCATTATTATTACAAGGAATTCTGAATACTCGTAAAATAAGAATAATTTACACAGAAAATCAGAGAAATCCTTGAACTATAATGTGTCATATCTTATATATTCTATCACAATTATAATATTATTCCTGAATTTTTAATTGAAATTATTTGATCATTCGAAATTTTCTCTTCACACTTCTAATATGCATAATATATTATTTTAGTAAGATTTTTAAGCTCGTGTGAGTTTTGAAACGGCCATAAAACTGAAGAGTTATGATAAAACAATTTTATACGGCTCTTAAACTTTATCAGACCTCGAAAGACATTTTTTATGGAAATACCATCGATACTCGCGCGATCGTGACAAGGATAAGTTGCTCTGTGCCAGTCCGAAAAGCCGGGGTGAAAAGGCTTAGGAAAAAAACGAAAGGAGGGAGAAATGCTTCGATAAAGATAAGGGAGAAACGCGTGATTTGAATATATATGTCGTATTTATATAGCGTTGATTTAGTAGTTTCTTTTTATATCTGGGAAGGAAAAAAAAATAACACTAGCAACAGAAGAGTATAAAAATTACACTATTTTCTACAAATTACATTATTTTAACTAATAAGTGTTCAATCGATGAATTTTGAAATATTGTCAATTGAAAAAGTTTACAAGGAAAAATGTAGTACGATATATTTCTGTGATAAAAATTAATCACATTATATTTCATTCACACTAAACTTAAATAAATTCATGATAGTTTCATTAGGTTTTATCGTATGTAATAATTACACTTGAATTATCGAGTCGAGAAACGTGGAAAGTAATAAATAATTCTGACAATTCTCTCAAAAAAAAAAAAAAAAAACACCGAATTTTCGATCGAAACGACATTAAGTTGATTCGAGCTTGATCGGTAGGTCTGACAGAAAAAAGACAAAAGGAAGCAAACATGGCGGCGAAGGAGAGCGAAGGAAAGTGAATCAATGATATTGTAGATATAAAAAAGGGTCGAGAAACTCATGCTTTGCGTATATGCTAATATCGGGCGCTCTGATTGGGGACGATAAACAAAGCAATTACAGGGCGAAAAAGGGCGGGATCTCGTAGGTGCGGCGAGACGGGTGGTGCCTGCTCCCGCGACAAGGACAAAGTATCCCGAATAAAAACATTTTGAATTAATTGGGCCAGATGACTTTTCTGGCTAATAATGGCAGTGATAACCAACCGTGTTAGTACGTAAAATGGGTGTTTGCCTCGCAAGTTGACCGCTCATTGTATACGGTGACAGAGCGGAGAAAAGGCAGCCACGCGATACACGGAGAATTAAATCCTCGCGCGCTAGATATTGTATAATTTAAAGCGCTTAGAACGGAAATCGTTCAGATATTGAAAAGAATAGAGCGAAAAAAAATTAGACTTTACATGTTATTCTTGTATCGTGAATAAAAATTGAAAATTAATGAATCGAGAAAAAATTGACAGTATAAAAATATTTTATGGAGTTTATGGAGTATATCTTATGGAGTTTTATCTCTAATATTTTCTTCGAGATTATGTTTTTACGCTGTTGAGAATTCCTTCAAGATGCAATTTTATAATAAATTTTATAACATAAATGATAAATATTGGAATAATTGCTTTTAACATTATAGATCATTAGAATATTTGCGATAAAGAAGAAATTTAATTACAACATGTAAGAATCAATTAAATGCGGATTCAAACGCGAATTAAAAAATATATGCGATATAAAAATTTAAAAAAAAAAAAGATACATAGATGCAAATAGAATTAATGGGACAATTGTGCGCGAGCGCTGTGTTAACGACGCAATGTTTCATCTTAAAGCTACTCTACGATCTATAATATAAACCGTTGCCGTTCGCGCTATGTGTCTTCTAATCTGATAATCTTTTTGCAAACATCCTGATATCATCGAACTCTACATAATTCAGGGTTCTTTGTTTTTCGCAAATCATGTTGTTTCATCATATCTACGTGGCCGGCGCACTTTTTGCGCCTTCCACTTGCATGCATCGTAATTATATCCCTTAATTAATTGAAGACGGCGTTCTTTTTATATATTAATAATTTATCGTCTCGTCAGATAATGCCGCTCACAATTAACGCAGTGCGCATCGTATTTTTATTTAAACGTAATTAACAGATCTTTAAATCGTATAAAAAGAAAAATCGAATTTAGCTTCCGACAGTTTCCTAACCGATAATTACAGATTTGACGTGTTGATAAGATATAAGGTGCAATTGTTATATAAATATGTAGATAAATTAATAAATTTAACTATACGATTTGATACACATATATAATTTTTTTAATTTTATATTTTTAAGCACGATATCAACTCGCTTTAAATTTTTATCTCGTTGCAAATATAATTAAAAGGTATAGTCTAAAAGATATTTTTACGTTTCAATGCTTAGTATGCTAGAATCTATTATCTTTACTTACATCTTGAAAAAAAGAGTGTATATATATTTTTAAGAGGTAGCTAGTAGATAGGATTTAATTCAATAGCGTACTGGTCTCGAAACCACCGTTACTCGTAGGACCGAATCTAAATTAGGGATCGATAAAGGTAACGGGGAACGTGGGGCAAGGGGGACGGCTAGATTTTATCGGTACGTTTCATCGAACTCGCGACGCGCGCGGGAACAAGCTCGGCGCGGTGGCGGTGTCGGCGTCGGCGGCAGCAACGTGGGCACGCCAATCAGCATTAGCAGAAATGTATTCATGCCACGAAATCATTTAATGCCCCTAATGAAACGCGCCGGTAATTACGGAGTGCGCCGGGAGTCATTCGTATTGCACGAGTGCCCCGAAGAAAGGCGGCGACGGTCACCGCGAGGTGATGCATGCCGTTCGCGCGCTCTGTCGTTACATCGAGACACGTGTCGCGTAACCCTAATGACGCCGACGGCGAGAGATGTCACGGATTATTCTTCGCCGCGCCTCACCGAAACCGTGGCGATTAGGTGAGGAAAGGAGAAGGAGGGAAGGGTGGAATGGGAGGGGGGGGGGTGGGAGCGGAGGGAGGAGGATCGCCGCTGGTTCTTTGATCGTGCGTCGGGATGACGTACAGTGATGTTTAAGCCGCGCTCGATTAGCGATCTCGTCGATCAGAGCAGCTAGTCCGCTTGGTATCGCATGCGGCTAAATTGCGTTAAACGCGTAAGTGGCCACGGCATTAAACGGAGGCCGGTAATGATATATCTTTATTTATCGATAAGATACGGGAGATCGATGTCTCGTTGAAGAAACTCGTCTCGTATTCTCGACAAGCATTTTGAATTACTTTATTTGTTTATTTAAGCTTGCATCGATTTAATGTGTAATTAATTTACTTAAGTACATCGATTTCTTTAATTGTTATATTATAAAGGCGAAAAGAATCTGTTTTTATCTAAATGGGATCAAAGTAAGGATTGAACAATGACATGTAATAAATTAACGCGATTTGTAATGACTACCTTAAGCCGGTAGCCGGGGTCAAAGGGTTAAAGACTGTCATTAATATCAATCGGGGCTTTCTCGATTGATCCCCGAGCTAAGCCGCGAGTGTGTGCGATAGGTATCTCTCGCCTTGACGATCCAGGGGAACGATTTATAGATCTCACCGTCGCGGCTCGTCCAGCGCTCGTGGAACCGCCGGTTAAAAATGGTTTCGACCCCTGTCATTGGGACTATATTTCTTGGGAATTCCCCTTTCCATATTCGACCGACACGTGGCACCGCGTGGCTCAGCTGACTTCAACCGCAGTCCCGTAATTTACCGCTTGCTGGAAACTTATAAGACCCACACACCCGAGGTCTAGCTTGTCGGAACTAGTCTATTCGTTCACCATAAAGAGAAAGGGAGAGACAGAGAGAGGATTTTATCAGCGAAAGGATTTATATAGCTCGATTAAGCAAAGAAAAAATATATAGGATTGAAAGATATATTTTAGCTTCAATTAATTCGCTGATTGAATTTGACTTTGTATATGAGCAAGCTTTTATATTATTGTTCGAATAGTACATTTAAATCAAAGATATTGTTCGATAACACAATTTCTTTTATTTTACTGCGGAAATTGATAAATATACCTTGGAGAAAAAAAATACATAAATCTATTAGTTTAAATTCTTTCGACAAGTTATTTGTCATAAATTTAATTTGAGAAATTTTCAGTGAATAATTTTAATATAATCAGAGCGAAAAAATAACACTGATACTGACACGAAATACTTAGAACCCAAGGAACCGAGGAACGTATTGCAAAATTTATCGAATCAATTGTAATTACATCTAAGAAACGTAGACTGATATGTTTATTTGCTGACGCAGATCGATTTTCACGACGAAACCCATTCCAGAATTTTACGATTAGAGAGCAATTGACTGGTAGAGTTAACCTGGGACGTGAGCCGGGGGCGAACTTTCTCGGTGGCAGACTTTATCGATCTCCCGTGGCCTCAAACGACCACCCTGGTACCTTCTTCTTCCTTCTACGCCGACAATAAACCTAGTGGCGTGTTCGCTGTACTTTTCTTCTTACCTTCGATTCTTCTTAAATGTACGATCGGAATCTCCTTCGGTTCTCCTCTCGCCGTTTTTTTCCAATTCGTTATTTATCGGACATAAATACTGATATTAAGCACACACATAATATAAGTATTTGTTAAAACATTTTACATATTTTTTTAACCTTGCACTTTTCATTTGAATTCGAATATCACATAAAACTTATTATTAGTGAATAACATGGAAAAAAACAACAGAGAAATAAAAAAAACTATAAACAGATGAGAATAAATAAATTTTCAAAAGTTTCCGTTTATTTTTTTTCTAATATTATACAAGATTAATTTTACGATCTTATCGTTAGTCTCGACGAAGTGTGTGAATAAAATATGAGGCATAGAAATAATTTCCGCATTCTTCTTATATAAATCGACAAATGTCGACGACATGTCATCAGGCATTATTCATCCTATTACGAAAGCCCACATACGCATTTGTCAGACACCCGCTATTATATCGTCTAGGCATACGATAATATAATATCTCGAAATTATATGACGCGCTCGTTCGATATAAATGGCAAGACCGAGATTCCACGAAAAAGTTTGCGGAGGCTTTCTCCGACTTTTACAGCGACGCGCATAAATGAGCAATTAATCGAACGGTACTCCGAAAAAGGTTGGTACAGTTTGAAATATTTCCAGGAACCGCACGATTAAATAGGCATGATTAAAATGAAAGTACATAACTCACAGTTTTAACTGCATTCTCTGTGAAATTATATTTGCGATTTTTGTTATATTCTTCTTATCATCGATGTAAAGTCATAAACGGAGTCAGTGTGCGTGTCTTAGATATTAGAATATATTTTTTCGATTGCAGATAATTTATCGATTTTTTTTATATTCTTTACATAAAAAATTTTGTATAATTTCAAATTTTTTTTTTTATTTTTTTTTTTAAGATACGATTTCTATTCTCGAGGCACATTTTGAGATTTTTATTTCGCTACAAAATATAGTATAATATTTTTCTCTAATTTACTTATCACATTATTCTCAGTTCATTTTACATATATTATATTATTTTTTGCTTTTATATAATGAAAGAACACATGTGATTATTATACGGCTTAAACGCATATATTTATTGATTTATCAAAAGTTTATTTTCGTTAAACGAGAGCACGGTTGGACTCATTCCAGTTTAATTAATACAAGCCAGTATATCCAATGTATGTCCCGAAATACAGAGCGGTTCTTTAAAGAATGATTTTACATCGCTTTCGGTAATTTTTCAAAGAGACGAAGATGTTTTAATATTGTTCTAACAAGTCTAAAGAAATGTTTATTTTTACATACACGATAAAATATAAGGCATATTGTAATACATGTATAATACACAGATGAGATGCAACTGTAATAACTTAACGTTGCTAAAAATCAATATATACAACATACATCGAGAGCATGTTCCGTATGCTTGCTGCTTTTGCGAAGGACGACCCTTGGGCCGCCCCCGTTGTGAGAACAGGTCATAAACGCGCGGCGATACTAAGATAAGTCGAAGAGAGTCGGGCCGAGCCGCTCGGAGAAGCGCCCAAGGAAAATCGATACATCGGGAGGAGGTACGATTACGCGAGTGACTCAGGCGGTTTCCGGTGGACGCCATGATGGATTTAAGTACTTCCGCTCGGAGGCGCGTGCGCCGCCCTCTCGTGTCCTGTGCAGAATTGTCGAGATTACTCTCCCTTTCTCTCTCTCTCTCTCTCCCTCTCCTCTCCTCTATCTCTTTCTCTCTTTCTCGCCTTGTCCGTACGCGCCCAGATCAGGCCGATGTCGACGTAAGTGCGATATTAGAGAGTAAATGTACCTCGCGCTGAGGTGGGAGGGAGAGGAGATGGACGAGTTAGATAAGGAGACGGGACAGACGCAGGATGCGGTAAAGAGAGATCATCTGCATAATGACGAGGCCGAGTTTGCCGAGGATGCCGTCATTTATTCCGAAGCATCGTTATGCATCTATTTCGGGGTCTACTGCGAATTCACGGAAAGTGATTTTCACCCCGATGATCGCCTCGGGGCACTTTCGTACCTCTCTTTGCGTTTAAAGACGCTTGTATCAAAGTCTCGATATATAATCCGTTCGATTCGAGTGAAATAAAATTACGCGAAGAATTGTATTAGTAATGTAAAATCGAAAGGAGAACTCCGTCAATCTTAATAGTGAATATTGTTATCGAGTTATTTATTTCTGACATCGTTTTATGCGCGTCATAAAAACTCTAGTCGCGTACAATTATTATCCAAGAATCTTGGAAAATTTTCAGGATATTTCCTCGACGAAAATTAATCATCCAGTGGAGTTTTCGAAAAGTCGGCGTATAACATTTCGCCTAAAATTCCTTCGTCGGAATATCAGTTTTAAACACGGCGATGGAGGATCGCGCGAGCGAAAGGAAGCGAGGCGGCTTGAAATTGTAAATCGATGCTCGTCTTAAACCCTGAAAAATGCGCCAGAATCGTCTCGAATTTCCAAATCTCGATAAGAGAGTACCACGAATTGCCAAATATTTCGCGGACATTCGTCGTACGCGGCCTAGGAGGAAAGGGAAGGACAGAGTAGGGCCATTCGTTTTATTTCCACTCTTGGCGAATTTAATACCGATAATCCATCGGTACAACGGGCAAACGACGAGATATCTCGCAACGTCGTTAACTAAAGACTCCGCGATTCGTATACATTGTATGGAAGTAAATCCCGTCGGAAAATATTGAAAGGCTAATTTTATAATACGCTTCGATTAAAATAGGAGAAACAAAATAAGAAACCCTACGGCGTAATGATAGAGTGCGTGATAAAAAAAAATAGTAGCGAAATAAATAAGTCATTTATTCTGAATGGCAAAAGAGAAATATATTTGTCGACGTATCGTTAATCGAGCGTTTAAAAAGAGCTCGATCTAATAATTAGGTTACATTTAAAGTTCAATTACGGCACCCGCAGTACATTAATCCGCAAGCGGCAGTTGGATCTGGATCGCGCGACGCTTCCGCGAGAAGTTTAATTTTGTAATTAGTTCAACGATACGACATAATTATAGTCTATCGTAGAGAAAAAGAGCAAGTGCGTTTCCCGTTTCCTTCGTAATAACTGACGATAAATGCTGTTACTTATGGCGCCTATGATGGCTTCGCGGTGATCCGCGCGATATTATTTGACATCTCCTTCGAACAGCATTGTTTCATGGCGTTGACATCGATAGAACGATTCTCGGTTTTCTTTACAAAAATTGTACATTGTTGTACGATTTATCGTTACGGATTTATATCTGAAGATATAGACACAATTCTTCTGTAGAATAATCGATCTGAATCATTAACGTTGCAACGCGTGCTAATTTATTTCAAAAATGAAAATAAAAATATATATTAATATTTCAAAATTGCATTAAAAAGAAAATATAACATTCTCCAAAAACTTGATTTTTTTTTTTTTTTTTTTTTTTTTTTTTTTTAGAAGAAAAATCAGAAGAATTTGGTATAATTCTTGTATAATTTTTAATTGGTACAATTTATTATTATATGTATTGTTATATTATATATTATATATGTATATTATAATCATATTATATTATATATATATATTATTTTTAATTGGTATAATTCTTTCTTGTCGAAAGTTTGAGACTTTTAATGAGTTTGAAATAAAAATTAAACGTACACACATATGAGAGCTTACGACAGCTTTATTCATTAATCTTAATGTTAAATAAAAACCGCGAGAGATACAATCATTTGGCGAACAGCTCACCGGAACGAAATACGATGTACGTCCTGACGCGGCAAAATCGCCGGGGCTCAAAATACTGACTGGCTCCTCGGATACCGGAAAGTTAGATCTCGATGGAATACATCACGCGAAATTTTCGCCTCTGTAACGGGAGAGGGGGTGGGGGGGGGGAAGGACGTTAAACGAGGGATTCGCGATCGCGCCGGACATGCCACCTACACGACGGGGTGGTCCGGAGGAGAGCGCGCGCGCGCGCGCGATGTTACCTTACACCTTCCTCGGATATATACGCGCGGACCAATACGCATCAACTGCACGGCACGCCGTCGTAAATACCCGAAAGAGTGCCCAAAGACATAGGGGCTCGTTATTATGATGCTAATGAGCGGCGGTCCCAGGCGCGATGGAATCCACGCTTGGCGCCGACGACGACGGAGAGATTCGCGCGAAGTAGAATGTGTACAGGTATATCTGTATAAGTCGAATAGCTAATAAATTTGGGGGGGGGGGATATTTAGAATCTATCAATTTACAAGGTACAATTGGATTCGAGTGGGCAAAAGATTGCAGGCGTATTTAATTCGCAGTGGATCCCCCCCCCCCCCCCCAAGGAAAACCACTAACTTTTTTCTTTTTTTTTTTTCTTTTCCCCAGAAAATTATTATCTTCCAATACTAAATATTTTGTTAACTAGATCTCAATATATTTTAGAAAAATAGTATCGATTAAAGTCTATTTATAAAATATATATATATATATAAAAATAAAGTTTCGAATCTTGCTGTGATTCTCGAAAAACATTTTCAGAATCATGCAAATGATAAACTTGATGCGACACTCTTGGAGAAAAAATTATAATAATATAAAAGTAAGATATATTAATTATGAATTTCATAATTTCTCTCTCTTTCTTTCTCCTTATGTAAGGGTTTATTGCTAACAAAAAAAGATATTCCACATTTATTCCGATACAACTTATAAATAAAAGTTACGGTTTAGCTGAAGAAGACTATATTATAATGATTTTTTAATGTTTGAGCGTTAAATGAATTATTAGACTCATTATTTTTTGATTTCTCTCTTGAGATACGTATGCTATATCAATGACGATTACAATCAGTAATACAGAATAGAACATCTGTTACGCTTATTTTATGATTACAACTTAGCGTTGCCTTCCTGAAGCGATAAGTGTAAATACTAGTTTAGCTACGAATTTAACATTCTAATTAGGGTAGTTCTCGGAGTGTGCAAAGCATATAAACACGGCCGAATCGAGCACAATGCTAATTATATGGAACGCGAGCCTCGCTTAATTATTACATCGCGCTACATCCGAACATCTCGCATTATTTCTAACCTGATCGTTATAAATAATAAGTTAATTTTTAATTAACTTAAGATCGTATATTTTTTAATGATCAATCTTAAATTGTTTACATCGAATGAAATATGCATAGCGGAGGATAGCGTGGCGTTACGTCAGCGACACGCTATCCTCCTCTCTCTCTTCTATCGCGACCGGCAGGATCATATCCCTTACACCGGATTTCACGCTTTTGAGAAGATTTACGAATTAACCTTGTTATTTACGGCGAAACCGAACACCACGCGCGCATATTCGACATCGGATACCATAAGTGGATTAGTCGTGCGCGTTCATATCGAGAGATTTCAAGCGAGAACCAGCTCGCCGATCCCGTGGAATACAGCCTGCGAATTAGCCGATTTTTTCGCGCGCGGCTCTCGGTAATCTTGATAAATGAAATAATTTACATTCAAGTAACGGGGAGAGACGTATGAAGCACAGCGCATTCCGTTGTAACGATTATCTCTTGGAAGTATCTAAAGAATTATATTATAAAGAGTATAATTTTCTATTCCTCCCTTTTAATTGCAGACATATAATAGAAGTATAATACAAACTTTACCGAACATCTCTAATAATTATCAGTATTCAGAGAATTATTTATTATTTAATTATTAGAACTCTATAACCGTCAGTCCATCATTAAACCAATTATTATATATTTTTCTTTCGTCGTTCATTTTTGACGAAGAAAGAAATAATTGCGATAGAAGTAAGGTGATAATCTCGCTCGCGAGTCGAGTATCAGCTGTAGAGTTATCGCAATCTTAAACGAGCTCCGTGCGCAGGTTGACGGAGAAGGAGAAAAGCAAACCTTTGCCGAGGTCGGGGCCACGCCTTTTTGCGCGATTCAACCAAGTTATAAGATCTCGTATCGTCGATATTCTCCCGGTGTACTCGAGGCGCATCGCTCGCTCATTAAACGCGGAGCATCTCTTCGCGCGACGCCGCGGCCGGCGCCGGCAGCTGCCCCGGCTTGCTCTCGCACATCGGCACCATCGGCACAACAAACAGCTTTCAGCTGTTGAATTCGGCGCAAAGACCACGGTATCCATTACCCATTATTAATCCCGTATATGGATACGCAACCGCGTCTCGGTAGTCGAAGGTAATTACAATCCGTCGCGATAATTATGATTTTCGATGAGACAGCCGGACGCCTTAATCTGCATCGAAGAATCTGGAACGGTATTATTATTGCCGTATCGAATCTTGACGCTTTGATATCTACGGAGGAGTCGTTGATGAAATTCATACCGCCCGTGCTCTCCTTAACAAGGCGCGCGCGCGCGCGCGAACGATACGCTGATTATATTCTTACGAAAGGCGACGCGATAATGCGCTTTCGCTCCCGCTGTTTATTGCGTTGCAGTTTATAATGAATGCTGCTTCCCTTTCGACGTTCAACGTCAAGACGAACACGATGATGTTGAGGCAAATCTAACAAGGTAGATAGACACCGAGCGAAACACATCAGAAATGCATTTTTTATTCTTTTTAATTTTCAGCGTTATACTCGCATTATCGTTATGCGTTTTTTCTTTTTGTTTTATCACGATTACATGCAAACGTTTCCTGTTTACTTCAGTCTTGCCTTTTATGTTATAAAGTTTGTGAAGTCCGATGGAAAATTAATTCGTTCCTATATCGGATATGGGCATTTATTGAAACAAATCATTAAAATATAGCGCTTTAATTAACGATGTTGTAAGATACATTTTAAAAATTTCGAAAAACAATTCTCGGGGATGTTATAATGATTTATCTTATCTTATTAATATTAAATGAACGTATGAATTACATATATATATATACATGTATTTAAAAAGATAGAATCTTCTCTAAATTACCTTTTCAATACAGCTATATTAGCTTAATGAAAATAATTTATTATTTAACATATTTTAATAAGTGTAAGTGTATTAATTTATTTAATAATTATAATAATTTATATTAATTTTAATAATTTATTACATCTCTTAGAGACGTTATTTCTTATATTATGTACATCTCGAATAATAAATAATCGGATCTCTTTTTTCTGCCATGGGTGACGCGCGATACGTAGCCATTACACGAGATTACATCGATGAACATTAGGAAGCGGCGCGACAATGCAAAGGAAGGAAAAATTCCGGCCGGGAGAACCGCATTAATTAATGAAATTTTAAGTTTGAGTGATACCGCGGGTCTCCGGGCTTCCGCCTCGGCTGGCTAATTACGACTCGATTTAGCCTCGCGATAAGCCTCGCAACCCCCCGGCCGCGCACGAATAATCACGAACGCGACCGTAAGCCTAAGGGCAATGCGAGGGATAACGATTACCCTGTACGAATCTTGCTCTTTCGAGACTGCCGTAAAGCGAGTGCGGGAAGGCCGAGCGTTATATCCGACCTGCTCTTCCTCATCTTCACCGCGCAAAATTTTATTTTGAAAGAAAATTACATTTTCTATTTTTAATCTTAATTTAAAATAATTTTCTGTGTATTTTTAAAATATATTTGTCAAATATTCCCTATTTAAATACGGGAAATAGGAACGGCATTTGATCGCTGAATATTCAGCGTTAAAGAAAGAAACATCGAAAAGTCCTAATAAATCGTCAGCCTTTCAAATTAATTCGTAACTGAAAGATTGCGTTAATTTGGAAGTACTCCGCGAAAATTCACGCGAACTGTGTATGGGAGAAAAATGCGAGGACGCTCAAATGTTTATTATACGCATCGCTGGGAGCGCTTTCTCTATTTAACGAAAACATCTGCTCTTGAATGGTGCAGATGGTTGTAAAGTGCTTAAGGATTCGCCATTTCGGGCTGAGGGCGTTTCGCTGCGCCGACTTTGCTCGATAAAGCCGTGATATAGTTTTACACACTGTCGTAAATAACAATTAGCGCGTGCGCTGTTAAAATGATCCACGATTCTTCTCTATCTCAGCGTATGGCCAATAAATTATTCGTCGAGATTAATTTCTCGCATCGCTCGTTGACCATACTTGACAAGAAATAATAATCGCTCGCGAAAAGCGGGATATATATACACGCTTGGTTTAATTTAATGCCACGGATTATAAGGTCTGCCTGATTTAATTCGCTTTTAATCACGATAAATCATTGGGATCGCTAATTTTATTGTGATATAAATGCGAAATTCATCATAATTTAAGAAACGTTATCCGCTTTCCCGCTTACACGAAACAGAATGTAACATTTTCTTTAATGATCTATTGAATAGCGTGGTTTTTTTTTTTTATGTGTGAATACATTTTTAGATAATATAAATTGACTAAATAATATAAAATTAAATAAATAATATAAATTGAATAAATTTTTAAATAAAAGTATTGCGCTTGAGAAGACTTAGTATTTATAATACGCTACTGTTATACATAACATCATTATATTTAAAAACATAATATTTGTTAATTAAAAATTAAGCATGGATATTATAATCTAATGAGATTCTCTGTTTTACAGATACATACAAAAGATTTATGTGTTTTTATATTACAAAATATTTCTCGCGATTTAATGAATTTTTATAAACACGGGGGGCCTCTCTCGCGATTAATTGCGAATTTAGCGCCTTCGTTAAGCCGACGGTGTTAAACAAATGACGATCGGGAAAAAAAAGACAATATTAATTGATATAAGCGAGATATATTTACGAGAACGCGGCGGTGATTCGCAATCGCGTAATTAACTACAAAGTCATACCGACACCAGCTGACCCGTTGAATTATCGGCACTACTTGTTAATGTCAGTGGGTGGTTCGGTGCGGTGGTTTTTTACGTTTATTTGTATTTCCATACGACCGTCAGGAGTCGGGACAGAGTGCCTTCGTTTATGCCCGCGAACCGCGGGTTATCGCGAATGACAGAATAGAAAAAAGGAAATTACGGTTATATATATATATATATATATATGGCGGTCCCGGAGCTAATTTGAATTCGGAGGCCTCCGCGAGCCTCTCTTTCTCTTTCTCTCTCTTGCTCACCGTGTATGGGCGAACACGCAAGCTTCCAGTTGCGGCCCGGGGCCGAAGGAAAAAGTACGAAACTAATTAAATTACAAATTTAATTCGCGGCATTTAATTAAATAAAACTTCAGCCGTCGAATCGATCCTCAAGATTCACGCTTTTCGTCGGCCATTTTCCGTCGAGACACGACATATCATCGCTGATGCAAATATTCGCGATATTAAAGTGGACTATCGATGACAAGATAAGATCCTGAAGACAGATTGCACCGATAACACTATTTAATATCGTATATTTTCCGATACGAATGTAAGATGAAATTATATCTCGAATTTTTGTTCCATCTTCATGCGTGATTTACGTCAAATCGAGGTGCAATAATGCAGAATGAAATTTATGGATTTTTCGCGGAAAGAAAAGACTATTTCCTAGACACATTCGTGTTTCTTAAACTCTCTGCTCGCATCGGAAGCCGTGTAATCGCGTGAAACATTTACGTTGAGCGTCGAGAGTGATGCATGGCGATGCGATCGCGCGCTCATGGATGCGCAAGAACATGAAAACACGGGACAAACGAGCCCCGTGCTAACGCATATCCACCTTCCGTATTTTGTCAGGCTCATTTGCGGCCTGAACCCGGGGATCGGGGATACTTGATTTAGCTGAAAAATTATGGCGATCCATTCTAGTTAGATGCACCGAAGCGTAAGGGCCGGACTGTACGCGGGGACGGTACGAGGGAGAGGCTGGGGAAGATCGAGAAGCGGCGGATTCCCGCAGGCTCGTCCGGGTATCAATGATCCATGACTCCCCTCGCCGGTTGGAAGCTAAATGATTTTACACAGCGAGGATCGTATCACTGCGTCGCGGCCAACTCGATGCATCGCGGTAGGAGAATTTAGACTGTGAGACAAAGTATCATTGCAATCTGTTGACGATCTGAAAATCAAATTAATTTGATCTGGGAAATTTAATTCATGACAAATTAATTTTACGAGAGAACGAAATGAAAATACTCAATATATAAAATCTAATTAATTATTATATTATATTATAGTTTTCTCAAATTTAACTGTCACATTGAAGGTAAATTAAACTATAGATTATAGAGAAGATCTTTTAATCAATAACGAATGAATTGATCAACTACAATTATTACTGAATAATCTCAAACGAAGAGTTATACCCTTTATTATACCCCTCTTAATACAACATCGTTGACTAACTTTATAGAACGTGAATGGTAAATTAGGATATACGTACTGTGTGCAATTGTCCTATAGTCAATTGGTCATCTGCCTGCAACCCCCCTGAGACCACCGCTCTCTGTGTCGCAATATGTTCGTGTACGATTCGATCGGAATTGGAGCCGTTCTCCAATTTTAATTAACGGACGAATAACGGGGAACGACCGTAATCGTCAAGTGCAACGGCATACGCCGATCCGGCAGTTAACTTAACCAAACCGAATAACGATATAGTCGATTCGTCGGATTGATTGATTCGTAAAAGAGACCCTGTGCAACCGGTCCGATGATTTTCGTTAATCACGCGTTCCGTTAGCAATCGGACGTATAAATTGAGATGACGATTTTTAATCGATATGATCTACGCTATGATCATTACATGCATTATAAATTAAATAATAAAACGCATTGTTTCATAATTTGATTGTACGAATAATACTAGATTGATATTATAATAAATATATTAATTAGTAGCTTAGTAACTTAGCTTTTAGTAACTTTAATCTTTCTTGACAATTTTTTGAATGATTCTAAAATAAGCGAATAATTGGCAATATTTATAAAATAATTTCAATTGATTGCAATCAATTTTATATGTTTGTAAAAAATGGATAGTAATCATATAAAACTATATTAACATTCACATAATTTATGCGAATAATAAAATTTAATCTTTTGTTGTAATTAATTATCCATCTATCGCGTACATATGCAAGTGTCAGATAATTGATTTATATATTTTAATGTACGCAATATATATTTTTCCGAGATATTAACTTTCGCACTCTTATCGCGTTGCTAGTCGTATAATATATTGTATCGTTAAATGATACAGCATGCACGGCAATCCAGCGCTGATTCTCCAGTGACGGTGCGCAATTACAGATTTTATCGACGTTTGATCGGTGCACTGGGATGTATGTTTAAACACTTTGCACCGGATCGTTGAATATTCTCGTATTATTATTAACGAAAGTAAGAAGAATCTAAATTTTATTAACTACAATTTTAGACGATGTTTTTTGATCGATATTCCGAACGGTTATTAACATATGGTATATTAATTTATATTTAACATACGATAATATAAATATATCGCTGTCGGATTTTATGAAGAATTTTATAACAAAGACACGCGAGCAAATAAAGCGCACGTTATTCATACTTATTGGTTTCTATTTCTTTTTATTTTTTCATTTAATTTTTTTAAAAGTTTTTTTTATCTAAAATTATATAATTTCATTTTTGACAGTTCCTTTTATCTAAAATTATAATTTCATTTTTGACAGTTCCTTTTATCTAAAATTATAATTTCATTTTTGACAGTTCTTTTTTATCTAAAATTATAATTTAATTTTTGACAGTTTTATTTTTATCTAAAATCAGAATTTAAATTTGTTAAAATTGTTTTAAATTATTACGACGGGGGGGGGGGTTATTATTAAATATGTTTTACAATGTACATAGAATTCATGTATCTGCACGGATATGACTTATATCTCTCCTTTTTCACTCGTAGAAATATCACTGAAAATTTCTTTGCGACAAAGAATTACGATTTCAATCTATCCGTCCCGTATTATCGCGGCGATTGTAAAAGAGACACTCGAAACCTCGCGTATCTTCAACGGGGACACACCTGCCCGGTTTAGAGCGATGGCTACGACAGGAACGCCCGGGTTAATGGCAGCACAGATTAATCTTGCAAATTTAATGCCATAGCGCGGTCTCTAACGATGTTTGTTGCCTTCTCTCTCTCTCTCTCTCTCCCTCTCTCTCTCTCTCGCTCTTGCTTGCCTCGTGTCGCCTGTACTCGCAGAGCCGAGATCCGCCCCGCCCCGCTTCGGGGCTTCAGCTCGACGTGCGCGGGCCGAAAAATTTAATTCGGTTATGAAACTCATTAGGTAATGCTGAAAACCCACACGAGGCACGCCGCTGATAAATGACGGTGTCGTGTCGCCGGGCAGTATATGCCGCGCTTAGAACAGCCGACAGCTGGTGTAGCCTCGTGTAGTCGTGTAGGATATATACCGTGTACAGAGCGAGCTTAGATAGATAGCGAGGGAGGGAGAAAGCCCTACGGCGGTATGCATTAATACAATTTGCCGTGCTATATCTACAGCTGTACGCGCTAATTATAATGTGATTTGCCCTTCAGAGGTAGTACGTCGCCGCTTGAAAAATGCGCCGAGCTACCGACGCCCGGTGATCTCGCACTCGGGAATGCAAGATGGAGATATTTCAGGCTTGACTCAGCTGGTGATAAGAGGAGATATTTCATTTTTTCACAGAATATGAATTTAATATTTTTTTTTATGATAAAATAAAATATTTTTATAATCAATATACTTTATATATATATATATATATATATATATATATATATATATAAATACAGTATATTTGGCTTTTTTATACTTAAAATATCTCTTTTTCTATTTTTAAATGTCTCTTTAAAGTAGAAAAGAGATACTAGTTGGGAGGAAATATTTTTCATTTTATACGAAAAAGATTTTTTTCTTATTAATATTATATATTATTTCCAACTTATTAATTTGCCGTTCTCATTCATTCATTTATTTATTGTCAAAACAAATTAATGCATGCGAATGCGGAATCATCGACAGGCAGTCGTCTGTGCCGATAGGACCGTGTCAAGGTGATACGCGAGAGTCATAATCTGGGACCGGAAATGCGACGCATAATAATGCAGGCGTACATCGCCGTCGCGTCATCGTCATCCTCGTCAATGTTATAGCGCTACTTACTTGGCGTTGCCATTACAACGAAGAGGTTCGCGGATTTCTCATGAGTTCAGGGTCAGATATATCTCATGATGATTAGATAATATCCGTAATTATATTGTCAGTGGAGAACGCTTCGTATGCTGTCATTGGCTTCCACTGGTGTTTTAAAATAATAATAATAATAATAAAATACAACTATAATATAAAGAAAAAAAATATTTGAGATATATATGCGTGACAAAATAAAACGCAATCAAAATTTTCGAAGCAAATTAACGGAAATTTCTATGCAAAGTAACGTTAAACGAAATTAATAGATTGATTATTTTTCATAATAAGATGAATCGAATAAAAAATCCTGCAGTTTATTATAAAAAAAAATATATAAAAAGGTGTCTGCAAATAATTTAACTTTAGAATTAATTTTTGGACTCGATAGCAAATAGGCGGTTACTAAATAACGTCCTTAAAAATGTACTTTGCGGAGAAACGTATTTTACGAAATTACCTTTACCGGTTATCGAAACTGGTCTCGGCTACTTGCAACGCGGCAAGTGAAAACCTTGTTAAAGTCGACGGAAGGCATCGAGTGTAATTATACATGTATGCGCGTACTTTTGAACGATGCCCGGGTTGATCCGCGTCGCGAAAGACTGGTACAAGTTTCATTAGCGATAGAGCAAATCATGTTGTGGTGCGTAACGCGTGACCGTGGTAATTAACTCAACGACATATATCTGTCGTCGTAAAATTCCGAGAAGGAAATAATATTTCGCTTATAATATGCGCATTTTATTGCAATAAATTATTTTCCCTTCTTTTTTTTTTGCGATAAAATAATATCTACATATCTGTTAGATTCTCGACATATAAGCTCGAATATGAAATACGAGAAAAGAGATTTTTTTTTTTTTTGCATTGAAATTTTCTGACTGAAATTGCGAACAAACGTTTTACGTGACTCACAAGAAAGGATTCTTACGAGACTCTCCTGTCATTAAACAACGAATTGGCACTCGTAATGAAACGGAATAATCAGCGCGGACCCGAAGAATGTCGCCGCGTGATGTAACCTAATGATTCGGCGATGACTCATTATTAGCGAGTTAATTAGCGATAGGTATACAAATTGCGTTCGCGCACTCTCATGTTATACGTATACACGTGCATTTCGCGAATACACGTGCATGTCGCGTAACGTATAATATGCCGTAATTGCGCTTGCTGCATATCCCTGCGTTGTACGTTACTGTAATAACGAATATCAGGCCAAAGTGTCATCAAGATGAATTTATTTTCCCGCGGTATAAACGCGTCGCGAGCTATTCTCGAATACTTATCGTCGGACATCTTGCTGGATTTTATGGGAATTTTTTTCATAGAAACGTTAAAGAGAGAGAGAGAGATTACGCAAGGAACGTAGTTTACGTCTTTTTAAAGAATAATTATTGCGTTGATATCCAAAGTGACGAATATTTCCGTTTTACGTGTATATAATACTTAAGGCAATCTTCTCTCTTCTTTATTCGCGACTGGCTTCGAGCTCCGATATTTTTCATAAAGCGACCGTATCGGCGCACTCCGGTTGAACGACACCGTTCGTCGATTTCTTGGAAAGATTGACCGGTGTGCATGCGCTCTCTCTCTCTCTCTCTCTCTTTCTCTCTCTTCCTCGCGGAGTGAAAACAAAAATAAATTTTCACATACGTATGCTTTATTTGAGTCTAAGGATAACAGTCTAGCGGGCAGAGGGTCCGTTTCGTTGCGTAATGAGAGATTTTATCGCGGTTACAGGGATAGGGCGGGGCCACCGCGCTCATGCATTATCACCCCGCTTCTGTCTGACGGATTACTTTATACGGTCACCGTGTGTGTGTATATATATATATATATATATATATACCGGCGGTCGTCGTTACGGTTGTGTGAGCGGCGCCAAAGAGCGCGCCTGCAAAACTACTCTCCTCTCTGTTCGCCGTTCGGGCTCGATAAAAACTCCCCGGTGTGCGTCCGCTGAGCCGTCATCCTTCCTTTCATCGGGGTATCAGATCATACACTGGAATTTGTACGGAAAAGAAAAGGAGAGCGCGCCGATGTCGCTTTTAATCCGCGAGCGAATTCGCGCGAGCACCCCGTAAGATTATTCCTTAATTATACGCTGCGATTAAAAGTACCACATCATTGTCTTCCGCGGTTTGAAATGTCGAAAGTTACTTTGGTATCGTCGATCTCGATTACGATAATGCAAGATCGGGACGTTAATTAGAACACGAAAGATAGAAGGCGATAATGGAGATACAATTGTTTGCCTTCGTAGATCGTAAATGAGAAGGTAAACTATATTTCGTATTTAACGAGAAAACTGACAGATGAATCATATCGTATGCCATTTTTAAAACAGAACGATAATATGCAAAAATGATTTCGCAGACGTCCTAGTGTTTCATAATCTCTGCGAATCGCGAAATTTATTACGTAATTCGTTAAAGGCTGATTGAAAAAGGAAGGGTTGTACGAATATGTCGGTCTAGAGATATTCAGAAAACTTTCTAATAATGCGAAATGGCGCATATGTATAATATATTATAAATTATAAATTCCGATATAAATCTACGAACGTACTTAAAAATTAAATTTGCGGTTATACTTATAAATTACGATATATGTATATCGCTGATTAAAAGACCACATATCGTTATCTTTATTATAATGCAAGACGGATGTTTCCTTAATTCGGGGTGACGTATGAAAGATTCCCTCGCTTTTATTCCATTTATGTGATCGAACGAAAAAGAGCCTGGAAATCGCGGACGTGCCGACTTTAATCGAGAGCTCTTAATACCGCGTTTCACATTATCGCAGATCTATATCTCGGCTTCCGAATTCTGTGTGTGCACGTCCAACACACACGTCCACATGTGGACGAGTGGACGTACCACGGACGACGTATACATCGCAGCTCTCGAGTAATACCTGTAATCATCATCCCTGTGCGGCTGCATCGTGCGGTAGGCAAAGGGATAGAGAGAAGAAAAGAGCGAAAGAGAGAGAGAGAGAGAGAGAGAGAGAGAGGAGAAATGGTATATGCGACCTTGCACGGTGCATGGTGCAGTATAAAAGATCCCTGACGATACATGTTCATCCACATGCAACGGCCGACGCCGTCGACATTGTGACGTTCTCCCGACGACCGGTAATTGGGGTACGTTACCGTAAATTCGCAATCGGCGATACGCGTCCGCGATCATTCATTAACCGGACGGACGGAGGGCGGTAATAATCTTCTCTCTCTCTCTCTCTTCTTCTTTCTCCTGTCGCGTCGCGTCCCAAACCGCGAATTAATTCTTCATGACGGGTACAATCGACGTTTCCTTCGATTTACCGGCTTTGCGTTACCGAAGCGAAAGTCGTCGAGCCGATGCTTTTGGAAACGAGCCTTTTTGTTGGTTTGCGGAGAAATCTATTGTTTTTCTTAATCCAGAGGATGGAGAGAGAAAAAAAAATTCCTTTTTGGAATCCTTTATCGCAACGAAGAAGCTTTCCGATATCGCATTAAATTGCAATTTATAATAGTCGATAAAAGTGTGGAGAAATTATTATCATAGATAAAGAGTCTCTTAAGAAACATATAATGCAGTGAGAGCAGACGAAATATTTATGCAGCGCAGTGATTATGTAGATATGATTTCCTAGTCCATGTACCTTGATTAAAACAGGTGAAACGCATATAAATTAATGTGTCTGTTGTGGGTCCGTGCGATGGAAGAGCTTATTAGAAGTATAATGTTCCAATAACGTGCTTTTAAATTGCCTTATTAAGTTAATTAGTTAATTATTATACGCGATTATTTAGAAGAATGTATGTGAGAGATTAATCTCTTTAAAAAAAAAACCTATGCAAATTGGAAAGATGTTACGCATGCACACACATATATTTTATATACATATATAAATATATATATTTCTTTTCTATCTCTCTTATTCTACGATAATCTGTTAACGAAAGGAAAATACCAGATAAAAAAATGCTAATATAAATATTCAAAACTAATTTGAATCTTTCACATAAGAAAATCTTGAGGCACATTTAGAGACACGTATGGGCGAAAAATATTCTTGAGGAAACCTCGTTGATTTTACCATGTGTATCCTCTTGACAGGGCACAAGTTGCTCTAAAAACTTGCGAGACTGACCTGACAAAAAGCACTTCGTCTACCTTATCGGCCCCACCGGTCGGCCGGTCGCAAAGAACAAGTGTATTAGCACGCTAATCTGCGTGTGCATCTTGCCCAATCTTTAATATTCGCCCCGGCTCGCCCTCCTTCGAAAGTCCGCTCCTTCCGTTGGAGCTCTCCTGACTCGGTAGAAATATAAGACACTTGATGCGCAATGTCTTTGCACATATCCCCGCGTTTGCATGTTCCCCGTGAAAGACCACTCGCGGTGTCATGTCACTTTCCTATAATCTCGCGGGACTAAAGAGTTACCGCTCGATAACGCGTAAATTTTCCAGCGAGACCGATCGATGATGTATAATTGGTTTTCGAAGAAATTGGTGAATATTCTTAGAAGAAAATCATCGTCATGTTTTATGTCGTGCGTTACATCGAAAGGATAGAGAAGGAGAGAGAAAATAATAATGGCGTAATTTTATCAATTATATGTATCAAATATTAACAGCATCCCGTAATCTCTCTTGTAAATACATTTGGTACTAGCATATATCGTTATATATATCCCATCGTCTTATTTATATTAATTTTTGTATTAAATTCGAAGCCTCTGATTTTCTGAAATACGTTGACGTGTAACATCGTCGTATCATTCTTACCATATTTTTCTTTCGCATTACAATACCGCAATTTAACGCGGACCGATTCGTTCACGCATTATTTGAATACGGCGTGACACGCCCAGTGATCCTCAGAATCACACGCGAGAGAGCAAACTTAGCACTCCCAAAATCATATCGGCCGACGTCCGCGTGACATCGGGAACAATATCTAACGGGTGGTCGGGCGCGTCCGATTAATGTTGGGAGCGCGCGCTTGTTAATACACGTCGCGCACCCGCGGCACCGGCTCCATCAATCACCGATCGATTATACGCCATTGAAAGATAATCACTTATTTAACCGTTCACTTAGCCCGGGTTCGCGCGCGACCGCCGGAGTCGCGGTCGACGCCGGTGGCTGGCAGGGTGCGTAAAACGCAAGTCACACACCAGGGGAGGTGGATAGGTAGAGGAAAAAGGCGCCCCTAAGCAGCAGCGTCATTATTTGCACTTCAAAGACGTCTATATAAATGAGGGCGGCGGTGCTTAATGAAGCGACCGAACGATCGCAGGGACGGCCTCTAATGAAAACGGTCGTTGACGGGCGAGAGCCGTGGAGTTCCGACCGACCCTGGGTTTCGTGATTATAACACGGAGGTTCTTCAATCGGGTTAAGATTTGTCGATCAAACGGAGATAAAAGGATGATTGATTTGGTGTTTTGTTTGCTTAATTTATGCATTACAACGAGAACAAATATCGAAGGAGACTTATAAATACATTGATGCTTTCTACACGGATTATATAGGCTTCTATATAATTTTTTTTTTCTCTTGATTAAAATTGAATTATAAAATCGTTACGTTTCTTGATTAATTTGGAGATATTCAAGTACAAAAATCAAAAGTTGTTATATCTAATAAAAATATAATTTATTGAAGAAAAAAATAAATTTATATACTCTAAGGTTTTAAAATATTTTGCACTTTTTAATTTCGACTTTGAACAAGATAACCCGATACCCCGAACGCCCCGCCGCTTTGTGACTTAATAATGTGACGTCTCGATGTAACTGAAGATTCTTGCTTCTTACGACGACAATAATTTCTAAAAATAACACGCTACATTGAATTACGCCAATTTCCAGTGAGAGGCTAGCTACGTTAGGGAAACTCGTTGACGATAAGCGGGCGATAAAGTTCGGTCAGATCAAAACCCGAGGCTGACTATGGCGTAAAAACACCAAAGAGAGAAGCATACCGTAAAAACAAAACTAACTGAAATTTCAGTCGAAATGTGTGCAGTTTTTTTTTGCCGGTCTAAATTTTTGCGAATGCTGTAATAAATTTTTAGACGTACTCTTCTGAATTTTCAGAAAAACGATTCTGGTTAAGGATGTTTTGCCTGTACAAAAGTAGCAAAAAAACTATCAAAATTAAAAAAAAAACATTTCTTATATTTATACTGTTTGAAAAATCAAATAAATAAATCCGGATAATAAAAATATATAAAAAAAATTAAAGTATCACAAAATAATAATAGTTTTTAATGTCCTCGTAAAAGAAAATAATTGTAATTATTTATTTTTCCTAATTTATGACAAAAACTTTTGATTGTGAATATCCCCTGAAATCAAGAATGCAAGAAACGAAAAAAAAACAAAAACGAATAATTTGTAAAAAGAGAGAGAAAGAGAGATAATAATTTTCTACAATTTTTAGTAGTAAATAACTTTTAAACGAGTAAGTAGATCTAAATTAAGTTTTGCACAAATATTTATTAGAGTTTTCTTAATATATGTGAAAATTTTTATTTTGTCGGCCATTTCTTTTTCTTGTCAAATTTGTCGTTAAATTCTACAATACGCGATTTCCCATAAGATTTAATATTAACTTTAAACTTGAATAATTTCCAAACTATTAGGAGAATCGTGCTCAGGTTTTGCAGATATTCAGAAGAAAGAGTAGAATGGTCTAAGAAATTTTCATGCTTTTGTCAATTTTAAGGACATGTATCCTTTCTGAATTTTTAGAAAATTTTGTACAGTGCATATACGCATAGGGAATTTCGCTTAGGGCGCCATTCTCGCTCGCTGAAAGTCTGCACGGTGTTTCTGATTGGCCTCCACCTCCGCTTTTAGATCCCGCCACTTCCTGCGTTCCTCTCCGGCGCGTGTATGTATATATATATATATGTTCATAAACACTGACCTTGCCGGAAGAAGTGTAATTATTATCGCTGATTGCACCGGCGTGGCGCATCGCGATGGCGCGACCTTTCTACCAGAGTTCTCCGTTCTCGCCGCGACGAGATTGCATCTGTATCCGCATCGCGTTATTTTCCGTTCTTTTTTTTTCTTTTTCTTCCTTTGTCGCGTTATCTCATCGACGATTGCGCCTGTCGCCCGCGTCGTCCACGAGCGTTTTTCCGGCGAGGTTCGCGTATTCCTCTTTCTTTTTTACTCCACCGATGGACTATTGTTGGTTCCGCGTTATCGACATATAATCGTGTTTTAATTATGATTATATACGCGACAAGACACGCGGGAATTAAGTTAACATCTCGAGGTATGTGATTAAAACTTTACGCGATGATGATTGCAAACTCGATCTTTAAATAACGCTTTTTCTTCGTCACGAAGCTCACGTGCGTTCTTTGTCTACTCGAGCTGTCAAACCTGTGACTGAAAACGAGAATATCGTACACGTCGTATAAATAATCGCTTTTTTTAACTAGTTAATATTTAATATCTTTAGCATTTTATTTTTTTTAAACCCCAGGAATCTTCCGCACTATTCGACACATATCCTTGAAGGATATTTCCGTTCTCCCCTGTCCGTTGTAACTACAAACATCCTGCGCGAAGAAGCAGTGGTTTCAGAAAACATTAGACATGGTCATTAGTCCCGAATGAACGGTCCCATCCGGAATCGCGACAATTGAAAATCGAATTGATCGACGACGAGTCGGATACGCACGTGCGGTCCCAGGATACCCGCGGATTCGTCGTCTTGTTGGCGTATCCTGCGGTCATTCCGACGGTCGTTCTAATGGATCCTGTCAGGAGGGTCGCGTGGCACGACGCGACACGACATTGCGTGCGGCTATTTACGAGTAACCATCGCTCTACTCTCGTACATCTCCCTTGTACACTACACCGCGATACTATAAACGTCGTTTAAGTCCAAAATTTATTAACGCATTTTAGTTTAATGTTATGACAAAGGGAAGAAAAAGCTGGTTACATGAAGGTAAAATTCGAAAACTCTTTTCCTTTTTTTGTCGCAGCATCCTTTTTGTCGTGGTCATTTGCAAACTTAGTTATTAATAATATTTTAAATTATAATTGAGAAATACAATGAATGACATATAGGATATATGAAAAAAAGAAAGAGTAATCTTTTTATTATTTTTCTTATACATATAATATTAATAATTAAAAATAAATGTTATATAATAAACGTTACGATTATAATGTATAATTAAAAATATTAATATGTAATATATAAATATTATAAAAAATTTCTAATACATATTAATAAGTTTAACAATTAATACAATTTACAAATATGATTAGATAACCATACAACTATTGTTTTTCCAAATTTTTTTAACAAATTTTATTTATACATTTTCGAATATGCTATTTAATTTGCATAAATACTGTGCAAATTACGCCGCATTTTCTCTTTTCAGCTTTCACCGACGATTATCTTCGCACGCGGTACAAAATTAATTTTCTTCTCAAAACACACGCGAGTCTCTTTTCAATATCATTGCGTCATTCTCTATACGCGACTCGATAATTCATATGATTTTCTCGATTGCGCAAGTGTCTGATGTAAAGTAAAAGAGATCTCCGTGACCTAAAATCCTTGAAATTGACTCTCGACGTTATTATTTTGCTGATCATTCGGATTCGCGTCGCGGCCCAAAGATTCGCGTGGCATACACGTGCATCACTCTATATGCACAGTTGTCGGCGCATCTCTCGTGCGCGCATTGATACTCTTTCATATTAAACGCTTTCCGAAAGATTATTTGCTCGCGAAACGCGCGTCGATAACCCCGATCGCTCGCATCTTGAAGCTGTAGGATGATCTTATTACACGTGTTGAGAAGTAGAGTCGGATTTCCTTTTCCAGATGAAGCAAGTCGCTTGTCGATGGATTTTCGAAGGAGGGATCGATAATTGAAACAAGCCTCAATTTATATCGCGAGATAGCAATTGAAAGGCAAAAATGTCTCGTCGTCTATCGTCGCGACGCGTGTCGGCAACAAATGGCGAGGAATTCAAAGTACGAGGGTATAGATGTGAACAAATATCATTCATGAATAAATGTAAGGAATTTAAATTAGAATTTATAAATGATATTAATAAGATTTACTTTTGCGCTTTAAGTTGAACGCGATACTTGATATTATTTCGATAAATTAATGCGAGTAATCGAATGGAAAGAAAGATTCTATACACATATCTATATCTAAATATTTACATCTTAAGATAAACACAATTAAACACAGCATATTTATACGCAAACGCTTCTTTTATATTCGATGTAGAATAATTTTGCGTGTTGATAAATAATGGTAAATAACAATCGTAAGAGGAGCGGATTGAATTTTGTTGAAACTTTTCATCGTACGCGCTTGCTTTCTCTCCGAGAGATTCAAGGATGCCGTCGATGCCCGAACAACTTAAGCGCAAACAGATTAACGATGGGCTCAGGGAACGACAGCGGCGGTATATGTACGTGACAGGATGTGAACGACACTTCCTCTTAAACCCTATAATACACCGTCGATCTGTTAGAGTTTCATACACCTGCTTGCCTTCTGCTTAATATGCGCGCCGTAATTAGAATACACGAGACCAACGTCGTGTTAAATAATAAACCGGTCGCGTTAAAGTCACTGGCGGTTCAACTCCGCGCGATTCTCAAACAAAACCTTCGTTCTAGATTTATAACTACCATAATTCTTAGCGTAATTTATAGCATTGATAGATTAACAAATATATGACAAATCTGTATGCAAATGCGAAAATTTAGAGTCTTTTAGAGTATTTTAAAGATAAAAATTAATGTGTATTTGACAAAATTTTAGATAAAATTCACTAGAAACTTGTATATAAAATAATATATATATATATTTTACATATATTTGACTGTTTTCGACACTTCTCAAGTATATAAATTCGTAATAATATATTGTATCTGGCATCGCATCGTGACTGATGTTTATCACAAATTGGAATAAGAATGCTTATCGATTTTTAAACACGGCGAGCAATGCTGATATGGATCATTGAATCTACAATAGATAAAAACATTGGACAAATTGATATTTTTTTTCATAGTAATTGCCTTAATTATCCAGCCGAGAAATATAAATTTGCGCGATGGCAAAAAGTGTCCGTCGCCCTTTCAGTTGCCCTTCGCCGACGTCATCTTTCGTCAGTTTAATCTTTTATAAAAATCTGCAAACTCTAACCGACATAATATCCGCGTATAATATGATAAATCTGACAACGGTGCGATGTGTTACACGGCTGACTTTAATGACTTTTAATCCAGTTAGTCAATGTAACAGATGGCGTAACGAATTTATGTGCTTCGATACCGATTATCGACCAGGCATCGAAAATACATCATCGTTCTTATCAAGACATTTTCCATAGAATATAAATTCTCTCGTTGTTATTTTTTCGCCGGCTGTAATCCCCAATCGAGATCCGAAATCGACTATCCATTCCATCGTATATTTTTGATCCCCCTTTGTCTTTTATAAAATGTTTTTTCAAATTGTTTTAAATTTTATTTTACATTAAATATCTTAAAAATGCAGGCTGACATGTCATCGTAATCGCGCTCTCTTATCTCGGTTTTATTTTCAATCTTTCTTAAAAAATAAGCTAATTTTTGCTTATATATATATAGTTATTATATAGCAAAAGGAAGAAAAATATTGTTGTACTTATAAAGTAATGAAAAAAATCAATCGCAGTGTGAGTTTTTTGGAAACGACAAGAAACTTTAACTCGCGGAATAAAAAAATCGTAAAGCTGATTGTGATTACCGTAGATTGCGCGAGAGTGCGGTTCCTCTCGTTTTCGCACTCGTGTGTCGAGGAATGACGGGTCGTTCGCTTAACTCTCTAATCATTCCCGTGATTTGTGATCGACGTGATAAAAAAGGCGGGAAGAAGATGCGAGGGCGAGGGTCTTATTAAGATTCGCGGACGAGGCTGTCTGATTGAAATTTAATTGCATCGTCGAAATTATCCTCTCTCTTTCTCGACAGTTTCCGTTACACTCAACATTGTGCGTAGTACTACGTTAATGCGACTTTTTTTCAATATAAAAGCGGCCATTTTTGTGCACTTTTACCATTTTGAGATGGTGGGATTCTTTGTAAAAGAACATTAGAAATTAACCCGATCGGCGTAAAGATAGTCTTAGTAATTGTCAAAAATCATAAAGGATTGGTGTTATTTATTATTAAAATAAATAGGTAGCTGGTACGTTTAATAAATACTATATTTGAATAATAAAAAGTTACACACACGCGTTAAAATTTTAATATAAAAAAATTTATTTATACATTTCATTTAGTATAGAGTAGCTAAAGCAGCAATACATTTATAGAATATTAATTACCGTCATATAAATCCAATTAAAAAAAAAAAAAAATCAACTTAATTATATAAGTCTCTCTAAAGGAAAAATAAAAGAATAAAATATTTTCAAATATTGTCAAAGAAATAAAAGTGTCGATTTAAAGTACGAGTTATTTACAGATCGTAAGCACAATCACGAACACACACTTTTCGACAACTTGCTGACTGACTCACTGACACATTACCTTAAACTCGTATCTTTGTAATTTACTTTATTCTATGTTACAGTGGTAATGCACAAGGATAAGGAAGAGAATTCACACCACGACTCGCACTACAGGGCGAGAGAGCTGGCAGCGCTCGCTGCTTACGACCATCATCACCTCGACGGCGAAATGTTCCTACAGGTGAGTACTTGAAACGCTCATTACGTAGAACAGACCGTATTTACGATCTCATTTGGACGCAACAGAATTTTAAAAATGCATATCGACTCGGCGCGCCCGCCCGTATTTATCGTGCCGTGGCGAGGAGGGACACCTGCTTCCTCCTCGCTCTTTCGTCGATCGATCGTCTCAATTCGTTAACCGTGGCGGAGAAATCCATCGTTGCATCGTTGAGATCTCTCGCAGCTGATTCGTGAACACTTGAAAAATAAACGACGAATATTTAACTGATTTGCAATCTGTTAAGTCCTTGGTAACAGGAGCATGCATCGCAAGTTATGGCTGTCCTACTAGTTGACAATATATATGTATGGTATTTATAGTTAGCAACGAATTAACCGCCAAATATCGAGTATGAATTTATATATACAATATTTTAATAACTCCCTCAATTAACTTCTATTATTTTTTTTACTTTTTTTATTTAAAATTCTCTAGATATATATATACTCTTCTCTCTCTTCGATTTATTTATATTAAATTTCAACTATTACCACTCTGTCTATGGCGTATTCGTCCGCGTAAACGATACTTATCTCTTAAACGGCACTTATGCGAAGGGTCATTATGTCAATCCGCGCGTAAATGGAGGAAAAAAAAAAGGATTGCCGGTTGAATTTATTGATTCTAATCTCTAGTCTAAGGACCAATCAAGCGCGATACGATAAGTCAGCGATTATAAACGATCGACTCAGTTTCGAGCGCAGCGATATTATCTGCCGGATACGTTCACCTGCTTATAAGCAGACCATATACGATTTACGATTGATCGACGGTTGGTGGTACGAGTGCGCGATAGATGGAGAGATGAATGAGGTGGCAGAGAAGAGAAACGGGCGTGCTACCGAATGACGATACGTGATTGGAACTGTCTGTCGGGAAAACGATACGATTGAACGTCATTTTTGACGGGAAGAGCTGCAGATGGTTTCGTATTATTATTTCCGATGAAATATAGCGGAAGCGGATAATACGATCGGATCACAATTCGGTATATCGAAACGAAAAGTCTATTATATCGAATGGGATACATTTCTTGTTACGGTAAAGGAAAAATTAATATAACAAATTTTCTTTGCATATACACGACGAATAATGAAGTATTAAATAATGAATAATTAATGATATCGGAAATATTTAAATAGAAAATAATTCAAGTATGTTGGATTTACGAGAAAGTTTGTTGATTTGAAAGAAAATATATATGTAAGGGAATTACAAGAGCGTGTGTGTATTCAAATTTATTTATTTATTTATTTATTTTTTTTTTTTAAATCGTTATACAATTATTTATTTAACTATTATTATAATTATTTATATATTTCTTCGATAAAATGGATTGATTCGTACGATAGAAGTCTCAAGTCGCGTCGGATAGCGAGGAGAGTGCGCACCGAAATTAAATCATTGGTAGTGAGAGGAAGAGACAGGAAGGAGCGAGAGGAGGCAGACGGAGAGAGAAAGAAAGCGGGGAGATATCCGGCTGATGAACCGGCTATGAAACCGAGGCGTACGAGGTGTCTATTCCTCCAAAGTATGGAAGGGTATATACACGGATTAATGGCGGTGTATCATGCAAGGCTATTACGTTCCCTTTCCTGCGTTTTAGGTGCGCGCGCGAGGGAAAGGGAAGCGAGTCCGCGGATAGGGAGAGAGGGAGAAGGGGACAAACAGCGCGGGAGACAGAGCGAGAGAGTGAGAGGGAGGGAGTGGAGAGGAGGCCGATAGAGCGAGATATACGTGCAGGCTTAGGGGGCAGCGCGTCACACTTACACGTACGAAGGGGGGTACGCGCGATTTCATGGGAGACTTTTGCGGGACGTGCGCGCTACGCGATCGAACGATCCCGCCGGCATCTATAACGCCGGGTTATTAATTGTCGGCTCGTTAATTGCGTTACGTACGCCCTTGTACGCCCGGAGCTAATTCCCGAACGGGCCTCCGACAACGACACGCGCCTCCCGGACCGCCCTCGAATCGCCAAACGCCAAGACGATGTGAGCGATGTGGATCCACGTGGTTGACGTATAATATTAAGAAAAGATTTATCGTTTTTTTTTTCTATTTTTGCATTAATTGCATTTTTGTATATTATTCGCCTTTCCGTTTATCAAAATAATTATATACTGGAAGATTACGCAATACATGAGGTTAAATTAAATCAGAAAATTGAAATATTGGAATTTAAATAATCACATTTTTGTAAATTATATATTATAGATTATTTAAAAAAAAAAAAAATTTATAATTATAAAAGAGTGAGAAATTAACGTGTGTGTGTGTGTGTGTGTATAATATCATGTATTAGTTTCTGCACGTTTGATCGACGTTCCATTATCATCTCTTACGTCGAAAGATTTGATTGCAATTTGCCGCGTATATTTGTTCGAATATATCACGATATATTACATAAATCGACAACACTCGTATCTTCCAGACACGGTATATCGATTTATGGAAATGGCGATATTGCAATCAGGTCGCGTGTGATTTTCCCAGCTCGAATCCCGTATATGTTCCTTGAACCTCTGAATACCTCTGGTTTCCGGGTAGAGTTCACCTCGGGCCAATATATCCTCCCCTCGACACTCGTATATCGATAACATATTTATACATAATTCGCGTAGTTCCGTGAAATCAACTTTCCAGGACCTTTCTTCTTCCTCCTACGCCTCTCCCTCAACTCCCCGTTGACCTCTTCTTTCTCTCCCTCTCTGTCTCATCCTCCTCCCCTAACCCCTTCCCGTGCACAGCACCGTCTCTTCTTTCCACCCGCCATATACCGTTTCGCCGATCCTCATAAACTTTACGAACCCGGACGGTAAATCCGGTTTATGACAAGCTGGGGGCTGCCACCACGAGGCATCTACGAAATTACGGCTGAGCGCGATCGGATTTTTATACCTCTCCCCCCAATTATACGCCGCGTGTGTCGCGGCCCCGGACTGACCGGAATGGAGGGAAGGGGGCGAGCGATTGAGGGAACGACTCGTTTAGACACGACACGACGTCTCCCTTGTCTTGTCTCACCGGGGAGGAATCCGCGTCTATCGAGTTACACGGTATCAAATCAACGCCTGCCGGATCGCAGTTTCCCCGCGCATACATCACGTTCTCATTCGCGCGTCTCTCTCCCCTCGAATCTCCCGCCTACATAGGTGCGAGCGAAATTTTTCTCTTTCAGCCTGTATATGGGGCTGGTAGAAATTTAGCATCTACGAAGAATATTTATTCTTCTGGAATCTCGGGATTTAATAATTTATTTCTTTCATAAGAACGCATCTTCTCCCTTTTTAAATCTTTAATTATATTTATATCCGAAATGCTGTTGAATTGAAATAATATTTGGAAAATTATTCTAAATTGACATAAAATTATCTAATATTAACACAACAGATTTTTATTTAATATTTAAAGAAATCGTAATTATCATTATACAGGCACAATATACAAAGTGTTCAAAAAATCATTCAATAATTTATATAGTAGATAGGATACATGATAGAGTAAAAGAATCTTAGCAAACATGGGTCGAAATCTCAACCGTGAGATATAAACATTTTTGTATGTTAGCATTATAATTGATTTATTGGCTTCTAGGTACGTGTCACATACGATGTTTACCTCAATGTTTATAAACCGCGTTCTGAAGGTCCTCCGTTCAATTTCCGTATATACTTCATATTAAAAGATTTCACCGGCAATCAGTCAATTGTCATCAACCGGCGATTGCAAATCTTTGCGATTCACAAGAAGAAGATGCCAAGCGTGTATGAAAATGGAAGGAGGACACGTGGAACACCATTGAATGGACATATTGAATGATTTTTTTTTAACACCCTATATATTATTCAATATAATATTAATTTAAATATTAAAGATGTTAAAAAATATTGAGGATATTTCTTTTATGAAATATTCTCTTATGCTATTCGAGATGATGCTAACTAGATGATAGATGTGTCCCCCCCGATTGAGGAAATTTAATTTGTTTACTCTAATATATTTCGATGAGAAATGTGAACAGGCCTTTTAAATATTATACATTCAGACGCTGTCCGAAGCCGTGTTGATTTCAGGTAGCGTTCATTACCGAGGTTCATATCTAATTTTTTCATTCGAATTCATTGCTATTATGCATCGTTATAACGTCAAAAAGGCAAAGAGTGGATATAATAATGGTCGTGCGAAGAGTGAATATAATGGGGGGGTCTCTTCCGAGAAGAAGCACACGCTCTTGTAGAATTACACGACAATTAAAAATCATTGTTAATCCTAAATATAAACTTGATATCTTTTTTGATGCGACGAACACCGGTGACGACTCGTATTCGTAAATGGTTTGCTAATTATCGTCTTGTAAAGATTGATGTAATAAGAAAAGAATTTTTAATATTATTCCAAAAAGAAATTATTTTTATAGCGATTAGTATCGAAACGCAATATTTCAAGAATTTTCTTTGACGATTTACGTTTATTGATAATTGTTACGGTATCAGACGTCGAAAGTACAATTTCTACCGCGACGATGACTTTGTGCGACGACGCGCAAAACAAGTTCTTCGTGCTAAATACGGAATATTTAAGAAAGAACTGAGAAATCAAATATACGGACTTTTAACCGCGTTAAAGTATCGTTTTTCGCGAGTAGCGTGCAAGGAAGATACCCTCCTACTTGATACTCACTATTCTCTAAACGGGGGGGGGTATGCGGATACATTACTTCTACGAAAGTTTCCTCGCGTAAAACGTTTACTGCCCTTTTTCGTCACTTCAGCCACGAAGGCGGGGGCGAGAAAGAAAGAGAGAGAGAGAGAGAGAGAAGTTGCTTCTCCTGAATCTCCGACGTAAAAGCTCTAAGCAGACCGAAAGCATTCTTCGATCAACTCGACACGAAACCATCGCGCCTGTAATTCGCCACAATAAACACCGCCATTTTCGGAAGAAAGATCGAGAAAATAACGAAAATATATTAGAAATTCTATAAATATTTATATACAGACTTTTGTAATTAAGTAACATCGTTTTAGTTCTCGATATGAATAAAATGATATCCATAATTTTTGCGAAAAACTTTTTACTTTCTTTTTTTGTTTAAATTATTAAAATGAATTTTACTTGAATAATTTAATTACCGACTTTACATCCTCATTATCATTAGTTTAATATAATATTAGTTTACGCAACGTAATTTCTTGGATGAATCGATACGGACTATACGGTAGAAGTTACGCGCCATTTTCCCCTAACATAAAGGAATAAAATGCTGATTATGCGGCCGGTCGGTCGGATTTTTCGCGATCGTTGAACGAAACATACTTCGCCAATCCATTTCTGTCGTCTCTCGGAAATTATCACCCGGCGGGAACGTACGATACACGGCGGGGGGCCCCCCGTCGAGCGCGCACGGCACTCAGCTTTCGTTCCTTTATGAAACTCGAATAAACTTTTCTGAGATTGCTACACGAGAAAAATATGCGATCGGCAGCATTTTTCGCGTCAAGATACCGTTATTACGCGACAGGATCGACCGGTGAAAAGTGGAAAATTATCGTCGGGTTTGCTAATGGCGAACCAGGCCATCCACGAACGATAGAAACGATTTACGAACGGGCTGTAGTAATGCACGATACTCTTGTAAAATGTATTTTATTATACACATACATATATATGTGTATGTGTGTCTATACGCATCAGTTTACAAGTAATCTCTTAGCTTGTAAACTTGATTGTCACATTTTATACGATAGCACCAAAAACCCCTTTTATCCGCTACTCTCTTTCTCGCAAGATGCATTTTTTTTTTTTTTTTTTTTACGAACAAAAATTGGATGTTTCGAATGAAATATAATAAATATTTGGAGCTTTTTCTTATTTAAATTTTAATAAATTATAAAATGTAAGATACATATAGTTTTTTATTTGTATATTTGTGGAAAATTTTTGCAAATGTAAAAATGTTTAAAATTTTTCTATTATTACACTTTGTTAAACAATACAATTTTATTTCTAGAAAATAAAAAATTTTCGCGAATAAATCTTCACGATTCTGATCGAAAATTAAGTTCTATAAGAAAACAGGGCTCAATGAAATTTTTGTTACGCGAAAATTGATTCCGAATCGGTTGAGAAATTCGCCAGGTCCATATTGACTTACTTATCTCGCGGAACGTCGAATTCCGGAAGATGCATCAAGAACGACCAAGGTGCCTATAAAGCCGGCCGTACGAAATGCAAAGTATTGGCGCGAAATTAAAGCCGATCAAAATGCAACGAACCTGTGCATTATGTTGTTGATACAGCACTGCGGGCGAAATTCAGCGACTCGCTCTAGCGGGGGCCCTGCGTCTGCGTCCCCCCCATTTGGCGGTCGTGGATCGACCAATTTTTACCCCGGCGTGTGCAACTCGGGCTTCGGATACAAATCACGCCTCTCAGTGACGTATCGCCGCGCGAAAGCGGCCATTTTGCTCTCATATTTTTTATTTAATAGCCACCAGGCTATCGTGTATCTCGCATTAATACGCGGCAGCTACGCCGCGCGGTAGCGTCGGTAAAAGGGGGTCGTGGTCGAAGCGACCCCCGCCACCCGGTAACCCGTAATCATAACCGTGCTATTTTTCTCCCCGCGCCTTCTCTCCCTTCCTTTCCGGTATGCCCGCTACTACGTCTACGCTTTCAATTTAATGGCCACTTTTCAAAGATACTAATAATGCTCCGCGATACTAATAGGATAGGATGTTTCTGGATATAATTAGGGCAGTAGTGGAAAAAGTGGAACATATTTATAAACGTTTCTCGTTGCTCGTTGGAAATAACGTGGTTTAAATATTTTATTATAGTATTTTATTTTTTATATTATTTTTACACTATTTAAGATCTATCCACAAAGCTCAGCTATGCAGGCACGAGATTACTTCCGTGACTTTGATTACTTTCAAGTCACGAAAACTACTAAGTCCTAAAACGGATTTTCATGCTGTTCGATGCTTGAAAAAACACAAAATGTTACTTAGGTGTTATAAACCCGAAATGACATATTTTTCAGTTGAATGAATTGACACAAACGGTATTTTTCACGTACAGTTTATATGCGAGCACCCGTACATACGTTTATATAATATCGATGTAAATTTATTTCACGTTCTTTACGATTACTTACTTACGATTTTTGTCGATTTTTCAAAAGCCACACGACACAATGAGATCGTAACTAATTCGAAATTCACGATTGCTCGAATCGGTTTGCGAAATCGTCAACAAATAATATCAAACTATTGTTAATTTTTCGAACTGTCAAGCTCCGGAACGAACTCCGTTTCTTGCATCAATCACGACACGCGGCGGGACTTTGCTCCACGCGTGTTACGCTCGTACGGTGCAAATTTAGATCACGTCGCCGCGTGAACGAACGAGCTAAGTCGACTTAAGTGAATTCCGTGTATACGCGGCAAATTGGTAAAGTAGCGAAGAGTGTCGGTCGGTCTGGATGGAACGAGAAGGCACAACGTATACAGTTGATCATCGCGTTATAAGGTCTTACTTGTTGCTGATGGTTGCATGTCTGCCACGGTTCTCCGCGCGAGTGTCGGTGCCCTCTGCTTTTCCCAGCTGATTGCTCCGTATGCGAGAAGCGATAGGGAACCTCGTTCCCGGATGGACGGCCGGCGGTTTCCTCCTAGTCGTTGAACCGGCCGAAAGTTCGCGATTCCTGCGGAACCTGGACTTAACAACTCGGGAGAAACTTACAGAGAAACGACATAGCTGGTAATCTCCGTGTCTAGATCGCATCGTAAAATGATTTTCGGAATCTCGTATGCTTATTCATGAGAATGGAAACGCGATATAGAATTTCTTGTTTTGCTGAAGATTACATAAATTTGTCAAAATTAAATCGATGATTTTGTTACTGCATTAATACAATTTGTACTTGCAATTTTTCTTATGGCATTTCTTGTTAAATTTATTCAAAATATATTTTGCATATTTTGTATACATTTATTTATTTATTTATTTATTTATTTTTTTTATAGATTCGGATTTGTTCGAAATTTATTATTGAGCCAGTTAGTCGTAGAACTAAATGTCTCGTAAAAATCTATGAATATAATAATATAATTTAGCGTCTAAGAAAGCATCTTACGTAAAAGAAAAAAATCGTGTCCAAAACTAACTTTCACTAATAGAAAAGTAAAGCTTTATCCATCATTTAATCTCGACACCTTGAGAATTAAAAATTAACAAAACGGTTTTATTAGAAGGAACTACTTTTTTTTTGTAAAAATCACGTTTTACATGATAAATGTAAAGGAAGCACGCGAAGATAATAAGTTATCAGACATAAATTAGATGATCTTTGATATCTTTTTTTTTTTTTCCCCTCGGATAACACACTGGCATATTGCTTGCATGCACGTCTATAAATACTGAAAAGAGTTTGTTTCTCGCACTTGAAATATCTGCAGAGCGGCACAGTTAATTTCTTAGGGTAACCGCACACTCGAACTTTTACAAACACTCTGTGTTATGTGTTGCGGCGCACACCATGTATGCGCAAGTCATTCAACTTGTTAACTTTCTTAGCCCTGACTTTTGGCGCATCGGCCCCTAACTTTATATATCGGAGAAAAGGAAAGGATTAATGAGTTCATTTGGCGAATAGCCAATTTCACATATATTGAAGAGAAAATCCTTCACAAATAGATTATTAAACGTATTGTAAACTAAACAAAATTCCGCGCCTCTTTCATTTTTCTAAAATTAATATATAATAGAGAGGCAAGATATAGAATGACGAACAAAATGTTTTTTTTGTATTTTTAAATCAATCAGTTATTTGAAAGAAAGAAGTAATATTTATTAAAAAAAAAAATTTTATAACAAAACTTTTGATTATGATGCTTACAAACTTACTATAAATATCGAATAATATCTTTAAAGATTCACGCGCGTAAGCTATATGGCATATTATATTGATTGATTTTTTATTCCTCGTCGTTTAATTCAGTTAATCGCATGTTAACGCGTAATCTTTTTAAAAATTTCTCTTTTTCTTTAGCGTTAAATGTGAAAATAGATAATAATAATAATTAGAAAGTGAAAGTGGTAATGTATATTTGTTATTAACGTAATAAGAAACATTATTCCGTTGATTGAATAATTGTAATAATTGCGATTACTGACAGCTGTCAAACGTGGAAAGTCGGAAGAAAAGGAGCTTTCACGTGTGCTGTTAATTAAGGCTGCCGTCATGCTAAGCTAGGTGAAAGGGTTAAAAAGGAGATCGTAAATTAAGCGACGAGCATTAAAAAAGCCGTCGTGCAAAAGGAAAAAAAATATCGATTGAAATAAACAGACCAGTCGTCGTTAAATCGATCGAATTCAGCACGAAAGTCGAACCGCATCGAAACGTCTGGCGGAAGTTAATTTAGGAATCTTAATTTCTGCGAAACTATTTTTTTCTCGAATAATTTTTCCGTTGTTTTTATAAAGGAAACGTATCGCGTTATCAAAGAAATTGGCTAATCCGCAAGTGTATAATAAATCCATCCACAACGCTTTGCCGACATTTCGCAGGAAATTCAGTTTTAGCAAAATTGAATGTATTATTTTTTAACGCGCGTGTCTTTTCAATATTTTTTTTTTTTTACTAGTTTATTTGTTAATTTTTTTATTAAATTTATAGCGTACGAATATATAAAAAGACTTATTTAATAAAAATTTGTTTAATATTTTAATGAATAATCCATTTAAGCTGTCAGAATTATATTTTTCTTAGTTCTCCCGATTATTACCAATTGTATACATATTTTGATTTTGACATTATTTGATGCTTTGATCCGATCAAAGAAGCGCCAGTAAAAAAAGGAAGCGCCGGTCGTATAATCGACATATGTACGGAATGTGCATCCAGATATAACATTAAATTGTAAGGGATATTAAATGCAATGCGAAGAAGGCGGTTTAGTAGAGAACCTCGATCGTCCACTCCAATTACGGTTTATGGAACGGCGGATACTCAAGCTCGGTACATAATTGCGTCGTAATCATTAATGCAATGCGCGGCTTACTAATCCTAAAATTAGTAGAGACCAGATGGCGGCAGCTGGCAATTACACAGCACCGGGTCAATGATATCACAAATATATCCCCCGTGTATATCTACCGCTTAAGGTAACATTCGATCTTCTATTGTGTTTGCCATCATATTTGTTTCTCGTCATCGAGACGAATGGCTATTTTGATTATATTCGTTGGCATAAAATCTATTTTTACACGGATATCGTCGATTTGACTCATTAATTTTACCACATGTAATTTCAATGACAAATTCAAATTATATGGGATTAATAAACTCACGTTCGAGCCCCTCGCGAAATATTCGTCGAGTAATCGCGTCGCGTCTCTCTTTTCGAGATGCGATAAACTTTAAGATATCTGTCTTGATATGTTTTTGGAACGATCGGATCGGGAATCAAGGACGTCGCTAGCACGGTGAGCGGAAATTAAGCAGAGAGGGCGAATGCAATTCTCGTAGACAGTGAGTCGTAGGTGAGTCAGTGTGCGAGAGAGAAAGAGAGAGGGAGAGACATGGACTGAGTCAAAGGTAAAGTCTGCAGGTTGGGTGGGTGCACGGGATGGGATGATATGAGGTTAGGTTGGTGGTCGACGGGGCTCGCCTTGGTCTGGCACCGCTAGTCCTTCCCGTATTGATCGCGTGCTCCTTTCCTCCCTTAGATACCGCGTCGACCCTCTCTTAAGCCTTACGTATGGCCCGGGTTCGCTTCTACCTTAGGCCTTAAGCCGCCGAGACGTTCATGGTGGATCCTCTGATCGGGGTTAAAATCAAGGGTTGAAATTTATATAAATTCGGCGAGTTTACTCTCGCATACACAGATGATTGTTCATGATAATAAAATGTGATTGACGCGAAGCACATTTTTTTCATAGTTATGTGAAAATTCAAACTTGACAGATTTTTTTGTCAATAATATTTTTTATAGTTTAGTTAGTAAAGATAGATTTATTTTATTCCGGTTTATAGCAATTTTTTTTTGATAATTATCTTTTATTATTCAAAAATTAATACCAGCAAAAATTTGAAAACGCTTCTCTGCTAGCTAAACAAATCTTTAGAAAAGTTTGAGTTTCTTTTATTTTATTGATTATGATTCAATAGAAATCAAGCAGTAGAGCAGTTTAACTTTTACACATATAAAGTAACATGTATTATATCTTTATTTTACAGGCAAAAACACAGATAAATATTATCCAAGCAAATAATATAAAGTAACAACTCCATTTGTATAAATAATTCAACACATTATATAACGATTGTCATTGCTTTTAAATCTATCACATGAGATACAATACAATCACTTTTCCCACGTATGCATATCCTACGGAAAAAGTGTTTACGCGAAGCACACACACACACGGACGCATTCGCCATCTGATAACATGTTTTTTTTTTTTTTCACGGCAAGGTTGTAAGATGGTTGCCGGTGCGCTACATGCATATGCGCAATTTGAGGAAGGGGTTGTATTTACCGCGTTGTTTAACGATCTTAACGAGATACGATGCCGAAGAGCTTAATTAACGGAGAGTCTGAAAGACGTTCGTCACGCGCGCTCGATATGCGAGAGGGACCAATAAATTACCGGACGAATTTAAAAGATATATAAAGCCTCTTTCTGGGAACCGAGCCAGGAACGAGTCCTTGTCGTACGTACGAACGAAGCTGCAGCTGCAGGTGACCGCTGCCACGATCGACGAGCATAATAACACTCGTACACGTCGAGGGTATCGATACTGCGACAAATTTTGACACGAGTGTCGATGAAGAGATGCGAAACATCCAAAGATAAAAGATCTCGTATCTCTAGTTAGGTTTTACCAGTGTTTAATTAGTTTAGTTTTTTCCAACCCCTTGTTAAGACGTCGATGCAACCGTCAATTATTGATCGCTGCAGTTCGTTATAATAATTACTTTAAATCGGAATAGCGATGATGTTACGTTTTTTATCAACATGATCTATATTTTATCGAAATTATTTCTAAGCGCGATTGACAACGATAGTAAAATTCCACGGCAGATTAGCTGATCCAGTTTCGTCGTCGTCGCCAGGCTCGGTCGCGTGCTCGTTCGCGACGCAATTAGTCGTCTGATAAACGAGAGTAAGACGGACGAAACGGGAGATAAATTGTCGCGAGGGAACGGCGGGGAGAGGGAGAAAAAGCCAGGCCGAAAAGCAGGTTAATTTGGATGCGGCTGCTTTTAATCGGCCGTACCAAGATGGAACGCGGCGCGCAATTTACGGGTTTGTTAATGATGATAACGCATGCAACGCGAATAACGCGCGGCGCGTATGCAAACGAAAATCATCACGAAAATTCGCGTTAAATATTTGCATTAATGTTCTTCCACACCTTTATTGATCCTCAAATGCAAACGACTTCTCGCTTCGCATTTCTCTCTCTCCTCGGGCAGGTCGGGCGTTGATATAGCATTCGTTACATAAATTTTATTCTACTTTGAATCGTGTATCAATAACTGATTAGAGATATGTACGCCTTTGATTTTATGCCGGTATTAAAATAGACAATTCTACGAATATTACATTTTCACGATGTGTCGTGTGTTTATTTATGCGTTATTTCTCCTGCGAAGTGTTCGCGAGGAAAGATTAATACGATACGTGTAACAACGCGGATCAATTAACATTTCGAGCATTTTAATATTATAATTTTCATACAGATTTTCGTACAAATATATTGAACAAAATCATAACGAATTATATTCACTCCAGCAATTTTAATTTTTCATTTAATTTTATTATCGCGATATAAGATCGCGTTGTTTCGCTTGTCGAATTATTATATCGAGTTGTGAATGTGATCGTGTAACGAAAAAATTTTTTAAAATATTCTCGCAAAATAACATTAAATCCATTCGCCTTTCGATATTTAAATCCGATATTAAATCAGCGCCACGCACGGTTACGCATCGCGGAAGCGCGGATGTTTTTCTCTTCCGCGAGGATAGGGGAGGGAAAACAAAGAAGGAGGAAGGAAGAGGAGGCGGAAAAAGATGCACACGTGGTTTTTTTTTTTTTTTTTTTATTATTTCTCGCGTGAGCCGCTCGGCGAATCCAGTCGCGTGCCACTCGCGGGCGCACTCGCGTGTTCCGTCCAAGCGTGAACTTCTAATACCCCTTCATCCTCACCTTGACTCTCCCGCATTAGCGGGTCGCCAATAATACTTTACGCACGAAATCTTTCCATTTTCTTCGCTCACATGCGAGAGCGGCAGTCACGGGCAAGGAGCTCGGCGATACCCGGCACGATCGGTACCGTATGCAGATTTCTAGTTCAAGAAATCAAACATCGTTTTGCGCGGACATTTATCACGAACATATATGCGAAACTCATCTACAAACTTAATTATAGAAGCTATGATTGAAACATTAATTCGAGCATTTTTCGTTTGCCCACCTCGGTTACGTATTAACTTTGGAAATATATTCCAAGTTCTAAAGATACATAATTCAGCTTAAATTTCTATAAATAATACAAAAGCGTTTATTTACGGAAAAAAAAAATTTGGTTTGCAATAATTCAAATATAATTTGAAGCTATTTCGAATTTATATTACTATAGGACATAAAGCCCATCAAAAAGAACGACTCGCTTCCGTTTCGCTTCGCTTTATCTCCGACAGAATGATAATCATGATCGCGAAGGCTCCGCAAATTGGTCGATCGAGAGAGAAAACCCGATTACTACCCCAAACAATGCAATTATAGTAGTAAGGGCGAACGAGTCTCGCGGGATGTCTACCGTGGAATGGCTATGTCGGCCATTTCGTAGGTACGGGAACAGGAAGGGGGAAGCGCACGGAGAAAATCCTATTATAGCTTCGTATCCTACGCGACGTGGTACATAGAGCGTGTGGGGTGAAACGAGACGAGGTCGTCGTAAAGACTCAACCCTCGCGCACATCCGTATTGACGCAACCGCCAGGAGCCCACCCTGCGGATTAACCAATCAAAACGCAGCATCCGCGCATGCGATCGCTCGAAAGTGTGCCATTTTGTATACCGTCGGCTATCGCGAGGCACAATCGAGACTCCTACCCCGAACCGGCCAGGAAAATGAAACCGAGAGTTTGACACAGTGACATATTTAATCATAACGAAAGAGCGCGAGGGCATTCGATACTCGTATGAGCGAATTGTACGATTGGATCAGTCGTCAAAATCTCTGCTTTTTCTTTTTACATTAAAAAAAAAAAGACATATACGTCTGCCAGATTTTTAAAAAATACCCCTACAAATTTCTGATGAACCGTGTCTATATAATCATCATAATAGTTATTAAACGCGCCGCTTCTAAGAGATACGACCCTCATTTTATCCCGGAAGTAATGAGATAGTCGACGATCTCGTTGCTTGCTCGCGAGTACGTCGGAAGTGAGGATTAGGAAGCCACGAGATATCCGTAATTATCGCAACTTTACGAGCATGCATCGCGTTGACGTGAAGTAGGAGAATCTTGAGATATCAGAAAATTTAACTCTTTACAGGCGGTGAATGGAGAAAGTGAAGATAAGAAAAGTACAAGAAAATAAATATTTTTTAATCTATAAAATATCCTAATTTTTTAATCTCACTTTCTTCGACTAATTTAAAATTGATTTCTCTCTTAACGAAAAACTTATGGGAAATTAATTTTATACATAAGTCTTCTATAATTATATCTCTCATAAGTCTCCGTTTTGAAAAAAATCCATCGGAGAAATTAAATAAAAAAAACTCGCATTGACGTACAAGCCGTATTTCTCTTTTCACATTTCGATTTTTAATGCGAGCTCGCCATATTTCGAAACAATAAGTTGCCGATTTAGCGTGCCTGGCACTGCCACTGCGAAATAAAACAAAACAATACACATTTAGCTCGCAGAGAAAGCGGTGGAGCGGACGGAGGCTTTAAATGGTTTCCACCCTGTTTCCCCGACCGATATATAGCCGCCTCGGGGCTGAAGACTGGGGGTTAAAACTGGGACGGATATTTTTGGCTCTTCGATGCGCGGTGCGAATTCGTTTGTTTGCGAGAGACAGAGGGAGAGGGAGAGAGAATTCGTTTGGTATTTGCCGGTATCGGGACCGCCGATAAATGGGAAAACTTTCCCGGGGCAGTTTTCACAACGCGTTTCCAGCAGAGAGAAACAACGCTCAACCGCCCTCGCCGCTTTCCGAAAGGCAACGCACCCTTCCGTTTTCGTGCCGGCGCGCTATTCTCGCGTGGCGGCTCGAAATTGCCTGTGTATTTCGGAAAGCTTAATCGTCCGCGCCACGTCGGATTACGTCCTTGAATTATTCTTATCGGCATATGCACCCTCTGTATATGTACCCTTTATTCTCAAGATTCATTTTCTCCCAAAAATTTCTCTTTTCTACAAAATTCCGCTAACACCACTGTAATTATTTGATTCTTCGTTGATTTCATAGACATTATATACAATATAAAAGAGGTTTCTTTTTACAAGATATTTGTCTATCAATCGCTACCTTGTATATTTTATAATTTAGTAATAATTTATTTATAATATAATAACATTATAATATATAATAATATTTTAATATTTTAATATTAATAATTTGAGGAAATAATTTTTTTTATATTTCATACATTGAGAATATAAAATGATATGACAATATAAGGATATACGTACTTTAATATATATATATATATATATATATTTTTTTTTTAATTTAATAAACGCAAATAAATTTAATATATTTAATTTAATCGATAGATAACCCTCTTGATTTTTATATTTGTGACTTTTACTGATAATATTTATCAGTTGAATAACGTATAATGTGTGAGAGCATGTTTCTTTTTTTCGAGGAAGGCGTAGTTAAGTGCGATAATCGGATAACAGATATTTTGGGCATCTAGGTAAACACACTCGAATTGCGAGCTCGTTTGGTATTTACCGGGTATCGAGTCCGCGGACAAATGAGAAAACTTTTCAGGGAACGTTTTCGCCGCGATACGCTAGGCCCCTTTGCTTTCGAAAAGGCAACGTTACCCCTTTCGTTCTCGTGCCGCCGCTCTATTCTCGCAGGGTATACTCCACATGTACGTCCAACTACGTCTAAACCTATATTTTGCGGTGCTCTTAACTTAACACGCCACGAATTAGCCTCTTGAACTTTGCCCCGGCGCAAAAACGGAGCAGTCTTTCGGTTTCCGATTATGATCAAAATTCCGGATATTTGACGGACGTGTTTTATTTAACTGACGATTAATATAGACGATTGGGAGCATCAATTATTATATTAATATTAATGCGAATATCACAGTCATCTATAACGATAGGAATTATATGTGTGCGTATGTTATATTAATATTTTTTTTCATTTATAATATTTACTAATATAATTACCAGCAATTATATTTTATTTAATTAGCGAATCAATTTTCTGTTTCAGGCACTGAACGGGTTCCTGCTAATATTGACTTGCGACGGGGAAGTGTTTTTCGCTACCCACAGCATAGAGAGTTACCTAGGCTTCCATCAGGTATTTTTACATTTTTAATTAAGCCAATTAAGCTGTTATTATTATGACAGAGAAAGAAACATAGAATATTATAAAATATTTTTAGATTTTTATATTTAAAATGCAGTAGGTAGTGTATTATTGTCGTAGCGGATACATATGAAAATATTATACAATGTGTAAAATATTTATCTATACTCTCGCAAACTACGTAATACTTTTAGTGCTATTAAATAATTATAATTAAAATATTGAGTTTTATAAACAACATTATTATTAAAATCGTTGAATCGTTAATAATTTAAATATCTCTCGAAAAATATTTTCTTGTTAGAATATATCAAAATTCTGAAACAACAAATCTTTGTCGATAAATCTGGACGGCGTTTTAAAGAATCGTTTACGTGGCTTTTAAAAGCGCAGTCGGTGAACGTACTTGTAGATCCATAATACTTGTAGACACAGAATACGTTTGCCCCTCGGCTGCCTTTTATTACGAGGTAATTCTAGACGTATAGTTCACCCTTGTTAGAGTTTATCTTCAGTCACCGTGTATCCACACCCGACACGCGGCAGTCACGCCAGCGCCGTCAAGTTCATCGTACGTGTCACGTTTGTCCGAGCGTCATCCCTTTCGCGAGACAATGTACCCTTTCGCTAGGACTGACGGCCCACATACATTTTTCAGTAGTAACAGTAGGTAGGTCATCGATATCGCAATCGTGCAACATGCATCGCCCTTACTTATCGTGGCTTACACAAATCTGTCCGAGATGCTTGAATAAGAAGATCTCGATTTATTCCCGTAAAACATTCTTATTTCTGATAATTTATAAATGGAAATTTCATTTATCGATTTTTTTATCATGAACTGTTTCTGACAGTTTGTGTATAAAATATTCACGAACGCAAATAAAGATGTAAATGAAGTTATTAAGAGGACTAGGCAAAATCGTATTTGTCGAAAATGAAGTCTTTTTGAGAATTTATTACAAAAAAATGAATTAAAATCGAGAATTGTCCTTTAACAAAATGTTTATTAAGATCATAAACTATAAAAAAACATTTATTGAGTTGAGAATATGCATTAAAAATGGCTAATCGAAAAGGATTTTTAAATAAGTTTTGCAGTGATAGAGAAAAGAGAGAAAAAAATCAAACAGATCAAACAGACGATTAAAATGGTGATCTTGCTTTGTTCTTCATCGAAAAATAGATGTTTGATTTTGTTATTGTTTTCAAAAATTAAAGTTTGCACAAACTTTTTAGAGGTTCAATCCGAAATTATATTGTACATATTGTGAACATGTTCAATTTTTTTTTAAAGATTTTTGAGTTATCACTGCAAAACTTATTTAAAAATCCTTTTTTTTTTATGATCCTAATAAATATTTTGTTAAAGGACAATTTTCGATTTTAATTCATTTTTTTGTAACAAATTCCCAAAAAAAAAAGATTTCGTTTTTGACAAATACGGTTGGCTAGTCGCCATAAAATATTTTGAGGATTGTGTCTTATATTGAAATATATATTTTTTTTTAAATCGATGTCATTTAAACACCGGCCAGGTTTCGATTATCTCAATTTTTATTATCCTAATTTATCGCGAACGGAAGTCGAGTCGCAAATACGAGTATCCTAAAGTGCAGATCGGATAGCGAACTATATCGGGGGAGCGAGATATACGAATTTCGATACGACTCTTAATTAATTATGACACCGGAAAATCGTGCGGAGGCTGGTCCGAGGCTCATTAAAGGCGACGTAATCTCGGCGATTTTATTCGCGAATGATCGTGCAAAGATCGTTTCACGAATGTGGGAACTACGGAATACCGATCCCGATTCTTCGCCACGCAGACCGAATCTAATTGCGATCCACACTGTTGCACATTCGATTGCTACCGACGGTGTTCCCGCGCACGATCATTTCGATACTCTTGGACGATACCTCCGTTCTCTTGGGGGTCTCCCCCTTAATGATAAAGCGGCCGTGTGTAACCACAGTGCCGGCGCGGGCTATTGGTTCCACGCGAGAGCATTGTGTACACAATGTAGTGGAAACCGATTTCGCGCTATATTCCGATACATGTCGGCGAGGAACGTCCGTCGCGTTCGATCAACCCATTCGAGTCTCCCTCGATTCGATGACGCATCGGGAGAGACGTGTCGGCAGATTCTGCAAATTTCTCGAGCTCACGAAATCACTTGGATGCCGAATCGATCATGAGAATTGCCGTGTTTCTGCGTAGCTTTGCACCAAAGTGTCTGTCCATGCCAACAAGATTAATAAACAATTTACAGATTATCGTGCATTCAAACTCGAGAGATCAATTGACGTCAATTTATATTGATGTAATATTCATATGATCTTGAAAGGTAATTTTTAACTTGTGTCAAACTCTATTTGTTTCTTTTTTTCTATAAATATTTAATAAACAAATAAAATCTTAAAATAAATCTTCGATAAAGTCTTTTTAATATAAAATTTAGTTTTTTAATTCTAAGGTTGAACGATACGTATATTATTGTACATTGTCCGTTTCGAGAAAACTGACGGCGTTATATCGCTGGTCGTCGACGCGAAAGCGCATTAAAGAATCATCCATCTATCTATATACGGGGGATAGGTGCTCGACCAACCCGGTATAATACCGTCACTCGAGCCCCCTCGGCGGGTAGGTAGATAGGTATATATACTCGGGCACGCACGCGAGCGCAATGTGCATACATTGTAAAAAATGACGGATGATGATTTCCCGAGCCGATGACTCTCTATACGGGGCGCACGCGAACGCGCCGGGTATGAATTGCAGAAAATAGCGGACGATGATTTTCTGACTCGATGACCGCATATCCGAGACAACAAAAAAAAAGAAAAAAGAAAAAAGGGAACGAAGAAAAGTGGTTTGTTATATACGAACGTTCTAGATTTCCTCCTAAATATCCCCTCGCGTATGTATGTGTGCGTTCGAAATCACCGACGGAAATCATCCGTCCCGGTTTCGCTGGGAATGACGGAAGTCGAATCGGCTCTTCTTGCAGAACTGCGGGAATGCGATTGTGGGAAAAAAAAAAAATACGCAACGCGAATACTATCGTCATTTTCCGCGTGTAAATAGAAGTTCTGATGTACGAATTATTTTATAAAATTAATATTTAAACAAAGATTTATATTTACTATATATAAATTTCATACGAATTAATTTTTTTATTTGCTATTTAACATCATTATCGAACATATTGAATTGTCACAATATCCTTGATATTCAATTTTTGTCAGAAACTCGATGACGTAAAACACGTGCAAAGGCATATTAAATATTTACGTACATATAATGAATGAACGTAACGAACATAATGAACACATGAATATAATTGCTAAGAATTAATGAAACAAAATTAATATTCAAAAACAAAAAAAAAATATAATTTACCGAGTACATATATCTTATTTTATATCAATTTATATAACATGCTTTACATTTATTTTTTTATTTATATCTAAATCTTTATCTTGAAAAATCATATCGATGAATTCACTTTATATTTAAAACCAAAGCTATACTTTTTGACCTGGAAAAAAAAAAGAGAGAGAGAGAGAGGAACGTCGCATGATAAGATACATTTATCTTTCTACTTTCACAGAGTGACACTGGTTGTTCAAGTTCCGTGATGAAAAATATTGATTTATTCACGCGCTCGTGTGTTTTACGCGTTTCTTACTTTGTGACGCAAATTTTCCGATAGCATCTCGCACCGTTCTTCGCGCGTAAACGAACCTTGCGGAGTACGTAGTATAAATTGTATCGAAGGGCCCTTGATTCGTATTCTTTAACAAGCTCGAATTATTACGCCAACTTCGTGCAAGTATCCATTGAGACGTAACAATGCACGCAATGATATACCGTGTATATTGTATATACGATATATGTATTGAGAAAAATAGGGACGATGACTTCGCGCGAGCTGCATTCGACGTAGATAGGCGTCTTGGGACTTTTTTTTTTTTCGTTCGGATCTTCAGTATCCTCTTTTTCTCTTTCACTCGAATCATGATTTCAAGTATTTGGTATCTATTATTTTAATTTTGTAGAGTCATATTCTCGACGGACGAATCTCGCTTATTATCTTTTGTGGAAAGAATTGCTTAGAATGACAAAGATGACATTACAAAATTTCTCCATGTGATTAATAGCGTCCATTCCTCTCCTTTTCTTTTCCGCACGTTTATCTAATATTTATATATTTTTCTTGCGACAGAAATTTAATTTATTTTGAGATGCATCTCTTGTTCCTCTCGAAAATAATATCTTTCAAATATACATAATATATTACAGGTTTAAAAATTGATTCGTATTATCATTATATCTTTTGATAATATCTGATAAATTATTTTCGTCATCCAGAATGCACCTCACCTCGTTACAAAAATCATTCATCTGTATCCGTAACGACAATAATCCACCGCGGACTTGGTGCAGATTGCTCGAGATGTCAGGAACGCGAGTGAATGCACGCGAACTTAAGAGCGCATTCATCAGATACGTTGTAAAACTGCGTTTTAGAGGGAAAGCACTCCCTTCAATGCGATATCATCATCTTTGAGCGATAATTGAACGGCGGAGATTATTGATTTGTTCACTCGATCCTCAAATTATTCCGTCTCTTCTTAGAGATTACATTAATTATAATTAATCGAAATATTAATGAATATTGTCAGGTTAACCTCAGCAAAAATATTTTTATAGCGCTCACAGCAAAGAAAGATTTTTATTAACAATTATAAAATAAAAAAAAAAATCTTTTTTTTTTTTTTTTTTTTTTTAATCAAATCGCGATTAATCAATTTTAAATTTCAAGATGCGAAACGAACAGCGCGATTTAAAATTAAAAACTTTAATGTCAGAATGAAGGGTAGGAAGTTTTAAATTGAATTTTATATTTAAAACAGACGCCCCGAAAATATTAATATCTCATTCTCTCCCGTTACCTCATAATCGAGTCCGTGCAACTCATCCATCCGCGATCTGTCGACGAGGAGAAACCCCGGTCGCAATCCTCGTCCGCTCAACCGTAAAGCACGCGACGCTCAGCGGCCGGCGATGATTTCGCATGACTCGATGACCGCATCTGAGTCGACGTAATCGCGACGGTATATATGTTTCGGACGACGCGATTACACGGCCCCGTAAATCCGCGCTCGCGAAAACTCGGTTCAAGATCTCCCCCTTTTCAGATCACAAATGCTATCCTCCCCCTTGCCCCTTCTTCTCGGGCGATCCATGTATCGCCTCGGTGACGAGGGAAAAAGCGCGTAACGACAGCGTCGACCCACAATGTAATTCACGAGCGGTCTTGTGCGGTCTCGCGCCGACTCTTTTTTAGTTCCATATCTCACGCGAGAAATAACAATAAAAAAAAAAAAAAAAAATGCTCGCGGATACACACAAACCTAGTCTAGAGGGGGAGCTCTTTCGAAGCATCGAGGCGCGTTTTCGCGATTGTCGGCGGCGTTTTAATTGGACTGATAAAGTCGATTCGATGATCAACGAGCCTTTATGCCCCGTGAACCGCGTCCGGATAAAAGTAATAACTTAACTGAAAGGTCACAGGGTGCTTATCGCTCCGCGAGAGAGCGAAGGGGGAGAAAAAGACGGAGGGAAAGCAAATCTTGAGTCGGTGGAAGTAAGGCTCTCTCTCTCTCTCTCTCGAGGGGGTAAACCATTTCGCCAGCGTGTTATTTCATATTTACTTTGAGATCTCGATTCTAATTATTTCTCCGCGATATAGGTTCGTTGAATAATGTAATCTAAGATAACGAACAGCATTTTTGAAATTTTATATTAAAATGTACAATATTATAATTATCTCACTCTTTTTTTCTCTTTCTATTGTATGTTTCTCTTTCTCTTTCTTAATTTTAAAAGCATATAATTTTTGGTTTTTTTTTCTCTCTCTGAGAAATAATTACTACGGTAAATTCAATATTGCAAAACACAAACTGGTCAATTATAACTGGTGTAAAATGCAGTTTGGCGCGTTGGGTATTAATCTCGCCGAGATGACAGGCTTAATTACAATGCATCATAAGGATATTAAATATAAATAATAATGATAGTAGTAAAGCAATAACGGATTGCTCTGTTCATGATGCAATTGCCCGACGGCGATATATTATATAATTTGCATAAGCAGAATCGTGTACGAGATGAAATCCATCAGGGAGTCTAATACGCCTGCGCGTCTGTTAGAGGCTCGGTAAAGATGTGTAATTTAAAAGGTAAATAATAATGGTACTCCGGATGCTACACTAAATCTCCTTCATGATTCGTCGGCGTTGTTTGCCGTAGATTCTGTGAAAAATTCTTTTTCTCTAATGATAACGAGTCTTAGCCGACAGGGAACGACAGTGAGTTATATCTCGGCCATTACCTCGTTTACGTATCTGTAACAACGATCGCTTATTAATTGTCGTTGGGTAAGGAATCGAAACGCGTAATGATGAATTAATTCGCACGATATCCAAATTATACGCGTAATCGCGGGTGGTTGAAAAATAATTAAGCAACATTGACATGAATAATTGAAGTAAGCAAATAGCGTCGTTGGATCAGCTGTTAAGCTGTCAATATTTCGCATATAATGTGCAGTTTAAAATTAAATATCGCTTTACTATTCAATAATAAACTTGTTTATTCCAATTGAAATTTGTTTCTTAATAATAAAACTTAGAAGATCGATAAATGATTGTTTAATTATTAAAAACAATATTAATGGGATTTTTTATTTATATGTGAATAAAATACAATATTTAAAAATACGAAAATCAATATATAATTGAAAAAAAAAATCAATTTCGAATTATTCGATAAAACAAAATAGAGATGAAAATATAAATAGTACAAGCTGTGCCCGCGAAAGAATGGGTTAGATAATTAAATAAAGGACGTGTATACAGAACGCGGGAAATCGTGCGTCCGCAAATTCTCGTTAGCGTTTGAGGTATTAAAAGATCGCGACTTACGTGACTCCGAAAGGGAGCATGCTCGTACTTTTGCGCGTAATCTCTCGGCGGATCACAGGTGACGCTTCCGTGATGATACGGGGATGAAGGAGATGGTAGAAAGGCAACGAGCGCCGACAAAAAATTGCACATGGTACGTCGACGGCAATATGTTACCTTCTGTCGTGTGACGCGCGTGTTCCACAGATACTCGAACAGTCATTTTCTCGTAAATCTCGCTTCGTGGACGCGAATAAATCTTGTCGTCATTTACATTATCGTGCGTAATATTTTGGCGTAGCGGTAGACGTAATAAAGCTGCCGCGCGTCAAACCGGCATCTCAGGAAAGCAAATTATTATCGATCATATGTGAAATTGCTTAAAAGAAAAAGGACGATTACCGCAACAAGGACGAGGAGCATGAATAATTGATCGGTATCATTAGCAACGTGCGAAAATGTTAGACAAATTTGGAGAATTAAAAATTTTTTGCAAGTGTCAAGATAGAGGCGCATTGAAATAGAAGAAACCTTCATTAATATTCCAGTCTGTAACAGAATGCGATCTAAGCAGATAGGATATTCCATTGTTACGATCTTTAATTTTTTGTTAATCAATAGAAATAATTGCAAAAATTGAGACTCTACACGCAAAGTTTGTATTTACGAGTCCATAATTTTTAAAATTTTATCCCTATTGATTTATTTATTACGAATTATTTAATTCTTTCTCTTGCCTCTCATTTTTACTTCTTGCGCCATCACTCTTAGCAGATTATCCGCTGTAAAGCACAATAGATTCGACATCTTTCCTTCGTTGTTTCCTTCGTAGCCGTCGTTTCCAAGTTAGCCTTCCGCCGTCGTCTCCCGTGAGAATCGTGGCGTACCTGCGTCGAAGGGTCAAGAGCCGAGTCGCCCCGTCTTTATTCCGGAATTAATTACCCATTAGCAATTACCCGCGTTCGACGAGCCTCGGTTCGGAACGAGCGTCGGCGGTGTCTCGGCGCCGCGCCGGGCGCAAGTGTACGCCCGTAGATATCGCGAATGATTCACCGAGGGGTTAGGGGACCCCGGGGCCCCGGGGCCCTGTTTCCTCCCCTTTCCTTCTCCATTCGTTCCGCACAAGAATCAATTGAGCGCGTTAGCTTTAAATATATACGGTGGACGCGCGAACCGATCGAGAGAGCGAACTGAATTATGTGGCACATTTTGACAATTAATAGTCGTTAATGAAGACACAATCGGGCTGCCCCGGAGCACTCTCGCCTTTCACCCCTTTTCTCGGCTCGTATGTGTTTGTGCGCGCGGGGCCCGAGAAGAATAACATAGAGGGATTACAAAGAAGCGCGCGGAGGGGACCCGAGAGGGGGGCCCGAATTGGCCAAACCGCTGTACCGGCGCAGCTTCATAATTCTCCGGCTGTAATTGAGAGCTCAGCTTCGAGGCCGCGGATCTACAATACGTTACGATGCATATGTGTAAGTGAAAATGCAAGTGTGCTGAGATTCGAATATGCGTGCACATTTTACATGATTGTCGTAAATATAATAAAGGTTTTAAATTCACTGCACATTATTTAAATATAATATTAGTTATTCAGACATAAAGAGAAAGGGGTCTGGAATATTTTATTCTATATATACATATAAAAATTCGTAAAAACAAATAATTATCTTCAATATATTGCATTTTAATTAGATTATTAGGTGATTATTTTTTCATATAAAACTAAAGCTTCCCATCTTCATGATAAATAGCTAACCTTTGACTCGTGACGTCATATATTTTATTTTTATATTTTTCTAACGTTAGATGTTATTTGTATCTTTAATTTTCATAATATTGCCAAGATTTTTTGATAAAAAAATATCAAGCAAAAAAAAAATCAAAAAATATTAAGCTATTACGTCAGGAATTAAACTCTGATTAAACTCGAGATACGCACTACGTCCCTTTTTGTATACATATCGGTTTTCGCGCAAAACGTCGAGACGTCAAGGGGTATACGATACGATTATAGTCGCGATAGTGGAGTGCCAGAGTGCAAGAGAATTATTAATGCGCGGCTGCGGATTAATTAATATTACCCGGCTGATTTGTTTCAATTTGTAGCGGGTCCTTTGATCGCACGGACCGAATCGTGTTTCCATCTCTTGTGGTCCCCGGCCCGGTGTGTCCGGCCGGATTTATTCGCGCTCGCGCGCCCGCGCGCGGCGCGGTGCCCGGATGTACCACCACCGGGGGTACGGTGCCCTCGGTACCTGCCTCCGCTGACACTGAAATATCGCGAGAACGATTCTCAAGTTCGACGAGAGTGAGCGAGCGCGATGCCCTCCTCGTGACGCTGCCTCCCCGCTCGTTTATCACGACGCGTACGATCGATAACTCGAGGTCTCCGTGCGACGTCCTCTCTCTCTCTCTCTCTCTCTCCCTCTCCCTCTTTCTTGCAAAGTCAAAATCTGTTCACAAATCCGGATCTTGATCGGACAAGCAACGAAGGATTTTTTTATCCCTTTTTTAAATGCTCGAGCTATTAATTAATCCTCCTCTTGTTTCCCACATATTGAATATAATTTACTTATTTTTTAAACTCTTTTTACATGTGTTATCTCTTTCTTTTCACCTTAATATAATACGTTTATACCACCATTCAATGCATAGGGATTTTAATGTATTTATTTTAAAATGAGATTGTTTTTATTTATATTTATTATACAAATCTCTCTCGTTTGCTATTATAATTATTTCATTTCTAACATTTCCATGCAATTGCTCAATTATATCAAATATAAAGGTAAAGGCTGATAATCAACAAAATTAATTGCATCGAGTATCACGTTTGACACGCGAGTTTCTAAATTCATCTTATTATTTTTTCGAATTGCGTCTTGCATCAGATATGTAAGAATATATATATATACACATTTCACGCTACATTGCCGGAAACACGCGGTTACAGAACCTCACGAGAAATCATTAAATGAGACACCTTTCTATCCGGTTGCGTTAATGTTTTTTTACGATTACACGTATACAGGAGAGAGAAGATCTGCTAATTTTGTCATTACGTCGGAATTTTATCTCTGAAGCAATTGCAAAAGCGGAGGTAGGAATATATGTTTAATTCGCACTCGTTACAATATTACAGAAATATGAAACGCAAAGAGATTTCCGTCGCGAAACCCGTACAAAAACTGCACATTTACATACTATTTATTAAAAAATGCAAATGATTCATAATTACAAATACGGCGTGTGTCACAATTGATGCTGTGTTTTTAGTTCGATATCACGCTACGCTCCACTAACTTTTAAATAAGTAATTCGACATTCAGCTATACCGTTAATTAAGTTTCGCAGAGATTTTTATTATTTTTTAATAATTTATGTTATAATTAAATATCAAATAAAAAATTATCTCGTAAAAAAATATCCAAAATTGCAATATAAAACGCTTATATTATACATAAAATATACTAGATATTTATTCTCGAAAGCTATTAATTAATTTGATCCATTTGCGAAAATAATTTTTATATAATTATCCGTGTCTGAAGGCTATTAATAGAGTAACACACACACGTAATTAATAATAAACATCATGTTTTCTCTCTTAATCGATATATTATAATATTCTTCGGAAAAATATGAAAATCTTGAACACGATAGTAAATCGATTGGTACATGCATCTCAAGAAGCTCGTACATCATCTGTCACGTGTCGGTGGTGCCCGGTGTTCTTACTTTTTGCATTCGTATCGAAAAAAAAATTTCCATGTAAATTTCAAAAATTAAGAATTCAAATTAAGGGAAAAATATGTTTAATGAAATGAATGACTCTCCACGAAAGATAGACATTGCGGTAAATATATATTACAGAAAATTATTTTATATAAATAAAAGATTTCTAGAGACGATTTCTTCGTAAATAGAAATCAACTCTTTCATTCGTATTCTAACTGACATCTCAAGGATTTTTCATCGAAACTATTTATTCAAAGCTTCATCGATCTCGCTCGAATCATGTCATCGACGCAACGCGATGCGACGGTTAGATCTCTCGTATTTTTCTGAAATAACGATGTGGGTTCAAGGGACGAGATGAAAAAACGAGAATGATCCGAGAGAGCGCGGGGTCCGTAGACGCGAAAGAAGGAGCGACCGAGAGGGATACAGCGGGTGAATTTTGCGAAGAACGGGTGGCGGGGGCGCGGGGGTATTGCGAGTAGAAAAAGAAAATAGAGCGAAGGAAGGCGAGGCCGACGCACATTCTTCGCAGGAATGTAAATCAAGTCTCTCTTCGGACGAATGGAGGGAGGGGGATCGGGCCGCGCCGATGCCGGCGGGGGTGCGCTAACGTCCACCACTAAATAATTACAAGCTCTTAATTAACGACGAGGGCCGATCGTAAAGCCATCCGTGACTGCGCGCGAGCGCGAGCCTTGCTCTCCCTCTCTCTCTCTCTCTCTCTCTCTCTCTCTCTCTCTCTCTCTCTCTCCCTCTCTCTATTTTTCTCGCCCGCGTCCCGCAACCCCGCGGATACATGTTTCGAGATTATTTAAACGAGCAATGGTAACAAACGTTATACGAACGGGCCTTACCGGATCGTGGCCGCCGCCCGTCGGTGACTGGCCTCTCTCGGGCCTGGTGAGCACGGAAAAAAGACGGGAAAAAAAGATGAACGATAGCTGGATGTAGAGAGAACGAGAGATGGAAAGAGAGAAAGAGTGAGGAGGAGACGATGGACTAAGCGGAGAAGAAGCTGTCTCGTGCGCGGATGACATCAAACTGGTACTATAATTAATTGATTAAAAATCCGAGATGAGTTTGCACAAATGTTCGGAAAGATGGTCGCTTCGTTTGTATTCGTGAAGAAAAAAAAAAAAATATAGTTATTGATGCAAATTTCGTTGCAATCTGAATCCCAAGTCTCGTATTTGCATTGAATCGTAAATGTTATATAAATAAAGAAGAAATATCTCTTTTAATGTTGAATAATTGAACAGTTAAGGAATTATGGTATATATATACGAGTGCAATTAAAAATGCAATCTCTCAAAATTATTCGTTCCGTTTTGTGTGCATGTTTGCACTTGGGCTATTAAAGTATACGAATAATTCCCAGTACAAAAAGGCGACTTGTTTTATATGCAAAGCATAGTACTAGATTTCCATAGACTTCAACTGCTATAGGTCTTAATTAGCCTAATTTTGAAAGTTAATTATGCAATAAAATTACATACGTGAATTCAAAGGCATATTCTTGTTAAGTAATTATATTCCGAAGTTGTTTCATCCTGCATAATATCATAAATCTAGAGAAATTTGCATAATTTCCAATCCTGACTAAATTAAAAATTTTATTTTAAACATACATTTGCTATTTCTTTTATATAATAAAAGTAGAAATTATCATTATTTATTTAAATCATAGATATAACGATATTCATAATATTTTATTTTACTTTCTATGATTTCGAAACTTCGTACATAATTATTTCGCATACAAATCGCGTAAAAGTATCGAATGAAAAATTAAACACTGTCAATATACAATATTATGCACAATGCTTCAGCTATATAAGATCAAATCTTAATATATTCTTTTTGTTATACAAATAATTAAATCTTGAATGAGAAAAATGTGAAACTCGGCTTCTTTTTTTTTTGTTTTTTTTTTTTTTTAATCTCTCGTGGAAAAAGTATTAAATCTTCTATAGCTTTATCGAGTAGGTTCAATTGAAACGTAAACGATAAATCTAATCAGTAACAGCACCACATAATTTATCGATAGCTATATTTTGCAACTGGTAATACTGAATTCGCAAGTTGTGCGCGTAAACATATTTAATTTAATTAAATTTATTAGGAAGATTTCTGTAATTTCTTAGTACTTTGCTAATATTTCATGAAAATAATATTATATATTCGCTACTGAATCGCGATTACCTTTTTATATACTGTACAACTTGTTATGCAAATCTGATAAAATAATGAACGCGCGAAAGAGATTATCGATTAAACATATAAAATGCGATATTCGCGTGAAATTCCTTCAATTTTAATAATATACGGTATTTTGATATTTATCTATCGAACAAATAAAATATTTTTTTAAGAAAGAGAGAGAGAGAGAGAGAGAGATTAAAATTTAATATAAATGATGAAACACTATAAAAGTCATGATAATATCAATTAAAATTATATAAAATGTTGAATGATATCAACTCGTCCCCCCCCCCCCCCAAAGACATCTCATAGTTACTAATACATATCATTGATGTCTCAAACAGGAAGCGCTGTACATTTCGAACGGACGAGCAATTACATTAGCACGTGAGAATTACGTTTACCTTTACCATAACGCGCCGCGAAACAATAGAGCGAGAAACGGTAAACCGATCATCGTGTCGGAGAACAATTTAATATGCATATTATTAACGGGGAGACTTTTGTAATTCGTTGAAACGCGTTTCCAAGAAAATATAATGGCATTAAAAAGCGAAGAGGTTGGGAGGTGGGATGGAATTACATCGATTATTCTTGCGATACGAATCTCGGAGTTCCTCGGGGCCCTTCATCGGGGGATGTTTGACACACACGGTCCGATTATAATTCGCGTAAGAAGCACGAGCACGTGAGCGTGCAATTATATCCTCGTCGAGTCGCGATCCAGGCCGCTTCGCTATCGATCGGCGATTAAAATATAATTTGTGATTAGGCCACTTAACGGGAGCGATCGTCAAGATTTGGAGGCCTATTATGCGTAGGTACGTGACGACAAACTATTACAGCGTAAGATGTAATTGCGGACCGTTTATAACTCTCGCGGTGGCGTTAAGTGCAATTTACACTTTGGCTCGACCTTCTATCGACCGACGATTTTAAGAGACGGACATTATTCCGTATTATTGTACGTTTTCCAGATATAAGTGTTCGGCGAATGCGCATTTGGATTCCTTTTACTACGAGTTAGTAGGAGAGAAGACGATCGCGAGATCATGAAAGTATCGAATCGAAATGTAACAGTGCGCAACCGACGAAGCGTACCGTATAGTTAGGGGTTAAAAATACACCGGCTGACCTCGACCACGTTATGCAAAACGCAACGTGTATCCTAGAAAACTTTACTATACTCTCCGCTAAATAGCGGATCGGACAGGGTAATAACGGCAATCAATGAACAATAGCGCAATAGAAAAAACAACGAATTGGTTATTCATTCCGATTATAATATATATCGCAATGGTAAACATGGAGGATTTATACGACATAATCATCAAAGCACGGGATTACTTTTATTACAGTTGCGTGACGAAAATCCATTGCTATACACTCTTCCAAATAAATTGTTTGTATAGCGAAGTTTTTATATATTTTTTAATATTTAAATATTTCGCTATTTAAATGTCACGCAAATCGAAAGTGCGCTGGTCAAAATTAATGGTGGAATATGATATTGTTATCTAGTTACATTTTTGAAATATTATTTTTCACAATTAATTAATTTTCAGATATTTCTAACGCTTAATAACTCGAAAACGCACGCTATTGATTTTCTCGAGAAATTAAAATAAGGAATTTCGTTTTACACAGCAATAATCCCTTTTATTATTTTAATTTTCACCCGTTTTTTGTACTGATAATTAATTGATCTATCTCATTTATTTTTTAAACATCTGATATCTATAATATTATTTTAAATTGATAATTAATTATATATATTTATTTAAAAATTCTCAAAGTTAACATTAGGGTAAAGAGAGAATTAGAAATTCAGATTCTTCCTTTTAATAAATAATCATTCGTGAAAGGTTTACGTCATATGATAAAATTTGCTGGGCAACGATGATATAAAACGGGTTATTTTAGCAGGGTGCAAGAGTAATCTACCGCATCAATGAGAATTACAAGCGGGTTTATTCTCGTCGTTGTCCCGATATACGTATACCGGTGTAGGTCGTGGCGGGAAGGGAGGGGAAGGGAACGAAGGGAGAACGCGGTCGAGCAATTACACGATGTCCATTGTACGTGCAGGGTGAGGTACGGACGGTGATTATCACGAAAATCGTATATAATTCTTAATTAAAATTAGAGCGACTCTCGCGATCGCAGCGGGGATATTGCGACTAGAGAGAGAAGAAGGGAACGAAGAGAAAGAGGGGAAACATTTCGCGCTCGAATTCATCGGATCCCACGGCGAGTCGGGGACTTTTATCTCTCCTGCTTACCTGCGGGGGTTTCGTCGAAACCCCTCGTTCTCCTTCGCTATATTTATTGACATTCGTGGTTTTACGATTGGCGGGGTACGTCCCGCGATAAAATTGCGCGTTCGCCATCGTGTCAAATATTTTCTAAACCTTTGTATCTTGGCAATTATCTTGGATATATAATCGGTATTTGAATCTGCGTTACAAAAGGCATATCAAGTAATACACGTGGAGTTTAGTCAGTCCTAACTATTTATATTGTAATTATTTGGCTTAAAGTTAATTTAATCGAATTTACACACAAATTGATCGTAATAACATCGTCATATCAATTATATATTAATTATTATTGCGATAATCTTAGTAATATTGATAAAAATAAATTTAAAATATATTTTTATAAAAAATATTTTTTTTTTTTTTTTTTCCATGGATATATTCATTTATTACGATAAAGAATAATAGTTTTTGAGCGAAGAAGAGACTTGCCTATACTAGACGCGCAATGAGCATTGAAACTGACACGAAAGTATAGAAACAGAAAGAAGAGACGTTGATCGTTGAATGTGGGATGTACGACATACGACGGAGTGGCATTACTTCAGAAAATATCTGATCGGCCGTGACGTCGACGTAAGCTCGCGTACGGCGCGTGTACCTACACGTGTTCGACGCACTTTATCGCGCATAATTAATCCGGACTAGTCTACGTAGAGCACGAGAGAAATACAATTTTTTACGCCATCCCGATTGAATTCAATTTATTTTCGCTCGTGGAGAATTTTTATATAATAAATCCGATGCGCTCTATGTGCATTCTCGAAGTAACTCGCTGCCTCAATAATTTTTCGGAGCAAAGAGAGAAATAATATAGCCAAATATATAAATAATCATTAAAAAAAAAAAAAAAAAAAAAAAAAAAAGAGAGAGAGAATTGAAACATAATTTTGTCACGCGATAGAGTTTTTCGCGCATTTTAAAAGATATATAGGTAAAATGCATCTCGAGAAATATTTCTTACGAGAGAAGAATCGTATTCGCCGAAACAGGCAAATATTCGAAGAGAGATACAAGTGCCTCTCGTACTTCGCACTATAGGACCGCGCTTTAAGACAGGACCGAGATGATCCCGGCTAGGTCGAACTAAGAGCCAATGATAGGTGTAACGGCGCGTGATTTTTAATCCGATAATCGGTGCACGCGTCCACCGTGTCTCCCAACCCCCTCCCCCTCCCCCGCGTTTGAACCTTCGGCACACGGGGGGAACTCTCTGTTTTTCTCTCGGAAACAGATCGAATTGACTCGCTCTCCCTCTCTCTCTTGCTCTTCTCGGCCATTACCTGCTCATGGCTATCAGTCCGAGAACGAGCGCTCGACGAATAATATAATAAATCACGTCGGGTCAGAGAGAACGATACGACTTCCGAGCTACGTTTTCAACCCGCGAGTACGCTCGCCCACGTGTATCTCTCTCGCTTACAACCAGTGTGTACCGTGTGTTATGTTTGTTCGTGCCTAGGCGTATATCAGCGACGTCGCGATCTCACGACTTCCATGTTTAGTCGCGAGTTGCTGTTGCTGGTTGCGAGCGAGAAGTTTCGCGACTGTACGTCCGGTACGACGACAGCGATGACGACGACGACGACGACGACGGGAGAGCGCATCGATCGTGTGCCCGCCGTTCCTCATGCTTTCCCACTCGAAATTGTTATGTAATTCCGTTGCGGCATCGATCGCCACGCGGTGCGAAACGCCCGGTCGCTACCGGGGATCCTGACGATGTCATCTCGGGTCCTCGAAACTTCGCAGCTTTCACGATACTCTAACAATCCTTGATGTTTTCTGCTCTAAAGCATCTAGACTTTAGCGATACTACAAAGAGTTTATTAATTAAACGGATAATTATTACTACACTGTGTTAATAAAATATTTTTGCGTGGACAAAATAATTTTATCGAACAGAAAGAATCGAATGGTTTTTAATCTCTATTTTTTTGACAGGTGTAAATTTGTCATTGGCAGGAGGAATTAATTTATGAATTAATAGGTTGCTAAATTAATAAATTGTCTTTCTATTGTGACACAAGTGATTTTTGCAATATTTATGTGAATTTATGAAAATTCTATACAAATTACAGAATTGAAAAACTTACAGGCCAGAATGTAGCTGAAAGTATACGGCAAATAATATTTTTCTTACGCTTGCCAGGATTTATTTAGAGAAAGAATCTATCTGTGATTATATTCAAAAATATATATCTTCATCTTTAAGAATATATATATTATAAATGAAGACAAAAAATATATCTTTAGCAGAGCGTGGTTTCGATCCACGGACCTCTGGGTTATGGGCCCAGCACGCTTCCACTGCGCCACTCTGCTGTTGAAGCAGAGGATAATTAAAGCTACTTTTTAGTAACGCGCGATATTTTAATTAGTAAATAATATCAGAGAATTAAAATTTAATTATTAGAAAAAATTTTCTCTTCTCCCAGCAATTATCAAACTCGCTTAAATTTTAATTTTAATTTTAATTCGAAAATCTCTGGCTTATGCGTTTGCTGGGTATTTTTGTTGACAATTATAAAAATTTTTCAAGTTACGATCTATATTATTAATTGTAAAATCAGAATAAACTTTTTATTTATCATCTGCATCGACGCTGCATATTTTATTTTATTTGTTAAGAAAAACAGAGAGAAAAAGAAATACTTTGTTACAACATTTTACGAACAATTTTATAAAGTCAATATTTTAAGAAAGCAAACTCTTTCGAAAATATTACGAATTTCGCAAGCCTTTGATCTTGTAAGTATATTTTATATCCGCAATATATTTCTCCAGGTGATTATAAAATTCACCAGAGTCATTTCCTCGGCTTTAAATCATTTTGGCATGGAATGTATTTAGCAAATACAAGCATTCTTGATATCAGTCCCGATCTGTTTCGAGTTTAGACAACTCCGAGTATCGTTCATTGCAATCCTTGTACGCATTGTGGTCCTTATATAAAATTACCATAAATAAGATTACGCGACCGAGACTGACGCGAAGAAAACGGTAGCCGAAGAGCTAATCGTAAATAATGGCTCGGTTCGCGCACACGTTCGTGACACACGACAGAATGTATGCACGAATTCTTAGATTGGATAAACGCGAATGCCAGGTGCTCGCGAAATAAAGAACGCTGAGCACTGTTATTAACTCCTTTTATAACCAGTATTTCTAAACTGCGAATAAACGAGCGTTAATTATGTATGGATAAAATAAAATTCTATTATAGTGTATGTCGCGAATAAGTGAATCCTAGGCATTCTTCTTGATATATACCATATATATACATCAGCAGTAAATGTTATATCACTTATTGAATCTTAAAGAAACATTTTGTTGGTAATAAAAAATGCACAATTTTTGATGGCTCCAGGATTTAAATAATTTTCTTCAGAGAAAAGAAAGAGAATTTATTTATTTATTTATTTATTTTTTTTTTTTAGTCTGACATCGTCCATCAGAGTGTCTACGAACTGGTGCATAGCGAGGACCGGGAGGAATTGCAGCGGCAATTAATGTGGAATTCTTTCCTGCCTGCCGAAAGTGCAAGCCTGCCGTTGCACGACGCACTCTCGCCCCAGCATTGTCACCTGCTCGAGCGCAGCTTCACGGTTCGCTTCCGTTGTCTCTTGGACAATACATCCGGTTTTCTCGTACGTATATGGATTTCCTTATATTGCATTGTTTGTTCCGCGTATTTTCACGTATTTTAATTCTTAATCGCTCCACTAACTCGCACGATCTAATGAAAACAATCTTTTAAATCTATATTATTGATATATTTATATTGTAGATATATAACTAAATCTAAAAACTTTATTATTCTCCTTTTGTTTATCTAAAGAATTTTTTGATTAATTTAAAACAAACCTTTAATGTTAATAAAAAAAAAAAAATTGTCATTTTCTTCAATATTACTTTAATTTCTGATATTTAAATAGAGTTTTGTAACTAATTAAGATTAAAGTCGATTTTTTACTTAATTGTCTTAGCATTCCAAATTAGCTATAACTAAAGAATTAATAATTATTACGATCAATATATTAATACAAACTAATGTATGTATAATTAAACTAACTTGTAATCTACTTATGTAAATTACGTATATTTATATTTGCTCTGAAAACCGAGAGGTGTTACGGAGTAATCGGAATTAATTTTATTTTGGTACTCCGTTTTCCTTCGTAAAAGCACGTAAACGATCTCGAGATCTTTGCGGCGAGGTAATTACAAATAAATGACGTGTGTGCCAGGAAGAAGGGTAATCTTGAGTAAGGACCGAGCTTACGTCCTTACGTCTCTTCACGGTTACAAAAGAGATGTGCCGGCATACAAAACAGTAATTAATAATTTCACTGTCGTAAAGGGAAGAGGAACGAGAACTCTTCCCCGCCGTCACTGTGTTTCCTCCGCTCTCGTGTAATTGCTTTTCTTTCCGTCCATCTTGCCGTTCGCCTCTCCTCCTCCGATCCTTCCTCCCGGGTTGTCTCCTACTTACCCTCTCGACCTGCCACCGAAGCTAAGTCGCGAAGGCATAACATCAGGTTGTTGTTGGCTTTACATCAACAATTTTTTTTTTTTCTTAATTTTACGAGAAATTAAATAAATACGTTAATACAGGCAATAAATTACAATTGAAAATTATTTTTACGCAATAATGAAAAAATAAATTAATTCTTGATCATAATTTTATCGGACGACAATAACTTGTCATTTCATTTATATGATAAAATGCATCGTCTCTCTCTCTCTCTCTGCGAAATAGGAATTTTAACCGCAACAAAACGTTCTCACAAATTTCTTGAAAATTCTCAGGGGAATTTCGAATAGCGCTTACGTAAAAACGATCTTAAATCTGGGCCGTAGGGCCGACATTATTCCCCGCGCAAAAGCTGAACGTGTATAATAATAGGCCCAGCCAATGAACCGTGACAGCGCGGCGAAGATTGAAACGATAATTCGTCCGGATAGCCGAGCTGTCCATCGTCGGTACCGTTGTCCCGATGGCGTTCAAGAAAAGGTATAAATCAAGGACCCGAACAAAACCAGGTTCTCCATCCCTCCGAGGAGGAGGAGGAGGAAAAAATCGGGCAAGGGGGAAAGGGGGAGATCGAGGTACGGAGAGACGCGGCAAAACACTAATTATCTTACGGCAAACACACCGCGGATACGCGCACAGGTATATGCGCGATGTCGAGCACGACGACGCGGTCAAAGAGAGAGAGAGAGAGAGAGAGAGTACGATGGTATTATCTTGGCAAAGAGGACAGGGACGAGAGAGAGAAAGAGGAGAGTCAGGGTTCTGAACGCCGCACCCGAGCTCGGGAGTTTGGCAAAAACGGCGCCGCTTTGACGTTTATGAAAATGAAACTGTAATCGTAAAAGAGGGTTTACGGCGCAAGAGATTCATCCGCCGCCACCTCCTTCAGGATTTGCCTCCGGAACCTTGGCGGCATCCTTCGCGACGGGATATACCGTGGATCCTAGCTACCGTGTGCTTTCTTTTAGTTTTATTTTTTTTTTTTCCTCCTCGCCGGACAGATCTACATTCTGTTTCTAACGTCACGGGCAAGATCTATTATTCGCATCCATCAACGGATATTGTGCGGGAGATTTTTCGATAAACGTATCCTATATATATATATATATATATATATATGAAAGGAACATTTCAAAGAGAACATATAATGTGCAATAATATATCTACTAATGTAGCGCGAAATAATTTACATAATAAATATATATAATAATTAATATAATGAGAAATTGTTTATAATAATATATTATTAACAAACCACGTTAATTAAATATTTAATTTAATAAATTTATATATCATCAAGTATATATTCATTAATTATTTAAAATTAAAGAGCCTTGTGTGTTTATAATGCGTAACAAATATTATTCAATTAAATGAATTACCAAATTTGAATTACTCGATGTAATACGCGAAGTAATATTTTATATATTTGTAAAAAGAATCACGCGCGCGAGAAATATTATTATATAAATTAAAGAATTAAAATTCATATTTATAATATTAACTATAATTATCAATAAATTTATGATATTAACCGATTAATATTTGCTGCATTTTGTATCAATCACAATTTTACGTGTGATATTTGTATAAATTAACTTGGATGATGTTTGATTATTAATTCTCTAAATTATTTATTTTTTATTTAAATAACTTGTATTTTAATTTCTGAATCTTTATTGCAGCGTCTCGACATCAGGGGCCGAGTTAAAGTACTTCATGGCCAGAACCGGAAGACGGAAGAGCCGCCGTTGGCCTTGTTCGCCCTATGCACACCGTTCGGGCCTCCTTCGCTCTTAGAAGTGCCGCAGAAGGAAGTGATGTTCAAAAGCAAGCACAAATTGGATCTCGCACTCGTGACGATGGATCAGAGAGGAAAGATGCTGTTAGGTTATTCTGATGCGGAACTAACGAATCTCGGTGGCTACGATCTAGTCCATTACGACGACTTGGCCTACGTCGCTAGTGCGCATCAGGAATGTAAGTTATGTTTTTAAAACATCGTAGGAACTTTCTGTGTGCACAGAAATAATATTTTCCACAATACAAAGTAAAGAGATTAGTTTTTTTAAAGACATTGTTATTAAAATATGTGAAAGCAAGTTAGTATTATAAAAGCTTGCTAATTATTTTATATAAACTTGATAATATTAATATTTTATTTTTACTCTTGCAAAGTTGATTTGTCTAAAGCACATTGTCGTATTATCTTACGGAATCAAATAATTAATGAATATTAAGAGGATTTTAACCTAATATTCATTTTTTCAGTATTAAAAACTGGTGCATCAGGTATGATAGCCTACAGATTTCAAACGAAGGATGGCGGATGGCAATGGCTACAGACTAGCTCTAGATTGGTCTACAAAAACTCGAAACCAGACTTTGTACTCAGTACTCATCGACCTCTGATGTAAGTTTTAACATTAACGTTGACGAAGGAGTTATAAAAGGCATTATGTGTAATTAACATTTTTTTATATTTCAGGGAAGAAGAAGGTCGAGACTTGCTCGGCAAACGTACGATGGACTTCAAAGTGAGTTATCTGGATGCTGGATTGACCAATAGCTATTTCTCGGATAGTGACAGTTTGACAGGATCAGTTATGACGCCGACGCTACCGGCGCAGCCGGCACCTCAGAGAGGGAACAGACGATACAAGACGCATCTGCGAGACTTTCTTTCGACATGCCGAAGCAAACGTAGCAAACTCTCTGCTCAGTCGTCGGTCTCGCCACCGGTAACTCCCACAGTCGCATCCGTGGATTATCTTGCGCCGGACACCAGCGCAGCAGCTGCAGTTGCGGCGGCCTACAATTTAAACACCATGTATCCAACGCCGTACGCGCCTACAGCAGTGGCGGCTAGTACCGATCCTTCCTTGACGACTTACATCGGCCACACGGGCAACTATCATCAAACTCTCTATCCAGCGACTGCATTAGATAACAGGTAAATTGATTTGAACTGGTTCTGATACACATTTATCGAATTTGACGAACCACTATGAAAAATTTAATTAATTTAGATAGTTTATTATAAAGCATTTAATTTGCTAAATCAACCACGATATAAAATAGCAAATATAATGTGGATAAAATGATAAAGAAATTTATATTACTGTTTTCTTACATAGGTATCTCACTGCAACAGAGAATCTATTCCAATATAGGCCGTTGAGCTCATATTATCCAGAGTATCACACCGGCACTACGTACAATGGTTTCATTGACGTATCGCTGCCCACATACGAGACTCATCAGCTAACTAGCAAGACGGAAGAAAAGCTCTACTGCCAGCAACTGGGCAGTAACGAATCGCCCAAATATAGCTATGTGGAAACGAGACATCCCAGTAGCATCAGCGGTTCGCCGTACGCTGCCAGTCCTGTGGCGAGCGCATCCACGATGCATCCAGCGACGACTGACATGAATGTTGTGCGCGCCGGAAGCAGGCATTCACTGGAAGGTGGCGCATCGTCCAGCAATTCCGCCGGTAGCTCACCGGTGACCGGCGCGGCTAACGGTATGTTGACACCGAAGATAGAGGACGTGAAGCCAGAGGTGTATGGCAACGAAGCACCACGGCAGACCGTGCTAATGTGGGGTGCGCCGCCATCGCGCACACCACCCAGAAACAACGGCAGCTACAGTCCGCCGACACCACACTCGACTCATTCTTCCACGCACTCGACCAACGCCACTGGCGATCCGCTCAAATCGTTGGCGGAGATGAATTCCATGAATGGAGATTGCAAATGGCGGCAAACCTCCCCTACGGATCAACAAGTGACCGCATCAAGCCCGCCAAGAAATAACAAAACGCAACAATCTCAGCAGCAACAACAACAGCAGCAACATCACCATCAACCGCAGCAACATCAACAATACCCGGTGACCACATCTCAGTATCAAGCGGCTGCAGTTGCCGCCGCGGCAGCCGCCAGCACCATTGGTTACACGCATTCTCATCCAGGTCATGGCGGGCACGGAGAAGCGGGCTCCGAGGTATGGCAAGGAGTGCAACACCATCACTACCAGTACTATCCCTACCACCATCACCACCCCGCACCACCAAGGCACACGCCCCAGTGAGTGTCACTGCTGCCTCACAGATTTTATTATAATTTTCCATCGATGGGTTTAGGGTAAGATGACCAAGTCTTTGAAAAAGAATAATGTATCCTGCTTATAATTGATTTTAGTGTTATATTGATTTGCAGGGAACAAATTTTGCTTTGTCCGCTTAAACCAAAACTTTAATTATTGAAATTATATTTTTCCTAAGAGAATCTCGGATATTATATGTTATATATATATAAATATCAAATCCTTAATTTTGTTAACATTAAAACTACTTCTTTACAATATTAATCGTATTTGCATTTTAGATATGAAAAGTGTGGGAAAAATAATAAAATTTTAGGAAATAAAATAAAATTTTGAATGCTTTTAGAAAAATTGGTCATCTTAAGTTTAGCCATAGTTGCACATAGAGTGATTCATGACTAATCAAAAATATGTTTCTGCATCATTTTATATATAATTTTAATAATTATTTAGAAATTTCATTGCTATTATTATATGAATCGTTAAAATTTATCAAATAATTCCATCAATATAAGCATAACTCTAAAGTTATTTAATAACTTCATCAAAATCAAGAATTAGGCCAAGTACGCAAATGTTATGTAAGAAATAATTATAAGAAAATTATATGATTTTTGTATAATTATGAAATCACATTTTGATTTAATTTAATGGCATTTTTGCACATGTTATTTTATATATAAGCTACTACTAGTTGATCTTTTTACATTAAATCGAGCTTTACAATCACCTAATATTTTAAATTTATCTAAACGAGTCAAGTATGTATTACTAAGAAAGTTCTCACACTTCCTCAGTAATATTAAACGTAGATTTTCAGTTATTCTAGTGACTCTGTGTCTGAAATAAAAGAAGCGTGAATTTAGTACCTGTAAGATAACGGCGAGACCGTCCATTTGGTTGCAGCACGCCACCGTCAGTTGCGGGAACGGGGACGGGGGTGGGAACAGGCATGGGCATGGGCACCGCGGCGGACAACAACTCCAACAACAGCAACAACGTCTTATACCACCCTCCGCACCACCACCACGTAGTGGCATCATCAGCAGCGGCAGCGGGAATGGGCCCGCCTGTTCCACAGATTCCAAACCGGACGCCGGGAGTCCTCTGTTGTCCATCTCTGAGGTGACTAACACTCTGCTCAACCAATAGTCCCTTTGTAACCTCGGCGTATATCAGTGATGAAGGTACGTTTACGTCTGTTCAACCGATGCTAAATAGATACGCAGCATCATCGAAGCGAATTGAGTTATTCAGTGAGACAACGAGTTCCGCAAATATAGGGAAAATGATGAGTTTAATTACACTGATTTCGAATTATATAAAAATCAACTTTTTCTAGAAGATTTTACTGTCGAATAGCTCATTCTCTCAATAGTAGTACTCAATTATAATATAATATAGAATTTTAATTTTAATTAGAAAAAAGTAAAGCATTAATATAAAATAATAATAAATAATGTATAAATAAAAATATATAAAGAACAAGAATTTCCAATTAAATTTTCATCAAAGTAGAATGAATTATCTCACTAATTAAAAATAAATTTACGTAAAAATAACGATATACACTTTTTACTTTAATCTGCTTTTAATACAGATATAAAATTTTTATTTTTATATATACGATTCAGAAAAATAATGCATGCATGCGTTGTTTTCTGTTTGTATTTCTGCAGGTATCTCTGAAAAGATATCTTCACCGAAGCGGATTCCAAAACGCGTCACTGTACCATACAGGTAATGTCGATTACGAGAATTAAGAGTATTCTTACTAAGAATATTCTATTAGTACTGTAACATACTCACTACAAAAGTAATAACCAGTCTACTATTACATAACTTTCATTGCATTGATTTATCCGATACCGATACGTTAAGTGGATATTCTTCAGGATTCATAGTTTGAGTCTGCATGTACACTGATCGTAATCTTGTGTGCGTAAGGGGCAGCGATCACACAAGGCAAGTGTCTTACAATTTCATTTATTTGCGATTATAAAATGCAGCGATTGCTCGATGAGTAGCAATAGCACTTCATTGCAGAATGAATAAAGATAGAGAAACCGATGAATTTCATAAAGCAACTTTTGTATTTTTTTTCGAAGATTAGCTATCGAAAATAAATATCCAGTTTATCTCAATTCGTAGCTTCTCTTTTTAATATAAGAGAATATATATATATATAAATTTTTTAATTTATATATTATATATTATTCTGTCATATAAAAATAAATCTTCATTGTATTGTAGAACAAGAAAAGTCAGAAGTGCAAAAGCAAAACTTACATGCTCTAAAAAAAATAAGAGCAAATTTTAATTTAACAAATACCGTTCCGCGGAATCGAATTTCATTTTCATATTTTTTAATTAGTAAAAAAAAATTTATATTTATCCAGTTATAATAAATAAATGCACATGTCTTTTATTTCTGTTCTGCAATGGACTGGAGAAAAAATGTAGTGTAAGATAGTGATCACTGCCCGGACACTGAAAGTAAGATTAATGAACGACATTCCTTTGAACCAAAAATCATCAAGCATTATTTTTATATTTGAGAGCACAAAATTCGTCATTTTGATCGGACTAGGACAAGCGCAACATATGCAGCTTTAGTTTGTATTAATAATGCGTCTACGTATTTGTATAATTCTATCCGTACTAATGCGCACTTTTGTATCCCGTGCTATTACGTTTGTATTTTTTTTTTTTTTTTTTTTTTTTTTTTTTTTTTTTCTAAAAGTGGATATATGAATTCTGTGATATGTGTTAGGTAATTTAAAACGATGTTCTTCAGAGAGAAGACATACTTGAGTGTAATATTTATTGACATAGAATGACGATATGAAGAAAACTCGAGTAATTGTGAAAGATGCGAGCGACATATCGTGTGATACGAATTATATAAATATAGAAATACACAAGAGCGAATCCTTTTAAATAAAAGTTGGAAGTATATTCCGATTGATGAGAAGTCAATTCTCGACGAAGACATATGTTTTAAGAATGCATACAATGTAAGAAAAGCGATGGTCTTAAAAACATTTCGAGCAAATTGTTATTAGCAAGCGATAGTCTGGTTTCAACGAAAAGATACGCACTATCAACATTCCACATATATATATACGTATCAGCGATCTCTCTCTCAGTTACATGCATCAAAGTGAAATTCCTGTTGCCGGGATAAAGATGTAAATGTAAACTAAGTTCTCTTCCTTTTACAATAAAACTACTTTCCAGTTTACACGACAGTTTTTTTTATAAAAATTGAGACTCCGATATCACACCGCGAACGTTTTAAATGAATTCATTATTCCTTCGCGCTCCGCGACTCTTGGCTTCCTACATATTTATTTTGAAGAATAATTTGCGATAATTAAAGCAAAGATTAAAAAGAGCAGAGTTCTTGTTTACATTCGTCGAATAATCTTGCTACGATTCAAAGATAAAAATTCGTCTACGGCTAAACCAATTTTGCACAATTGGCATTATAAAATAAAAAGAAGTTGTTATAAATTTTTTCTGACGATATTTTATAGCATTTCTTTTTATTATACTGGAATATTAAGGAATCGCGCACGTACGTTTACATTTATAGCGATAAATATCACATTAGAAAATATAAATAAATTTTTTTGAAATACGTTAATAAATTACGATTAAATTACTTCTACGAGTCAAATTTAATGGTTTTTGGCAGATGATAATTTTGTGAGAATAATTTCACGCTTTGATTAATCAACTATTGTAACGGGAACGAAACAAATCTTTGTGGTTTTTAAGTTATTCAGGTTCTCTTTCGAGTACCAAAAATCTCATTATATAAAATCGAAAATGACGCAATGTTTGTAGCCTGTTAATTCGGCTAAAACCCAGTCTTGCCAATATTTTGTTAATAAGTTTGTAATTTTTGTACTTAATTAATTTATACATATTATTTATATGTATACGTGTAATTCGTGTTTAGCAATGCTAGATGGGCCTTCCAATAATTTTAAGTGCATTCTCACTTGTAAAGTCAAGAAAATCTCCGAGAATTCTCATTAAACCACATCGACGAAAACAGAGAAAATTTGCGCGAAAAAGAATATTATATGAGCACAAGAAAAGAAAGCTATTTTAAGATAAAAAGTTGAAAGAGCTATTGTTTCCACGCGCTTTTAAAAAAGCATACCGTTGCATATCCATTGCAATTGCATATCAAAGTGGTAAAAATAAAACGTTAAAGAGAGCGATATATATTTAGATATTCTCTTCCATACTTTTCGAAAAAAATCATCATATTATTTATTAACTATAATATGTAAGATGTATATCAGGTGCGTTGTACAAAAATAACGCCCCCGTTAAGGATAATAAGCGAATTCCGTTTCCTACATGTTTCATTCTTAATAACAGCGTAGTAATTTTTATACGTTCACATACTTACGAGATGTTTGTCTATATTTTAGCATAATCGAAGTACCGGATGCAAAAATTAAACAAACGTTTTTTTTTTATTCGAGCAAGTTGCATATGATTTTATTTATCAATTATTACAGATTCACGAGTACGCTTGGATAAAAATAAGTAGTGAATGTAAAAATATATATATTGAAAATATAAAAGATTACAGGAGCTACATTATTTCTGTAATTGAGATAAAGCAAGATTTTAAAATGTCTCGCTGGTTCTTTTGCAATATTTGTGAAACATAATCTTTTGCATTCTGATCTTCGATTATCTAAATATCCCACACTACCTTGATTGACTTTGTAATTAAATACAGCTCAAGATGATATTGAAACTTGCTACTATTAAACGTGTCCTTATTATTTTGCAAATGGCTTATCAAATATAGAAATATATATGAAAAGTTGTCAAGTAGAAAAATTTATAAAAAAATGTTTCTGATTTTACTTTATCTTATTAAGGTCTTCCCGATATCTTTGAGATGTTACATTTTTCAAAATATGATTTTACAAATGTTTCCATTTTTGTAAAAGAAGCAAATCGCAAACAGAGATATGTAATGAAAAAAAAGGGAAAGATGAGAAAATTATTGTAAGTATAAGGACATACTAATAGTATCTGTTTCAAACCGAAATCTTGTATATCTATATTTCTGACTTACTGTTATAGCTTGCGAAAGATACCCTCGTTTCTCTGCAATATCCTTATAAACGTTAAGAAGCTACTATTATTATTATAAGTAATCGAGTCTAGTCCATTCATTAAAAAAAGCGAATTAGTAACGATATGCTTAAATTGTGATAATATTCTCGCTGTAAAGTTAATTTAACCGACAATCTTATCAATTATCACTGTAAGTTTTCTCTGGCACATTAACATGTAAATGTAACTCTAAGAAAGGATAATAAATAAAATATAATAACACTTTCGAGATATTCATCGCGCGACAGTCTTCTCTATACATATATATGTTGAATTGCGATCGCGAGGATATTTTGACGATCTAAGCATAAATGTATATTCATTGTATATTTGAAGTAAGGTATCTTATATATATTATATGATAACGAACATATATATAATTAAGATCATAGTCAGTACAGATTTTCAAGCAGCTATTCGTATAGATAAAAAATATGTACCTTATTTTCTGGCAATTGCTGCACGGAAGAGAAGAAACTCGATTAAAGAGCTCGTTCTTACTGAGCGTGTTGCATGGTGAATAAGTCTGCACTTTGGAATCGAATAATTTTACTGGGAAAAAGCTCGCTTCCTTTGAAATATCCCGGAGATGATGAATTCGCTGTTTCAAGCGCATAACATGATCGGAAAAAGTTTGACGTTTCCGTGATAAAGCAGTTTCATGGATATTTAAAAATATTATTGAACCTTTTTTCCCTTTAATACCTCTTTGAAGTTACATAAAATATAGATAAATTAAAATTAAATTTCTTCCAACAATTTTGAGATGTATCTTTACGATGTTAACGCTCTTTTCCCGCGCGCGTATCGCGGACATTCTCCGGTTACCGAAAGCGAAGAGGCGGAACGCGTATGTGTTTATTATGAAAATCACTAGGACGGTGAATGCGCGGTAGTGCGCGAGCGCTTGGCTACCGATGATCATATCGAAAAGGAAATGATGGGAGTTATATTCCATTCTTCTTTGCAAGCAATTTTATGTCATATTTTTAAACGTATCGAAGTATCGAGACACAATATCATGCCAAACCGAATTTCGAATCTTGATCACTCCATCCATTTTTCTCTGATATATTATATCCGATAGGATATATAAATCTAGCTATTATTAACACCATTGCTAAAGAAATAAGTTCTACAAATAAAATTTTAAAACTGTATCAAATGTTTATATATATATGAAATAAATTATAATAATGCAATAAAAAAAATCAGTGTCTAGTAAATTCTGATCCCTGTGATTAGTAATCGATCTGTATCGAGAGTTTCCTCGTGATTTTTGACACTTTTTCCCTCTGTATTATATATATAAACATTTTTCATTTTCGATGATTGAAATTTTCCCTAGCTTAGTAACTTTAGGTGACACTGTCTCTAGTTACACAGTCTAGTTATTTCTATGTTTTTGTTTGGCATCACTGAATTACATATTCGGAAACGTGTCTTCAATAGGTTATATTATTTATGATGATCAAACGCGCCAGTAAATAGTAAATATACATTGAACAATGGAAAGTAACAACGACAGTTGTTTTATTACTGTACCTGGATTCTGTCCGGATTGTGGCTCAATTTTACCATTACTTGACGAAAGAAAAGCTACTGTTACTTGTTACACATGCAAAAGGAACTGGGATTCGAAAAGTATGCTCGAAACAAAATATTCATATACTCAATTAGTTAAGAAAGATATAACTTAGAGTTTTCATATTCAAGATTAAGAGTAATAAAGAAAATTATTATATTATAATCAATTATAATCACAAGAATTTATATACATTTATTTGGAGAGTCAGTATCTGATTTCATCTTTTTCAGCCTTCGGCGATCTGGAAATGACACATACAATTCACTTTAATTCAAAAGACACTTATACATTCACCAAAGAAGCAGATGATAGCGATGATGATGCGGATGGACCAATTGTAGAACGAGCGTGTCCTCAGTGTAAAAACGACAAAATGTCATACGCTACATTACAATTGAGATCTGCTGACGAAGGACAAACTATATTTTACACATGTACTAAATGCAAGTACGTTTCTGTTCAAAACAATTTTATTGTTGACAGTCTATTTATATTTGTTTATATTTTTCTTTGGGGTCAGATGGGAAGTTGAAATTGCCAAAGCTTTTTCAGTGCTCAGTGTATTCTGCAAAAGAATTAACAATATATATCAAGTTTTTGTATCGCTTTCATAATAATTTATTAATAGATAATCTATTTTATATTTGCAGGTACAAAGAAACGGAGAATTCTTAAGGTAAAATTTTCTATTACACATGTTATTTTGTATAGTTATTACAACAAATATATGATTTTGTTTCTTTTATTTCTTTTTCTATAATATTTTACACTATACATGATATTATACTTAAGAAATAGAAAATCCTTCATGATGATAATTTTAATATATTTTTTTATATGATATTTTATATTCTGCACACTTCATTAGAATGTGCGATATTAATTCACTAGTGAAATTTTATTATTAAATGTTTACAATCTGTGCATACAAATGCTTATAACAGGATAGTTTTCAAAATATAAACACTTCGTCTCTTAATAAAACATAGAGCTTTATTTATAATACACTCAACAAATAGTGGTGAAAGAGAGTACATTCGTCATAATTTTATAACTCTACTGGGTCATTATTACAATATCTTCTTTCTAACAATGCTTTGTTACCTTATTTAAGTGTTTAATTAAGTAATTCTCTATGTACAACACGTGTGTCAGGATAAAAGTTAACAATTATTTTAATAAATTCATCTTGATCCACTCTTGAAATCGTTACAGTGGTCCTTGTATTAAAAAACTTTAATAGTCAGAAAATTTGTCGATAGTTTCTTACTTATGTGTGCATTTACACATTGGCACTAATATTTGCCCATAATCTAATAATAATAAGAAATAGATATGATATATCATTTTAAGGAAAAGAGATGTCTCGGTAAACTAATTGCCGCCTAAAGTTAATATTTAGTTCTTATATAAACTATAGAAATACACAAATATGATATATAAAGTGATGTAATTGCACTTTCTTAATACTCTGGTATACCCACAGCGCAAACATTAAAATATAGGGAAATAAAATTTATATCTATAACTAAAATATCTAATTCGACACAATTCTTGTTCCTCCAAATAAATTCTAAAACACATCAAAAATTTTTAAACAGCTTGCTCTCTTAAAATCTGCCTATCTTTGAAGAAAGTTTGAATAGATTTTACCTTGATTTTATTATGATACTTTTAAATATGGAGAATGAAAGCGAATAGAGAAACCGCAAAATATTTTAAATTAATTTCAAGCTACTTAATTATATGTATGATTTTATCAATGTTCAATACATAGTTGATATTAGCAGCATTTAATGTCCATAATCTTGACAACAGAATCTTTGCCATGGTAAGATAGATTCCAAAAGATCTAAAAAGATAGGATTTTATATTTATACGTATCTCGCGTTGAAAGTGCATATTCCTATTAATCTATGTATTAAAATAATATTAAAATTAATATTTTTACAATGCTGTTATCAAACGTGCTCACGCTTCCCAATATTATGCTTGACAGCATGTAATACATACATCTTATAAAAAACATATATGTTTTAATAATCTGTACATATAATATCATATATCTTTATTATATGTTCTCTTTTCTTTTGGAAATGTCTTTGTACATATTTTTATAATGAAATAGCTCTTTCTTAAACCGTGCAACAATTTATCGAGATACTAAAAATAATATCTATAGTTATCTAACTATAGATTGTTACAAAACATTCCATTTACGTATATTTTCGATTCCGAAAGCATAACTTGGTTATTATTTTGCATATAATTTTCATCAATTATCATATCGCGTTTTGCGTTGTCACACTTTCTTCAAAATGTTATGTTATATATTGTATTATTAACGTTACAATAGTTGATCGTAAAACAGTATCTTGAAAATATATAAGGCTTCAAAAACAGTCCTCTCTAAATACATTTTAAAAATTAAGTGGCGCAATTCCATTTTTTATGTATGCAAAAGTTTGATGTTTATATTATACATTAATTGGTTACATTGTCGGCGAATGTTGTAGAGTTCAATTGGCAAATTTGTGCTTATACAATATTCTTATTTTATCTTTCGATTAGCACAACGATGTAATTATGTAGCAATCATTAATATTGTACATAGTGAACGATATTAATTTATTCTCTCTTATGAGAACTTTACTTAACTTTTTGCTGAGTATTCCAGAGCCTTAAGATAACATATATGAGTTCAGAGAAAATTCAATTCAATTTTGCAAAAATTAAAATTGTTTATAGCATTTTTAAATATTGATTATAAATTTATTATCGAAGATTTAAATGTTGCATTGTAAATATTTAACATATGCTTTTCGAATATGGATATGAATAGTTTACATGTCATGTTGAATAGGCCGTAATAATTGTTTCAGAATATCGTCGGTAATATTATTGTCGGACAATGTACGCTGTACACGATAATGTACTTCAGTTTTTTTATTTTTATCATCAGAAATATATCGAGATATAAATTATTTGTATAAAAGAAAAAATAATGTATACATTATCAGCTTGTGAGAAATAAAAAGAATGCCGCATATCCATATTTTGTGGAATAATATCTTATTTCATATTATATGTGATATTCTCTTAAATATTATAAATATCATATTATATGTGATATTCCCTTAAATATTAAAAACATCATACAAAACACATTTTATTGTATTATTTTTCGAAACGTTTCAATATAGAAGATACTTTTTTTTATAATTTATAATTTTTATATTACATGAAACTATGTATATCGATTCTTGGAAATAATATTATTTTTCTATTTTATTTCTATTTTAATGTGATATCAAATCTGGTTTTATAAAATCAGATTTTTCAAAAATATTAAAAGAATCTTGTCTCAAGATGTAGTAACTGAACTCATATATGTGAATATTCTAATATGATAATTTAACAATAATATCGTATCAAAGAGACCACGTTTGTAATAAAAGAATTGAACGAATTCAAATAAGAAACACGATATTCCATATGATCAAATGTATTTAAAAAAAAAAAAAAAAAAAAAAAAAAAAAAAAAAAAAAAAAAAAACTAATTGTAAGAAATGCGAAATTTTTTTCAAAATACAAAATCTTTCATCAAATCGATAAAATTAAATAATATTGGCAGATATTATCAAATGAAATTCTGCCAGAGTATCGAATCGCGAAACTGTGAACTTATAATTCGAATCTAGAGTTGAATCGATCTGTCGCGTCAATAATAGGTTTATTTGACAGTCCGGGAAACAATAATTGGGAAACATGTTAATACGACATTCGAAGAATGCTGAGATAAAACAAGCTGCGAATATAAGTACGAACTGCAACGATACGGATCTAATACCTTGTGGGGTGTGAATAGCTAGGCGACGGAGTCCGTGCCTTATTAGGCCTTCGACGCACCGTTTGACCGGGTATCTTAAAAAACGTATCAAACATGTTTTTCACAGACCTGCCCTGCGTAGTTTTCTTGATTCTGGTTTCTAATTATTCTATCTCTTGTCGCATTTGTTTTGCTCTTTTTCTTTCTCTCATTTTCCCACTCTCCCTTGGCAATTTCACCGCTATGTACATTTTCTAAAAACGCTCATATTACATATCGTACATAAACTCTGTACACATGATAGATTATTTACAATTGGTAAATGTGAGGCAGGTGGTGTGTACAGCGTCTAGATTGTCATCACTATTCCGTGCTCTGATCATGATGATGTCTGAAAGCATTCGTCGAGAAAGTTTTCTAGCGAGTGGTACAGATGTGCTCGTGACTGGGCGATACCGTGGTCCTCGTCTGTATAAGTCTGTAAAGCAAAATTTTACATTTATTTATCATTTCTATAGATCGGATTATAAAATGATCCGATAAAATGTCTACTAAGAATCAAATATATGTATGTGTACCTGTTGTCTGAAGAGAATATCTTTCTGTTCCAACACTTTCGCAAGCATAAGCGATTGTTGATAATGCACGTTGTCGTCTAGAGTTCCGTGAATTAAATAGTACATTTTATTTTTAATATTTTCGACTTTGTTGAGTAACTGGCCTTGCTCGTAACCCTGTAGATTATCAGCAACGGTTGGTAAACCCATAAACCGCTCGGTATAAATTGAATCTGTAAATTAAATCATTATAATTGTATCAATAAAAACAAAGCATAAATATTCCTGAAAAAAAAGGAATAAAAAAAATCGGATATTCATACACACATATATACATACTACGCTGTTATATGGCGCGAGATATTTTATGCAGAAATTGCACAACCGACGCCGCGTAAGTCTTTTTAACATCATCCTGTAAATCACGTGTATTTTTCTCGCGTGCTCTAATGAGGGAAGGTAATGCTGACACGAATTTAAAGTAGTTGAAAAAGTAACATTAAAGCTGCAGCAGCACGTCTTTTCCACGGAGCATACTTTTCTTCGTTAAAATGTCACCACGTAAAAAATTCTTAGACAAATCCGAGGACTAAAAAAAACTTAATGTTTCTTGACAACATTCCTTTATAATAAAAACTATCAAACTATAATGCTCTGGAAGAATTTTTTTTTCATGATAATCACAGTAAGATAACATACGTTGCATTTTTAATTAATTCTTTGATTAATTTTTCTATCTGCATATCTCTATCTATTCATAAAAATTTTAAATATTTGAAATGTGGTATTATACATATCTAGAACGAATCGATAAATTATTGTAGTTTGCTCAATCTAAGACAGGAGGTTTTATAGGTTTTATACCGATTGATTTTGTTTAAATATATAAATATAGAACTATTAGCGTTCAACTCTAAATTTAGACTCAAGCTCTTTTCGATTAGCCTTAACGTTACGAAAATCCAACCACTTGTTGATAGAAAAGTTTTCCAGCTTTTACGTTATCGTAAACCGGGATTGCTTTATGAGAAGAAGAGTAACTTTACGACAGCTTTTGTTTTAATTGTTTATTAAAAATCCCCTCTTTCTTTATATGACTTCCTTTACTGGCGTTAAAACCGACTGCTTACTTACGTGAAAACGTAAGTAAGTTTTATAAATATAACAAAAGTTATATTTATCTTTATAAAATAAACCCAATTTCCAAATCATCTTCTTTTTTCGTGAATTTTACATTAAACGTTATATTGTGAAATAAATCGCCATCGTGTGTGTAGTACCATTAGTTCGATTTTAATTACTCCATTACATACCATAAAGGGCCCAATCTGTAACGGGCGCGACTGACATGCCACACTTGAAGACACCCTTTAAATCCATGGCGAGTGTCATGCCGGTCGCGTATCCACCATAACTCCAACCCCATATCGCCGTTCTTGTACGATCGATGAAGGATAATTTGTCCTGCAGGTGTCTGTAAGAAGCGAAGGAAAAGATCTTACATTTTATAAATGTTACTCGTGGCATAAAATATTGTTGAAAATATCATGTTGAAGTAGAGATATATGATTGTTTATAATATATAATTGAATATCGCAGAAAAATGCCAGTAGGAATCTAATGATTCCATTTATATCAGAAATTACTTTATCATTAGAAAAATAATAGTATGGAGGAGAAAGGAGAATGTTTGCAGAGAAATGAGGATTTTTCTACTTACAAATTTTAAAACATGATATTTAAAGGAATTTTTCTATGATAAAATCTTCTATCTCTATCTAAGCAGAGTGGATCGCTACGAGATTGCCTTCTTTCACCGAAGAATGTCATACGCTCGTAAAAAGACAATCGCCTCGCTAAAAAGCGCGCACACGGAATAATCGAGCACTTTGCGATAAGAATCGATGACTATTTTGTAATTTCTGCTTGCCTTTCTCCATTATCTTACGTGCACTCTGCGCGATTATATACGCGACCGATGTGCTTCATATTAAAGAACACGAGGCACAAAATCACCTTTCGCGAATAATATACCGCATAATTGTAATTTTCTACAAAATAGCGTACTTATAATTATTAAAAATTTTCAAAAAATCTAATTATCAATTATTTTAATTATTGCATGCATTATTAAATCAAATTTCTTCGTTCGAAATCATACATTGTAAATAATAATTTTTCTTTAAATTAAAAAAAGAAAGTATTTTCTATAATTTTAAATATTATTTTAAATATTCTATAATTTTAATTTAAAATATTATCTGTATATTAAACTTGTATTCGCAAATACAAATTTGAAGATGCTCTAAAATAAATGCTATAATAAAAATATTCAGAGATATAAAAGCTTGCAAATGAGGATTATTTGGACAAATTTGATAAGGCTTATCTTGCATTTAATATGGAATTAATTTTGCTCCCTGATAACATCTTGTTTCTTCAATTATTATATATATAAATATACATATTTATAAATATTATAAATTATATTATATTATAAATTAGAGACAAAATTTTGAGAAAGAAAATTCAATCACGATATCCTTAGAGAAAGATGCACAGCAATTCGGTAAACGAATCCGCAGGCGAAAGATGTGCGCGGGTGACGATACCTCCGGGATCGTCCTATATATTTTTTAAATCTCTGCCAGATCGAGTGCCGCGTCCTGCCTCATGATTTCCAGAAACCCAGAGAGGGTTTCCGCGTGCGAAGCGCCGCGCGTTGTCCCCCCTCCCCCCCCCCCCTTTACCTCCTACGAATAGGATAGGGATAGAAGAGAAAAAAGAGGAGAGAATTCGTATTTCTTCCTTCCAATCTCTTCGGACTATTGTCTCTGGCATCTCGTGTGTTCGATAATAATGGCTCCGCCGGGATCACGGTGCCCATACCTGATACCTATGGCCTGGTCGAGCGCCCGTAGAAATAGTAACGCGGCTCCCCTCCCGTGCGGCGACGCGCGGCAAATTTCGTTTGCCCCCTCGTGCCCGACCGGTGAAATTTATTTATCTCGTAAATCGACCGGCGGTACGTTGAATTCTATTTCTTCTCATAAGGAGAAAAAAAAAAAAAAACCAAGAGAGAGGGAGAAAGAAAACTCGGACCGAAACTGCGCTTCCCTCTTTCGTTTTGCAACTCGCACACACGTTACGTATTCTAGAATACGTATTTCGATCCTACGACGGCATTCCGGATGACCCTTTGTTTCGCCTTCTGCTCGCCCATTGCTCGCTTGGTGCTTATCGAAAACACTGCGACTCGATCACTGGCGTGAATTTAAAGCAGGATTTTTCCGATGCTTCGAATAAAGTCGCGAATACATTGTATCCGGGCTTAAATCTTCGGGAGGTTTCGGAAGGAATTAAATGAAATTGAGAAGGAGCGCAATAAAAAAACGAACACTGGGGAGTAAAGAGATAGATGTTTAAATCGCGATTATGGGATGATATGGGTATTTTGATTAAGATACGGTTTAAAATATCTTTTTTATTATTATAGAGAGCGAAAATTATAGCAAAATATGCATTTTGTACATTTCACGTCTTGCATTTTAGTAAATGTCATTATTTATTGCCATCACAATTTTTTTTTCCTTTCATATAAGAAGGTCTTATAACAAAGTTCTTGGATTTTTCAAAAATACTGTTTGAAATTTTTTTTTCTCAATATAATTGCAAAGTATATATATATTTATTTATTACATGTTCTGTTTATAAATATATTTTCTAAAATATCGTGTTTTGCATTAACAGAAAATTTTTTGTGCTTTCTATACAATTATTATCTAATTTCGCAACATCCAGTCTCAATTAACTACGCGTGTTTGCATGGAGCTACGATTTTCTCCCTCGGTGTAAACGATTGCTAATCGCTCCCTTTCAAACGTTCATTATGCTTATGAGGGGTGCGTCGCGTCGTCCCCAAGATTTTCGCGTTTCAACACTCATTACAGCACTCATTATTCACCGATTAAGCGATCGTGGAAACGAGTGGGTAGGACTGGTTAGTTCGGTTGGTCGATTCGATGACGGAACAATGGCCGGCAAAAAGGGAACAAAACGCAGCTTTTTCGCGAAGGGTTGCCGAGCGGAGCAGCGGGTGGATGCCGGAGGGTAATGAATGCGAGGAACGAGGAGAGGGAAAGACCGCAGCGATGGTGTTGCGGGTTGAAAAGAGTCGGATGATTCCGCAATCGTTTGGACCGCTTCCAACTTGGCTTTTTACGAGCCGGACGCCATGCGATGCAATGGCAAAACACCGTGATGTACATACCGGAGAAATGCCCGGATAAAGAATACGGTATCCGCGTTCTCGCGTATCTTTACGTTGCGTGTCTGTGCTTACAATTGCGGAATGCGACGATAAAGAGAGAGCTGGGACGAGCTGGGTAATTTCAAACACTATTCGCCGTATCTGTTTGTAAAAGAAAAGGAACTCTTTGATTTCTCAGAGGGTTTACAAGTCTCGTGTCACCCTATAAATAATGCGAAAGTTCCCAAAGTTCGCGCACTAAGATTTTACTCGCACCACTCTAAAAGTTTTATAGAGAATGTCAGAAATGTAAAATGCATCGAATAATTCATTAGATGACATTCTTCTTTATTTTTAAGATAATAGTGCAAGTATAAGATATTTTCGGAGCAAATTTTCGCCTTACTTACAGAACGACTTGATATCTTTCGAATAAGTGCTCATCTCTCATAGTAAAAGCATCGTACACGATGTCGATGAACCCACTTGGTCTATTGAATATTTAAAAACTGAACTTAAAATACATGATATCTCTCTCAGATGTTGCTCTCAGCTTGCTTTTATCTATAAATATTTCGGTCTAGAAAAGAAAAAGCCGATATTGTACTAAAATAGAAAATTTCATGGCTCTTTTTAGAAAAAATTCGTTAACTATCTTAAAAGAAAATCGTTAATTATTTATCTAATAAATTAGATCTGAGAAGTTTTTTTTAGAAAAGTAACTCAATTTTCTTTTTTTATCTATACATGATTTTTATTAAGATATTGTATAAGAGGCGGATTATTCTTCGTCCTCTCTTACATCACATCACATCACATCACAACAGAAATAAAAAAGTAACTGTTTATCTAACAAACTAGATTATCGTTTTCAAAGAAGTAACTCAATTTTTTCTTTTTTCATTTGTGTATTGAGATTTCTATCATGATATAAGGGAAGACGGAGCGTTCTTCGTCCTCTGTTACATAACACAAATAAAGAAACGATAACGAAATAATGAAGTTATATGAAAGTATTCGGAACAATAGAATAAAGAAGCAAGTTTGTAGCAATATAATGTCTGTTATTATTAACATTATTCGAAAAGAAATCCAAGGAAAAAGTGAGAAGACGACAGAGCTCTACTCGAAATAAGATGGGAAGATATTACTGTTATTCGATTCTATCAAAATTTATTCTGCCATCGCGTTTTATCTTCGGCAAATATTGTCCCGCATCTATTTAATTCAACATTTCAAAATTTTATTTGCCACGAATCTCGACATTTTCTCGAATTTCTCGTCGATATTATCTAAATTACGCGGTGATTTCGCGCAGAGATTTGCGGAACTGCCAGCCTACGCGGGATGTCGAGTTTGCGGCTTAGCGGTTGCGGCGCGTTGTCGTTTAAACGGTAAAATATGACTCTCCCGGCAGTGGAATAAGCATTATTCATCACGGCCGGAAGTTTGATGTTTCGGTTTAAAGATGGACGAGCGTATAAGTGGCGAAATTCTCGCCACCGGCCTGCCCTTTCTCTTTCCCGGCATCGAGATAAATTACTCTCGCGGCAGTTGGTGGAAATACGAGAGGAGGGCCCGAACTCTTTCCCCGACTTTCGCCAGGCGAAAGGGGGAAGAGGATCAGCGGATAAATTCAGATGAAAGTACGAGCAATTTTCTTCTTGTTAACACACGCCGCGGTTCCACGGATGTCCGTGCCCGTGGAAAAGAACTTCGTTAAACCCGCGCGCTCTCTATTCGTTCTAAACGCGCTACCCGGAGTTAGATTAGTTAACTTAGGAGTTTAGCGGATTAGCCCGATCGCGGGACGATAAGTCACTTCGGAAAGTAGAGGCCGCGACATGGCCATCCCTATAATTAGGTTTGTCCTAAAGCGAAACTTTGCTCGCTACGCTTTCAGGGGGACGACGGACGCCTCCAGCTGTTCCAGCCGCAGATTCTGGCCTGCGATGGCTCGTTTGTCACTCTTAATGATGCCGTCGAGCGGCCGGCTAAGAAGTACGCAGTCGGAAGCAATATCTCCGGTTAATGAGCCTTCTACATGTAAACGAATATCTGCTCTAACTATCAGCACCGGCATTATGATCGGATTATATGTCGCCGCGCTCATTCAAAGCTATAGACCATCGTTGGGGAAATTGATCGGGGATGTATTAAGCGAGTTAAGAGTAAGTTTTCTTTTTTTTTCACATTTCAAAAGAAATCAAACAAAATTTAATGAGTTTTTTTATTAGATTCGAGGTCTCAGATGTTTGAAATAAATTTTATATCGATTTTGATAGCGATATTTTTCGACAAATAATTCTGGATGATTCGAAAATTTGTAATCGAAATTATACAAGGGTAAATTCTTACCTGGTAACGTTAATCTGATCGATAATTTCGACGGTACCGAGCTGCCGGTATCCGGCGAACAGCATATCGTTGCCCATTAATCCAGAGCCGCGGCCGTCGATGGCAGCATATATAATGCTTTTGTTTGTTACAAGATACATGCCCCAGTCCATGTTAAACTTCTCTGTCACCTGATACGAGTCTGGTCCACCGTACCTGAAAAGACGAGAATAGATTATGAGACAATAAATTCATCATAAGCGTTACATTATTGTCGCGCCAGTTATTTCAATGACAAATGTTGCGCATATATTTATTTGAATATTTAATAAATTTAATTCCTTTAATATTTGAACGAATTAAAATACAAAAAAAAAAAAAAAGAATTACTAGTAATCTTGATCGTTATTACTGAATTGTTGTGTATTGTTGAGTATCATGCTGGATCGTTATATGTTCAATTTTTTGGATAATTTTTTGTATTTTCTTAAATAAAAAAAGAATGATGTATGCGATCTTCTTATATAATAGTTATAAAAAATAGTCTTTCTCTTAATTAAAAATCCAACCATTGCAAGATTAGATTTGGCGATTGTAGCCGGCTATTTTCTCGATTGTTTAGCGGACAATTCCCTCGGCTTTCACGCTCATTATGGCTCTCGACGGTCGTTTGCGGGAAATCTCGAGTGCCACTTGAGGGATTCCTTGGGAAAAGGCTCGAGAGCACGAGAAAATGCACGGAGGAAGCGAGAAAGGGGTCGAAGACGATGGCGAGAATTAGGAAATGGAAGTTCGCGGAGGAAGATGGCTTTTCTGATACGGCATCTTTCGTATAGGGTAGTCGACAGTAACGCGGAAATGGAGACGGATAGTAACGATCTTGCGGATGGTGCGATATAAGCGAATGTGCCTGAGTATGACGCCGATACGACGGCATGGCAATATCACGAAACATCATGGTGATTTCGAAGCGAAGTAGATCGTACGATGACAACCGATGATCCGCTCTCTGTCGGATACCGGCTTACGGAGGAGAGTGATAAACGTAAGATAAAAATATAAGGATGCTGAAGAAAAAAAAAAAAAGAGAAATGGAATTTAGATCACCCGTCTTGTTCGTTGGAAGAAATATGCGCGTGTACTTTTTTTTAATTAGTTTAATTCATTTCCGTGATACATATCGTTCTTTTACGATGATCTTTATCGAATACCGGCTCATGGATAGAGCGTGATAAACATAGATAAGATATAAAGATAAGGATGCTGAAGAAAAAAAAAGATTTTGGATCATCCGTCTTATTCGTTGCGTGTGTACTTTTTTAAATTAAGTTTCATTCATTTTCGTGATACGTGTCGTTCTTTTATTTTTCTGTGTTTTTTTCAACGAATCGTGATAGAAAATTTTCCGTCAATATTATAATATTTCAAATGAATAATAAAATAATTAAAATGTGCGCTTAATTTCGCGATACTCTATTATCTATTACATAATAACTTTTCTAATTCAAGATAGAATCGCTATATTTTGTTCAAATCCACAAATCGTACATTATTCTTTCCATTATCAGTCCGTATAAATTAGTAAGATAAATGTTGTTGATTTTAAAGAGTATCAATTTAAATCATGTTCAAGAGATAATCAATGCGTGCATCGTATTGCATTCCAAATTTATACGATTGACATTATACTAATCGGCAGCAATTCTACGTAAATAGTGCCATGTATAATCTCGTAAATAGTCACTTATGGTATAATCATATAATAGTATACTTTAGGCTATAGTAATAAAGCGAATTGAATAAAAATGTGATCGAGACTGCATTGCAGATAAAAACGCGATACATTGAACAATGCTTTTTAAAATCGTGTTGATGTTGTTTTATCCCAACGATAGAGACTACGGCTCTATTGCGAGCTTACATGGGAAAACTCATTAGGAGTGTAAAAACAGGCGAAAATGAAGTGCTAATGCCACTAACTTATGCATTCAAATCTTAATACGTTTGCTATTATCGTATATTTTAAAAGGAGAAAAGAAAGCAGAAGAGCAAAAAGATAACTTTATCTTATGCAATTTAATATAGGAAATTATTCTTTGATTGTATGCCACTTTTAAAATAATATGATACAAATTTATCGATTGGCTTTTCGCGTCGAACGAAAAGATTCATTTTTCTGACATCGCAATTTTAATATTTCGAGGAATTATATATTCAAAATAAAGCGGTATTCTTTAAGGAAGGGATACTCATTTAAAATTTTTATAGTGCGAACAACGCTATGGGCATCGCGATCGATAATCTAAAAATAGGAAGTTTCATCAGACGTGGAAAACTAGAGAGAAAAGAAGCGATTGTCCGAATACCTGTGATATGTGAAAAGTCGGCACGATCCAATATACAGTTTCGAACACGACGACAGTAATTACTCGACTATAAAGCGAACGGGAACTCAAACTTCTCTTTATTCGCCATCGTCAAGCGAACGAGACGCGTTCAATAACGTGGCAATAGTTTCTCTATGAGAGTCTAGCTTTTAGTTACGTCGCCTTTCTCCCTCCGCATCATTCTGCATTTTCGTAGTCGGTAAAAGTCTATCTAATACGGGTAGTGTGACATAGCATTTGCAATGTATGTAAATTATCCATGAATTGTCATGCATACGAAGAATCTATTGTATTTAAAAATAAAGATGTTTCGTTCTCTTCATTTATCGTCTTCATATAAGAAGATTATTATCGAACATAACATTTATAAAATAATCTTCAAAAATTAAGCAACGATATTTTTAAAGCTCACTATTAGAATTTTGTCTTTTAATAAGAAACAGAATGGCAATTAATATAAATTGGTCGGACGCTTGATAAATTTTTCTAAAATAAATTAATACAATTGTCTAGAAAATATTACATTGTGAAATGGTATAAGATCTTTTAAGATTTTCCAAAATTCAATATATTTTCGGATATATTTGCGGATGGATACGTATATTAAATTAAATTTTCATTATTTTAAACATATTATTCGTTGCCACCTTTTTCTTCTCATCGTTAACGCATAACGCGAACCTTGCGAAGATCCGTAATCTATAAAATCGTTCATTTTACAACTGACATCGAGGCACACACAACTTTTACCATAAACTCTTTGTACTTTCAAAAGTTCTAGCTCGGCGAGGATCCGTCTACAAATTAGGCGTTATTAGAATTTATACCGAAAAGCTATATGGGCCTCTCCACAGTGTGTCGTGCTTGTTAAAAGCGCGCATGTGGTTTTTCTAAACGTGAGAAACGCATAAAGTTCTCACGATAATGACTAATCGATGTCGAATAATTTTTTCGATGGAAAAAAAAAATGTATTATTATATTTTTCATTAATATGATTATAAGGACCAAGTATCAGTCGGAATCGATAACGTTCGGGGCTTTTATCGGGGAAGCCGCTCAAGTTTTCGTTCGTGAGACTGAATACGGAATGACTCATCGCTTCGCGGTTTTACATCCTGTCCTAATTCAGGCCACGGGAAGGAGAGCTTCGTTTTCGCGTCACGATGCAGATTGCGTTCCGTTGCTGCACCTTCGTCACTGCTCTCCGTTACGCTTATCTCGCGGGTGCATTATGACGGAACCGATTGATGATATCCGCGGAGTGCGTTGTCACATTTCTTGTCGACCTCGCGAAAGATATGGATGCTTTTAAGTGAACGCCGAGAGACGCGCGACGCCGAAAAGCGATTTAATGTAAGAACTTTGAATTTTATCGGTCACGAGGTCTAACAATTAAGAGTACCCTCCGCTCTGTATCTTAAAAAGTATAATCCTACGAAATCATAAAGTAACGCCATACACATAATCTTAAAATGTTTATCTTAATTTTAGCAGAGAAATTAAATGGATTATAATTTATATCATTATACATATATTTAAAAATTTATATATACAATTATATTTATATATACAATATAAATATTAATTATAATTAATATTCAGAATATAATTTGCAAATTTTAATTGTTGAGTGAGATAGGAGCAATACGTTAGTTTCGCGTACCCTTTATCAGAGAGAGACTTTGTTTATTGAAAGAACTAAAGAACTTACACGTAAACCAGCATAGGATACTTGGTGGAACCGCTCAAATCAGCACCGGGTGGTATCAGGAGCCTCACCTGGGCATTAAAGCCACCGGGAACTGGAATTTTGTATTTCTGGACGATCGGCTGCGATCTCTCGACTATTATCTCAGTTACCGCGTTGTTGTCCTCCCATACGAAGAGTAACGTGGAATTCTGAAAACGAAAAAGTTCTCGTTTGATATAGATGCGGGATAATTTTAAATAGCATCGTACAATGCATAATTCATAAAGATTATTTCATGCTTGTGGATAAATATATATGTAATTTTTTAATAACAATACTGAAAAAACTGTACTAGTTTTATCTAAATTTTTTTAATATTTAATAAATAAATAAATAAATAAATATATATATATATACGTATATATATGTATATATAAAATGTATACATATTTTGTATATCTATATGTAGATAAATTAACCACATTTATCTTGATAATAACACTCTATCTATCTTCTTAACGATCGATTTACCTTTCATCTTTATCCTCCCCCTCGGACCATCAATTGCCGGTTGCTTCCTAATTCTGACGCCGCCCCATAACCGTAATAGATTACACCGAAGGCGGAGAATAACACACCGTCAACACACAAAGACATCGCAAACTTACGGGGAAGTCGTAAGACTAGAAGAACGTTTAGCGGTTTACCTTCCCTAAAGTGCTTCGCAACTTCAGTCGGCATTCCTCTCCCCTTGCCCCGGAGATTTGCTGATCGGAATCGATTCGGTTCAAAGGGCAACCAATTTCGTAAGTAGTTGTCCAAAGTTCCTTTTTTTTCGGCGGATCGCGAGAGGGAAAGAAGGTTCGCGGTACGACTCGGCAAAAAAAATTGCATTAGAAGATCGAGCCACTGTTTGGCGAAGGGCGTCGCTGAAGTTTCCGCTTTCCGTTTTTGCGCCCAAGTTTACTCGCGCGAATTCTATGGCCGTTTCTCCCTCCCTCTCTCTCTCTCTCTCTCTCGGGGAAGGGGGATATATCGGGGCAAATGTAGCAATCTACGCGCTTTTGTGCGTCCGGGCACTCGACGGGAGAGTTCGCTCGATTCGATGGTGAATCTCGATTTTGCATCGCGGCGAACTTTTTCTCATGCGAATCCACATTTGCCGAAATTTCTTCGTTGAATAACAGGCGATCCGCGAAGTTTCCGGCTTTTGTGGAACAGGGAATCTCGATCGCGATATGACGCGGCGATATCGATTTTCGATTGAGACGGGAATACATTTTTTTTTTCCCTCGCGAATTTTTCGCCGCCACAATAGGATGGCTGCAAGTGTGTTTGCGCGCGTGTTTCGCGTGCAGTGTAAATTGATGAAATTTTAGAGAGAAGCCAAGAAACAACAAAGCATCTCTGTGCTTTCACGCGCTATTTTTAACTCTCTGGAAGACATGAAAAGACATGAGGAGACATTTTTCTTGGATATTATAAAATAAAAAAAAATGTACTTTTTCAATTATTAAAAAAAAAAAGGAAAATTCTAAAATATTTTGCAGTTGAATTTTAATTAAAACGATATTTAATTTAACTTCTTAAGACATTTAATAATGAATATTAAAAGCTTATAGAGACAAAAACAGAATTCAACCACATTTTCCTTTAATATCTTGTGTATTAAATTAATTTGCCTATTTCCGAATGCCTGGAGAAAGCTTTGTATTTTTTCTTTCCCTACAGAAAATACGAGATGATAATTCAAATAATGATATGTAACTATGTATTGCCAATCATAAAAAAAAATAAATCACAATTTAAAACCGTGAAACGATTACGACTTCGAGCTGTCGTTATTAATTAAAGTTAAGAGGTTAAAAAAAAAAATCTATTTTGAATTATAATTTCGCTATGTTCAATAAATACACAAATTTGTAGCCACACGATGATAGGAGAATCGTTTCGACACAACGATAAATAATGAAGTGGATAGTAGAATATCGGAAAATTAAATACATGATCAATTAGTGTCACTTTGAGCCTTTTGTAAATTTCGATAATGTCGATATCATAATATCGACATAATTGAATCGGCATGCAAAAGTACACCATAAATCATATTAGGGTACGGCGAAGATGGGCAAAGGGATTCCAGAGAGGATTTTGCACGTGTTTGCGAGCTTCGTGCATGCACGTGCAATATCCACGTGAAACAAATTACTCTATTAGTTCCAGCACAAATTGAATTAAAAATATGCATCGCGCATCGTATAGTCTTATAAGCGCTCTTTTATTGAAAATATTCTGCAATGAGATATTTATAATTTAATAATAAACACTTGGTTCAAAATTCCGATGAACATGAATGGTATTTTGCACAACTTGTTACAATCGTAAAGTAGATAAATTATAGAAATCTAATATGATAAAGGTGTATCCTTTCATTAAAATAACAAAGATTGCCGATGTAATAAAAAATGCTAGAAAAAGTTTACCATTGTATTCTTAAGAGCATAATTAATAAGACTTTAAATACTATCGATTGAGTAGTATATAAGAGTTGAGAAAATGTTCCTCTTGTGCCCATAATCCTTTAAATGTATTTATAGATTTTTTTATAATTAACCGATGTAAACCTTACACGAGGCAAGAAAGAGAAATATACAGGAATTAATCCGCGTTAATTGAAAACGGTCAAAGTCGAACGGAAGGGAGAGGGGGAAGGGCAGATCGATTTGGGAAAAAAAAAAAAAAACCGCGAATTTTATCGGCAAGGTCGCTCTTTAACGTAATTGGATTAACGTTGATTGTCGACGGTTTCCCGGACGAGAAGACCAATTATTAGCATTAAGCGGTCGCGCGAAAATAAGGGATAAAGGCGCTGGATAGGCAGATTTTTCGCTAACAAGTTCGCTTTCTTCGCTCCGTCGATCGTGATAAAGCACGTAGATTCGTACCCGACATCTTTACGTTAGTCGTCCTCGAAGTTCAATGACTTCCACTTTTCCTTCGCGTCCGCGTCTGTCGCTACGATAATCAGATTACAAGGGAATCGCTCGATGCATATCGAACGTATTTTATTTCTTCTTCGGTGAATCGAGAGATTTCAAAAACATTTTTAAGCGCAATGTAATTTAAAGGTCCAATATAGGTCCTCTCTCTCTTTCTCTCTCTCTCTCTTTCTCTACATATTTTCAAATATAATTTTTATAGTTAATTAAAAATCAAAATAGATAGAAAATAAAATTATTTTATTTCATATTGTAGAAGAGAAAATGCATTATCCTTATTCTTATTTTGGTAGATTCAATCTCATCTTGAATATTTTAAAGTTTATTAATTACTAAATTTTGAATTAATAATTAATTTATTAATTATTAATTATTAAACTTTGGGCTTTCTTTTCATGAATCTCTCTCTTATGAATAATCTGTCATTATGTTGTCTGCACTTCTCGCACAATTTGTGACGCTTCGATCCGTCTATCATCGCATAAAGTCGACGAAGGAGTTTGATTATCGAAAGTAATGAAACTTTCATCCGACCGCGAACTTTTTCTCCGAGAACGGCGGGCGCGCGATTAGATTGGCGAATAAGCAAATGGACGGATAGATTACGGATAGACTGTGGGAAGAAGAAAAAGGGAAGTTGGTTCGAAAAGAGAGAGGAGTTTCCTTTTGAATATATTCAAATCCTTAAGTCATTTTCGATCGATTCATGAGAAAGATATGAGAGCGATACAATAAAGATGCGGTTGTTTATCTTTGAGACGTGAATTTATAATTATAATTTCGTTTTGGCTGTGTGCTTAATTTAAATAAATGTCAAATATGTTCTCTCTGAACATCTGAGAAATTTTAAAAATTTTTATTCGTTATTATATGCATAATTTTAGATACATATGCGTGAATGTGTGTTTTTACTAAACTCGAATTCTTTTAATAAATATCTAAAATAAATATTAAATATCTCCATTTTTAAAGAAATTATTCGTGGATACTTCGAACAAAAAAAATGTTATGAAAAATATCTAGAATTTTCGTGGCACGTTATATCGAAAATAGGTCGAATAGACAGGAAAACGAGATGCGCGTAATATTTTATAAGATAACAACTCGCGCATATTCAAAACATTGCTGTAATACACACGCTAATATACTCGCTGCTGAATACGCTCTTGTCGGAGTTCATATTCAGAGGCCAGTAATTAGAGCGTGTGATAAGGGAATGATGTATGTACGTGCGTTTGCACCAATACAAGTTAATAAAGTTTTATGTTTATGTATTTGAATAACGGTAGATTTCAATTCGGTTTGTCATTAATGGATGAATTAAACTTGTTAATCGTAATTTATTAAAATGAATGTATACTTCATTTATTCACGGTATCTATGTACATCAAGTGTTATGATTCGGGAATAAATGGAGAATCGATTAAATAATGCAATTAAAGTCATGTGTAATACGAAGTCATTAGGATGATACGCGAAAAACTATATACAATAGTATAAATTCTTCAATATTACAACACATACTTTGTCAATTATACGAATATGAATGTGAATAAGTACAAAGTATTACTTGATTTTCTGCAACTTATTTTTTTCTTCTTCTCGATATTTTCATAAATGTTTCTTAATCCTCGTTGAATTATTAATTATGAGGAATATATTTGTTAATTTTGAATATAAGTATTGTGTGTATTTCATAATAAATATGCATGATTATCGATTTCTTTTTCATTACTATGCTCTCAATAAGAGCTGATATCGATAGATCGCTGTAGAAACGATCTCGATGTAAATACCTTTTGAGTGGATGGAAAATGAAATCGTTCCAACAGGTGCTTCTCTCATATAAATATAACATTTACGGAGCCAGTTGTAAGATAATAAAGATATGTATTTTTATATCCGAGCATCTATCCTCATATCAAAAGAGTTTCGCGTCATCGCGATGCCCCTATAATTCTACACACACAGTGCGTGTTCGAAAGTTATCTTCTATAATTTTAATTTTAATAAATCGTTAAAATAATATAAAAAAATAAATGCTTTTCTCTCGAAGGAAACTGCAAAGAAAATTTTCGTTAAAATCTTTTCAATATTTAATATTGAATATCTTAACTCGTTAAAATTCTGTGATTGTAATTCGGATAAAGTTAAGCTCATTTAGAAATCAATAATAATAAATAAATTTTAGATAAACGATGCGAGCTACTTTATTATTCGCGTAAACTTTAAAATAATAAAAGAAATCTTTTTATATATATATATTGTATATAACGCGGATAACGAATTTTATTTCATCCCTTGCTACATTTTGTTCATTATATAAGTTATTAAATTTACACGCACAATGTGATTCTGAATCGTCGATACCTGTTATCGTTCGCCGCTGATTGCGCTACATTTCTCTCAATGTATTTTATTTATATAACGAAATTAGAAATTGATCCAAAACGTGACCAAATTGAGAAACAAGCACGCGATATCAGATAGCGACCATTTATAATAAATTTATAATAAAGAGAGAATTTAGACAGTTTTTGCAACGCTATCCCCTCAGAATACAAATATTGTTATTATAATAATTTTTTTCTATATATAATCTAAGAATATATTAAAAAAATATATTTTATCGCTATGCAATTTCTAATTACACTATCGAATAGCGTAACACGGTTGCATCGAGATAAATGATCTTTTAGTTTCTGCGCTTAATATCTTCTTCCTGCGCGGTGGAAACGAATTCAAAAACAATACGAGGAAATATTTCTACCTAAAACGCCCGTAGTTTTTAATGTATCGTTATTACGCCGGTACCATTGTGCGTCGCGTATTGTCGTGCATTGTCGTGCTTTTTACGGAGCCGGTAACGGTGTCGCGATAATCTGTCTCGGCGTGATTCCGATCCGATTAGGCTGAGCGAATCGTATCGCGGGCGCAATGTGTTTTGCACGTGGAATTTCGAGGACGAGCTTTGTATACATGACTCGTAGAAGAGAGATGGACAGTATGTATGTATGCGTATGTGTGTGTGCGTGTGAGAGAGAGAGAGAGAGAGAGGGGGGGGGGAAGAATGTATTGTGCAAGCCACTCGTATATATTACTCGCAGTACAGTAACCGGGACTAAACCGTACATAGTACCGCTCGCGTATTCTATTGCTGTAACAGAATTTATTCGATTCGGCGGTCCGATAGGTAACCGGGACCCTCGTATACCTCTCACCAGCAGAATTACGCGGTTGTCATCCATACGTCTATATTGCATGCAAATACGCGAGAGCACGCGATACGAAAAGATCATTGTGTTTGCGGTTACCGGGTATAATGTAACGATTTGTCCAACTGCATTGGGAGAGCAAGAGGAATTTCGCAGAATGCACGCACGAACTCCCCTCCCCCTCGCCCTCCCCCTTCCCCTCTCACTCTCTCTCTCTCTCTCTTTCTACTTGCATACGATCAAATTTGTATAAACTTCGATGAATGCGATGTAACGGTTAATGAGACATATCAAACGCGCTGTGAAACGCATAATAACATTGAATTCAAAGCTGAAACTAATATCAAGGAAGATGGGAGTACGCGAAATATCTGTTACCGTTCTCTTGGCTTGTGAAATTAGAGATGTGTAATCTGATATATTGTATTATGTGTTTACCGTCTTGAATAGAACATTAATTATTTTGAAAAGTCTCGACATTTACGATTATTTAGTCTCGTATATCCTTTTTTACCAAACGTGTCATTTGATTTTATCATTTTTTTAAATCAATATTATCGCTATCAAAATTAAAGGATTGGAAAATTTTATCTTTCCAAAGGCTTTTTATGTCAATAGAAACTTTATCAATCTTTAAAATGATTTTGAAGACGCTGCACAAAGTGCATAGAAACATATACATATAACGTGTACCTTGTTGTAGATGGTTATGTCGGGTACTCCAGGGCCAGCACAAGTGAGCACGTAATGCGAATTGTCAGTTGAGAATATAGCGCTATTGTACAAACAGCGACTGCCGTCCTTCTCTCTGACAATGTTACAAGTTAAACACACTGACTTGCGATCCATATCTAACAGCGACACTCTATACAAATGCTGAACTGCCGAATTGTGTTTCGAAGTTGCCAAGTAATATCTGCAAAACAGAGGAAAGAAATATTTTTAATAAATATTGATAGACCTACTCTCGATATCGATCGACTTTCTCGCGCGAATATTTTTAAAACAATATCCTTTTTTTCTTATCTTCGAATATAACTTTATTTTTATACGTCAATCTGAGAAAGAGATCGTCGTTTTACACGCGCGTGCGAGGGAGAAAAAAATATTGCGCGTATTAGAATAACGTCGCCGCTAAGAAATTAGTTCTTCGATATCTGCATTGTGGGACATGGAGAACACCTGTTGCGGCTCTAATAAGATACCCGCGATAAAGGGGCGGTGGCGAAGACAAATTGTCCACCGAGCTTCGATGCCACGAAGACGCTATCCCGAGAGCGAGCGCGTATATACTTAATCGACTATTATTATCTCTCGCTAATTCCTCTCTCCGTCAATCTCCCAAGTGACGAAGATACAATATTTCGCGAAACGGTGGCCCATTATTAATAGCCAAGAACACTGCTAGACAGAAGCGCGCAATTTCCATATGGACCGCGTGCCAGTCCATCAGGATGCCAATTTATCGAGTTGTTCCCGTTCTGAGCTATCAAGCGGCTACCGTTGACAGAATGCTACCATTAGATACAATCAGAAAGCTGATGGTGTAAATTGCGACTATTGACTGACTACTGCTTGCCGGTACCGCTCTGATGCGATTACGGATTAATCAGATCTATTGTTCTCCGCCGGTTCTCAATGCTCTCTCTCTCTCTCTCTCTCGGTAAACGATGTGTTACGTAAAATAACCGATTTCTTTTTATCGAGGATCTCACGCCATTGACATTAGATATAGAGCCGAAAAATACACGTGAGAAAATTATATAAACGTAATGTTTTGTTGCGTCTTAAAAAACAAAGAATAACTCGAAGAAAATTTTTACTCTAGATAAATTAAAAAATGAATTTCATTTTAAATTTAATTCGCGAAAGTATATTTCTAAATGGATTAAATACATACAAGGGATGATAAAATAACATATGTAATATATTTCCATATATTAGCGCTATCTCGCAGTTTGCCGCTCTAGCTTTATGAAAACGCGTAACCTGTATGATATTATTACATATTTAACGAGATAAGGATCCCTCAAAGTTTCGAAACCCAAAGACCAAGGGCATATTCATGAATCCTCTATCGCCCGCGGAAACCAAGGGGAAAACCTAGCAAACGCGTTAAGTCGCCAGCAGTTCCGCCGGGCTGGTAAGATAGATGACTCAGGGTTATTTAGAATGGATTAATTCGAGCATCCTGTTAATTTTAGCGCATCGCATCAATCTTGAACGACCCCGAGCCGCGCGTTGCCGTCATTCACGCGCTTATATCCGCGAATCGCCAACTTCTGTGGGCTCTCCGCCTCTTCGCGCCTTTCCGCGAAAATGAAGATCGATCGATTTCAAGCAGGTCGACGGGTCGTTTCCGGGACCCCCGGGACTCCGCCCGACAGCTGATAATTCATTGTCATAATCGGGGATGACAGTATTACGGCGGGATTAAATCCTGCGGTTACGTGTACGCGTTAATCAGAGATACGCTGCCTCTTTACAACAAAATTAGGAGTTATTCGCCAAAGAAACTCCGGAAGCAATTTGCGAAAAGTGGATATTCCTTAATTTCGTACGGATTATATATAAATAAGCAGAGAAACCTTAAATTGAAATCGCGTTATAATTTTTCATATAATTTGGAATTATTTATGAGCAAGCAATATTGCGTTTTAAGATTTTAGACTTTAAAGATTTTTCACGGCGAACATCATTATCTCAAATTCCAAAATAAATTACGAGAAACGTCTTTTACATTTGCGATTAAGAGTTGCGTAACTTCCGTCAAATTTAAGAAAATCCATCTTAAAGGGGGTATATTCAATCGTTTCGAACCTTCGAAAAAGGAATACATTTTTTAGATTTTTTTTCGCAACGCGACAATTTAATAAAAACTTTTTTTTTTCAATATTAATACAATATTATTAAGTACTTAAATAAAAAGTTTCAGCTTAAAAAAAAATTTTGTTTAAAAGTTATGCGAATATTTGTAGATTTATGTTTTCATGCACACCGTGTATGAAAACTCGGGCTGCATTCGACGGATTGACTTCAAATTTTGCATGCGAGTTTCTAATAAGATTCCACATCTGCTAACGAAGCCATTTTTTTTTAAGCCGATTTCCCATTTTTATGTTATAAACAAAAAAAGATGGACCTTTTTCAACGCGGCGCCCTTTTCTCTATTTAAAAAAATTTAAAAAAAACGCTTGGGTAGCGAAAGCTATTGATGTTTAATAAAAAAAAGTTTGTGTTTTTTATTTCGGATATGATCTACGAACAAATATTCTCATAACTTAAAAAAGAATTATTTAAGCTGAAAATTTTTATTTATGTGGTTAATAATATTGTAAAAAGATAATAATTTTTATCAAGTCGTTGCTCTGCGGGGGAAATCTGGAAAATGTACTCATTTTTCGAGATTTCGGATGGAGATGTGCCCCCTTAAGTGGATAAAAAAGAATATAAAATAAAATAAGAATTCTTTAGATGATTTAATTGAGCGGAATTCTTTCGTCCTGCCTGGTCGATTCGGATAACCGATAGTGCAATTTTTCTTCTCCTCGTGATCTCCCTTCTCTTCCCCCCCTCCCGCCTTCCTCCCCCTATCCGGCGCATTACTACAATTGATCCCGGTACATTAGTTACGGGAAGTAATATATCTCTGCTACTGTGCCATTTAATTACAGACATGCAACTTCGAGTGCGGCTCGCACAAAATAGCGCTCGGTCTTTTGAGCGCGGCAAGTATTCCCTAATGAAATTAGTCAACAAATCCATCGCCCGGGGATTGCTGATAAGTATAAACTCGAGTGCGTGCCAATTTTATCTCGCTTATGAAGTATCAATGGGCGCCGACGTCGTCCTACATTCGCGCGCGACTTTGGCACTTGCCGATTCGCGAAGTTTCCAAGTCGCAAAGTTAACTTGCAGTTACTGCGATATTAAAAGCTAATACCCAAAAGCTGCAAGCTCTGGAAATCCGGGCTAAATCCGGAATTACGTTGCATACATACCGGATACGTGCCCCTCCCCAATGTCATAATGGCAGATTAAATGTATTTGTATTATACGTATTATAATTTTTATGATATCTGCATTTTGAGGCAGAAATTGGAGACACGTGTAAACCAAATGCGCACATCTGTACAAAATTATTACTATCGTAAATTTTATATTAAGTATTGTTCTCCTAGGGTGTGTCTACTCAAATTCTCTGATCTTCCAGATATTTTTGTTCTAAATTCTAGGTAAAGAAAATATTCTAAAGATTTCTTGGTACAATTTTCTAAAATAACTTTTCTATTGTATGCGTTTTTTAATGTTTTTCATTTATACGAAGGAAAAATACAGAGCCTCTCTTAGTTTCGAGTGCTAGATTTGTAAAGATGTACCGAAAAAAAATAAAAACTTTTGTAAGATAAGCATTTTTCACTTGTATAAAATTGTAATTTTTTTATTACTAAAGATTACAATAAAAAATATGTATTACATATTCAATATTTTGTTAAGACATTGAATATATATAAATCAAATATATATTTTAAACACAATTTACTTAGCCCGCCGATAATTTACAATATAATAACAAAATTATCAAATAGAGAATTTTTTTAAGAAATTCCCCGAGTCCCAATAAAATTCCATGAGAATTCCCTGATTTTTTCAAATACAAAAGAAATCCCTGAGACTTCCAGATTTTGCATCTTTTTTCAAGGGATTAGATATCCTATTTCAATTGTTTTATTCTCTCTATTTTCCAAATTTTATTCTGTAGATAATTCCGCGATAAATCTCGCCTTTTATCGCATATCGGAGATCGGAGGTTGAATAAATGTCTTTTTAACAACCCGTTTATTGATCATGGAGTTCATTGTTTCATCGGCAGACGCTTCTAAGCGCAATGTTACACATTACAACGATGCTTATGTGTATATATTCCGTAATGCAGCGATTCACGAGCGCACCCCGTAATTTTGCCGGAACTTCTTTGCATAAAGACGCGGGGCACGAGGCGACATTTTACACGGCAATTTTCACCAAGCGCACGCGTGCGCGCGAATCCTCGCTACGCGAAACACCGTACCAAGTTATCTGTCTTACGAAACGCGATGAAAGTTTCAACGGCGCAATTTAAAGTTGGCCTATCGCGACAAGCTGCGTCGCGAGGAAAACCCTTTCTCCCCCTAAGCAAACTCAAAGTTTCAGGTTATCTATTTCAGGTTGTTTATTCATTTGTAACACGTAACTTCTTTAGCTATTGCTATTCGCATTAGGCGCCATTTATCCGTATGGTACACGCACGTGCGATAAATTCTCACGTAATAAAGGAAAAAAAAAAAGAATGAAATTAAAATCGTGATTTTCCCTCTCTAGTTTCTGGCATTTATATTGGAGATTTTTACGTTCGCGCAGTCTACGTGAATATAATAAATCTAAAATTACAACCGCTTTTAATCTTGATGTGATTGAAGAAGTTTAGAATTTTACAAACGTAAAATTTGATTAAAATAATGTAAAACGATACGATGACTCGCGCTTTTTTCCATTACGTCACGCAGCGAAAAGTCTCTTAGGCTCTAACTTTAGCCTCCTTTTAACTGTCATTACAATGTTACAATGTGCAATAACCGTGTTCTTAATGCTTTGATCTCGAGTTTCATTGTGCAGAGTTTAATTACGTATGAACGCCAGAGTCTTCAGCCTCAATAAAAAGCGTCGAGCAAATGAGATTACGGATCGTCGGGATGAAAATTAAGAAAATTTAGTACAAGCGCTCGCACGAGAGCATTTTCACATACTCGGATAGCTTGCAAAGTGTTGCCGGACTCGAGTGAAAACTAATGCTCGCGAAAGATTAGAAAATCCGGCGATATATTAAGGATCCATTTGATTAATCCCCTAACTGTCATAAATTCAAAAAGTCCAAGCATGAAACACATATTTTCACGATACAGAAAAGTCGAAAATATCATCCTTTATCTTCATATAAAAAAAAAAAAAAAAAAAAAAAAAAAATAGAAATTAAGAATAAAGATAAATTGAAATCTAATACTATATATTGTATACTTTAATCATAATTAAAATGAAAGTAAAATTAAATTATTACTATAAAAGTAAAAAAAGAAAAAAGGTGATATTTAATATCACATTTTAAATTTATTATAATTTATAAAATTCATTATAATTATAAAATCGTGTAGAGCGTGTGTTACATGGCTTTATTAAACGCATGTTGGGTTGCATGTTAAAGTTTCTGTAATGTATACACACCGAAAATTCCGCGAAAGCCTTTGGGAGTCACTTTTCTAATTCCGTTACTAAATACAATATTTAAACAACGCGGTTTCACGCGAAATATTCCGTCCCAAAAGACTTAAGCTAATTACGTCACGTCACAATGATCGATGCGATTCATTTCGCGGTTTTTCTTCTATACATGACAAGTTTACTTTGAATTATCCTGCCCATTAATTTTTAAGATCGAACCTTCCTTCTTAAGAGTTTAACGAAAGGCGTTGCGGCCAATGCTCGTGCCGCGTTATTGTCGGAACAATCTACGATATATAAACGGATAAAAGCACAGAAATTCTTCCGACGAGGTAGCGAGTATCGTTATTGCTTCCAATGATAGAGGAGAGATCGGCGAGGAGAAAGCTCGATTATTTCCCTCCCTCCTCTTTCCGGACGTTCCACCGCAAACTGATGGACGTTTCGCGGATTCTTTCGCGAAACCATTATCCAACAGCAGTGGTCCCACGTGTAACGATCGCTCGTTTACGTTATATACAGCTGCAAGTGAACGGCCGAGAAAATGCGGAATAACGGAAAGGAGGAGGGAGTATTCTCGGAAAACCTTGATATATATATATATTTGTTTGACAATCTCGTCGGCGAGAATACGAACGGCCGTCTTTTGTGCTCCGTCGCGTTTATGATTTGTTGCATCGTCCCTTCGGTTCGAGCGGCTACATTTCGTCGATAATAACTTAAATGGGTTGAAAAACGTTTTCATAATCGAATATATCGTCACGTGTGCATGAAAACCACCGATCTATCGCGTTGAAAAGCGCGTCGAGCGGAAACTCACATTTCGCTGATTCATTACGCGATCGTTATTCTCGTTCTTAATCGGCGTGTCATTAACGAAAGTCTAATGACACGCTAACGTTTCATTTTTCGACAATGTGAACATATTGATCCCTAAACGTCAAACTACACTTTGTTAAAATGAAACCCCCTCGGAATTAAATGAAGAATAGAGTTTCGTTATCTTTTGGCTGACCCTCAAGTTAAATTCTGAAAAACTCTAGTCTTAAGCCGCTTAGAAACTTTGAAACTTTCGGCACTTGATATTTTTTATCGAGAGATCATTTTTAGACCTTACGGAATATTAATGTAAGATTATATTTTAACGAAAAGAAATTAGTTTACAATATAAAATTAATATAAAATGATATACTTAAACCCTCATTGGCAGCATTCATTTTGCCTTCGCTACTATTTCCGCGATCCTGAGGAGTACGGGCGATAGCCCAGTTTATCCGAAACAGGCTTCTCTGTTCCTTAATTAGTTTGCTCAATGGATCGAAAAGTTAATCATACTCTATCGATTTTCATCGTTGCTTAACTTCAGGAGCTAAACGAGATTAAGACGTGACAGCTGCGTGACATAATTCCTTTTGGATGATAACATCAAGAACTTTTACCAGAGGGGAGGAGGTTCTTGCGCGATGATTAGCATTTGAGGATTAAATCGAAATATTCTTCCTCCTCGTGGTGAAATCGTGAGAAGCCGTCCATCCCTCGGCAGAGAAATAATGCACCGAACTTCTGAGCGGTTTATTCCAAATCTTAAACAACGCAAGAAGGAGAGAAAGAGAGAATAAAACTGCCGGACGAGAGTGGCCGCGCCTTTGAATAGCGAGGGTGTTAAAAACTTTTATAAAAGTTAAAATTGAGATAGCGAGAGTGAAAGCCTCTCTCTCTCTCTCTCTCTCTCTTTCTTTCTTTCTCTGTTTCCAGAAACATGAGGATATCATCGTGTATGAGCTTCCCTCGCTCGGCCTTACTCTATTAGGATTCTAGCTGCAGCGCGCGGAATAAATTGAATATACCGACGAATGCAAAAATATCCCGCAGCGCTTGTTTCTCTGAATAGAACTTCTGTCGATAATATACGCGGGTAATTTCGTAAAATGGACTTTGAGTATCGCTATTCTTATTCCATAATTAAATTAAAATATGAAACACTTCATCGTTATGCGACAAATTAAAACAAGAATATATAAGCGCGCCAAATATATATTAAATTATCCGATTAGTTAACTTTCTCATTTTTTTTTTCCGTCATTTAGACCGCGTAAAAAATATGATTAAATTTATCATTATCAAAAAATTTACAAACATCTCTTTTATCTCTATCTCCGTTAAATATATGATCTTTTCAGTGTAATATTTATTAAACTAAATATAATTGTGATGATAAATTGACTAAAAATACAAAGATGTGAAGAAGAGATATACTCGTTTGAATCGCGATGTAGGGCCCCCCCCGGCTAGAGACCCCGGAATCGTAGAACATCCTGCGGGACACCCTGGCGGGTTCAGGGTTAACGAGAGTGCGCGCGACGCGACGACTAGAATAATAAGGGTGGTTAATAGAACGGGCGTAACCGCGTTCTCCTCTCAACCGGTGTTTATCTCCGGGGTTGCAGCGACGTTTCCATTTGGCTTCGCCGATGGCGAGGAGAGTTTTCGGAAACAGTTCACGAACGTTTCCCGATGCACGAGAGGATCTTGCGGTAGCGAGATCTGTCCGCCGGCGATTCCGTTTTCGCGGAGGCTTCTAGACGTGCGAGTTAATTCGACCTTTCGTTCGGGAAATAACGGGGCAGATTTTAAGAGCGTTTAACGTGCTTAATATCTCACGTTAGGTGTCTCGCCCCGGTGTTTCCGACGCCGCAGCGATCAACGCGTGTCACTGCGATTACATACTTGATCGTCCAGCATCCGAATCGCGCATGATATTCCCGAGACTACATATATGGTATACGTTTCATACTCTGCGAATGCACAGTCGTCGATCGGATGGACGAATTAATTATGCGAGTTTAGGATTTACGCTTAAGGGGGCATACCCATTTGAAGCCTCGAAAAAACGAGTACATTTTTCAAATTTATTTAACTATTTATTCGAGTAAAAATTTTCAATTAATTTTTTTTTTTTTTTTTTTTTTTTTTTTTTTTTTTTTTTTTAAGTTATGGGAATATTTGCAGATCTTCAAATTTTAGATGGCTGCATGAAAACATTCGTGGATTATATCGGAAATAAAAAATACAAACTTTTTTTTATTAAACATATTAAAACAGCTATCTGCTATCCAAGCGTTTTTTCTAAATTTTAAAAAATAAAGAAATGACGGAGGTTTTTTTTTTAAAGTCCATCTCTTTTTGTTTATAACAGAAAAATAGGGAATCGGATTAAAAAAGGATTTGTTGGCTGATGCAAAATCTTATTGCGAACTCGCATGCAAAATTTAGTCAATCCGTCAAACGTAGTCCGAGTTTTCATGCAAATATTCGTACAACTTCAGGAGAGAGAGAAAAAAAAAATTAAGCTGAACATTTTTATTTAAGTACTTAATAATATTGTATTAATATAAAAGAAAAAAAAGTTTTTATCAAATTGTTGCGCTGCAAAAAATCTAGAAAATATACTCATTTTACGAAGGTTCAAACGGGCGTGCCTTTAAGTTAAGTTACACAAAGTTTCAATTAATTTCAATTTAAGGATCGATTTCTCGCCAATTCTAATCGCGATTAAATCGGTTTCCATCTCTCTAAATAACTTACGGCTACATTATAGACAGACAGATTTTACTTCCATCAAATTTAGATGGCTAATGGATTCGAATGATCGCGGGATGATATTGATTGCTTGGGATACTAATACAACGATACAGGAGCATAGTAATATCGACGAATTCCGGCGCACGCGAATGTGATCGTATTGCGGATTCCGCGCATTAATTACGCGTTACGCCGTTCACAAGCCGCAAACGCAACGCACCACTGAATAACTCCTGAACTCTCTCGCCGTCCCCTCGATGTGTTTACACCGTCCTAATGATTAATTCATGCGCGTTATCCGAACGCGACCCGCGTTCGTCGATGCCCGGCTTTCTTGCACGAATAACGTGTAACGAAATGACTTGGTTAAATTCATCGAGCACGTGCGCGTAATGGCGGAAATTCGGAGCTAGCGTATCTCTTATCGTTGATCAGGACCGCTCTCCACGTATCGGATGCTTTTTCAAAATTCTGCATCGCAATTTTGTAATGTAAACGAATTTTCTTCGTGCGATTAATTTCACGTGTTGCGCGCTTATTTAATTTTATATAGAACTATAAATTGAATTATTTTTTTAGTTTTGATATTATAAGAAAAATGACAGTAAGAAAATTTTTTAATTTCCGTTTCAACAAGAGATATCCTCTCGGATTGAAAATCTTTATTCTCTCTTATTTCTTTCGATCGCCAACTATTTTAAATTTCAGCCATTTATTTTGCGCAACGAAACTTTAAGCGATCATTAATGCCCGATGGAAACGATTTTATCGTGAGACGGAGTTGTGAATCTGCCGATGGTCTTCTCGAGGTTAAAGGGGGAAGGGAGCGGGGGATATCTTGAGGAAACGCGTTCGACAGGAAGTAGTCGTCGTCGTCGTCGTCGCCGACAAGGACATTTCAACTTTCTGATCCGCCGGTAATTCGATTCCCGTCGGCTACTTCCATCGGGCATTAATCGACCGACGCGGATTTCGAGACGCGAAAAAAGCGGAATTTGCGCGGCGACGACGACGACGACGACGACGACGACGCCGATGACGACAACCGGCGCGGGCGAGTCCGCTCGCTCCGTTCCCTCGACGGAGATCTCGTTTAATTTATGAATGTGTAATTAAGTCAACCGCTTCTTGCGAGGCGAGGTCAACCTACCGAGAGGATCCATTTACCCTCCCTTCCTCTTCCATCTTTCTCTCTCTCTCTCTCTCGTCTCGAAGCTGCGATGATATAACGCGCGGCTTCTCCGATTCGCGGAGTTTTGCTTTCACTACGTAAATTACTTCCGAGTCATTTCACGTGTTCCTTATCTTTCGGAATGTCATCGGCGATAAGTGCGAAGAAAGCGAGTGTCTCATACTCGAGGACTCTTATGGACCAAGCATATGTTCTTTATTCGAGGGAGGCAAAAATATTAAGATGAAAAACCTACCTTTTAAAAGAAGCTTGCAAAAATCCAGAGTCATGGATACAAATATTCGTGATAAATTGTATAAATAAAATTCAATTAGAAAAACAATCTGTATATGTAATAATACAGATTGCAGATAGTGTGAATAATACAATACGAATAAAGTGCATCACTTTGCACAGCTAATACTTTCTTGAAAACTTTAAATATTTTATTACAGTTTATTTTAGCTTTAAATCTTTTTTATCATTTTATTAATCCCTAATCCAGTTTATTGCGATAAATAATTTTCACGTTGACGATCGTTTAATTATCAAATTTAATTATAATTTTAATTATAAAAATATGCTATATGTTTTTTAAATACGATTTTATCTTAATGCAAACATATTATTAACATCTTGTGATTAAAATCTTGAACGACGTATAAGCTATATGTTGACGCTACTGATCCTTAATTATCTATGTTCCATTAAATTATGCATCGGCAATAAATCGATTGAACTTGGACAATCCCATTTCGTAGCAAGGAGAAGCTGCGATTGCCGGAAAGTTTCCAAAGAAGTGAAAACGTCATCTATTCGGTTCGATCGCTAATAGTAGATTATCGACGTAAAAGTTTTAAGTAATTGATCCGATCTGGCTTTCCTTAGAAGAACTTTCCTGACGAAGCTTCGAATAATTATGTCGTTTCTATAGATACTCGATTCACTGAAGACTTACGTCACTAACGCTTTCCGATTCGATCCAAGTATCATTTTTCTAAACACGTTTTCGCGTCGAAACAAGTTCACAATTCATTTTTAATCTTTGTAAACTTAGCACACGCAACTTTCAACGAATCAAGTTCACGATAAATAGCTCGAGATAGAGCTAAATCGTCAATTTAGCGAAATTATCACGAATATAAAATCAAGATTCCAAAAATCTCGAAGAATTGAGAGTGCCATTTAATAAACAACGCACGAATTGGGAAATAGCTTGCGTTTATACAGTACTTACAGATACGAGTCTTCTCGATCCCACGATACTATCTCCGTAACGACAAAGTAGCCGGATGTGAGGGCGGTGCTGGTCGGTTTGCCGCTGGTTGCATTCGTAACGAGCGCAATGTGTCGCCAATTGCTGCCATTTTTCTGTTTCTGCGGTAATATCAGAAGGAAGGACGTACCGTTCTCGTTGAACATAGGCGCCTCGAACTGTTCCACCCAGCCTTTTCTTTCGCTATACGAGAGCGCCTAAAAACAATCAGACATTCCTCCATTAAATAAAATTCTATTCTGTCAACTTATTCAAATCCAATCTTCGTTCGTAAAAGGCTATTAGAACTCGTCCATATTTATGTTCTCGAAAAATTAAATCACGATTAATTTGCATTGTGCGAATATAAAAAATATTTCACGGAAAGAATATCTTTTATGACATAAAGTTAATATATCAATACGTGGAATCAATTTTATTATAGAATTTCGTCGTGCGACATCTTCGTCAATTCGCTTAAAGTTTGTAAGGTTCGTAAGACATTCGCGAAGGATTCGCGACAGTGACTGTAAATTTAACGAGCCTCGAGCGTGCTAATAATAAAATATTATTGTTCGACTAAAGGAAGAGCACTCGTTTAAATTAAATCTCGCGAGGTTTCGGATAGAAAGAGAGAGAGAGAGAAAGAGCGTAGTCTCCGCGAAGCGGACTATCAAATGAGTTTGCGGAACCGTATAAGAGCACTCTCGACGAGGACGAGGAGGTACTTACCACCGTGCAATTTGGCAGCAGGCTGTCGACGTCGCAGAGCTGGAAATACGCCTCGTTTTGCACGCGGTTCATCCAAGTCGCGTACACGAGATTGTCCGTGGGGAAGGCCACCGCTGACAGGATCCTCTCGGTGGTAGACAGCTCCGGCGGATGTTCGATCTCCACCAAGGTCACGTTACCTTGCACCACCATCTCGAGATCGACGCAAAATAGTTTGATCGTTGGATTCGTCGTGCCACTCTGAAACGAGAAAAAGAACATTTCCTGCGAGATACACTCATGTCATTATCAATAATGGTAAAATAAAAGGAGAAAAAAACATTTACCAATAAAAAGAAGCCCAGACAATCGGTTCTACTAAAGTGAAATAAATGTACCGTGAGAGAAAATATTTTCCGTGTTCGGATATATTGCTTTCTTATAGATTATTCTATATTATTTAAAATCAAAATTAAAAGATTTTAGCTGTTTTAACTAGTTTTTGCGAGACTGTTCGATTCTTCGAACGTAAAGTATCACAATTTTGCGGGAGGCGTAATATATTTGAAAGAAGATGCAATTTTCACGTAAAGTGCGTCAAGTTGTTGTTTACGCGCGAAAGTCTTTTAATGAAATTGGAAACATAAATCTTCGATTTTCCGTTTACCGTAGCTGTTCCTTTACCGATTACTTTGAGTGCATCTGAAATCCTGAATCTTAATACTGAAAGTTTTAATGACAATCCTGTTTAATACGGGAAGACGCGAGACGCTGTAATTGCTGTTCGCAGTATTTATTCGTTTGTTCAACTTCGAGATATTCTACTAATATTAATTTACTCCCTAAGTAAAATTACTCTATGCTTCATTCAAAAGTAACGCGCTGCCGCTCGAAACATGGTTGTCTTATGTCAGTTGTTTGTACGCTTGTAACTTAAGTGAGATGACGCTTGATTACGCTTTAGTAAATGATAAAA